>NC_139143.1:106000410-106481226 GCF_964270905.1 Leucopleurus acutus
GCTCATCTCTGTTGGTAGGTGGACTACTTCTTTGAGTGGACTATCTATGCCATCTAGAAAAGGGAAAAAACCTGCAGCTACTATTTTGGTACGTGCAATGCAGAAATGTTGTCATTTTGTGCTTCCTACTGATGCTAAAGTTTATGTAAAAGGAAATCAGCTAGCTATATTTCCCAGCAAGATCATATGAGTTATATAATTTTCACATAGATCTTGAGCTAAAACAGAAATCTTGTGAATTAATGTTTGCTACAATTAAGATACAGTGGACACTTTCCAGTGGGAAAAAAATAAAAAACATATTAAGGTCTGTCAAGACTCCATAACGTCTAGGCATGACGTTCAGACTGAACTAACCAGGTTATCTTTGCTCAAACAAAGGCTTTTTGAACTTCTTCAGGCAGGATGGTAACAGAGAAAAGATGGCTTTTACTCCTGAACACAATGTCTAGTTTACTGACCCTAAACTGTAGTAATTAACCTGCATGAACAAAATCCTGAAACATATCCATTGTTAAGTACAATATTCAAATTAGTGAAAACTTTCTGTATAATTTCAAGTCTGTCGTGTTTACAATATTTTGAATCTGTAATACTTCAGGTAGAGTTATTTTACACTCAGTGGAGAGAGGCTATTCCTACTCCCTCTGTGTTTGCGCATGCCTGTGTGTGTGTGTGTGTGTGTGTGTGCGCGTGTGTGTGTATGTGTATGAAAAACAAGAAATTTCAAACTATCTGCATCTATAGCTTTATAAAAATACTTTGCATATAGGTCAAACACTGCTTTTTTACCTCCATAAAGTAAACATTAGATTAGTAATAAAAATGTATGCCATAAAGCAGAATGTTTAAATGAGAAGAATCTTTTTCCCATTTATTTATTAAGAACTTGTATCTTTTTGGTTTAAAGGGTAATTTATCATTTGTTTATATTACATACTGAGTCAATGTGAACCCATATCTTGGAACAGGATGACTAATGAGAATGAAATTGTGAGTCTGAGCACAGGTGGGACCGTTGTAACGCTTGTCATAAAGGAAATGCATTAGGCACGCAGACAACCAGCCTTCTCACGTCTAATATTGGGTTAGTAAGCTGAAAGACCTTTTACTATTTCTAGGCGTGCTGCCGGGTGCAATTGCACTGTAAGTGATACAGCCATCACTTGGAGAGTGCTTTGGAACTTTAAAGGCAAGAGAAACCTTTTCTTCAGTGGAATGTTCCTTTTAACTTGCTTTCTGTTCAACCTGATAAAGCTTTGGATATGCTTGTTTGAGAGTTCCTTTCATAATTTGACTTTTCTTTTCCCACATCGAACAATGCAAAACTGAATTGTCAAGCTTGTTTATAAAGTGAGGTGAGGTACCATCTTGGAAATCATGGTGTGTTTTCAAATCACCATGTAATATTGATATTTTTAATTACTGTCAACCATAAACCCCTTTATCAGCATAAACAACTGGCAGCATAAACCAAAGATGTAAGAAAAAATTAGTTCTATCCATTAACTTAACGTTTGTTTAATATCGAGTTTGGTGGTCAGCTGGGACATGATTACCTGATTTTAGTGACTGAACACCTTGGCCTATATATAGGATATAATCTCTATACCCTGACACCATGCAAAAGAAACTGATACATCCTGAGTGCCTAGCTCAGGTATGATATATGGTATCTTTCATGCTTTAACCTCATAATATAGCCTAAGATATATGGTTATTATAATTTCTATTATATATGAATACATATATTTATATTACTTCATATAGTTTCTATTACATATGTAGACACTGAGGATGAGAGAAGTAACTTGGCCAGAATTATCCAAGTAGTATGTGGCATAGGTGATATATGAACCAGGTCAATCTGTCTGTAAGGCCCAGGTTTTTCTGCCTTAATTCAGTCTAACTTGATTTTAGCCTCCTCTGGTTGGAATGAAAGTTGCTCCTCAGTTTCCTGGTTAGTTTCTTCATATTTCATGCCTGTCATGAATAGCAATTTGAAACAGCCTGAACTGCTTGAAGAAAGGCAAAGTTTAAACTGTCCATGGTGTCACTGACTTGAGACCCAGAGACTGTTTTCCTCTCTAAACTTTCTTGAGAGCATCTTCTGTTACAGAGAAACTTTATTTGGGATGGTAGAAAGATGTGTTAGTCTTTTCCTGTATTATTTCTGACTTTGGTAATATGTTAAGAAAGACCTTTCTCACTGTAAAATCTAAAAATATACTTCTGTGTTATTATTATTATTTAGTTTTTTAACTGTTTCTTAAAAATCTAAATCATTGGTCTGTCCAGAATTTATTTTTGTATGGTATATGGTAGGAACCTAACTTAATTCTTAGGTCCTATTTTCTCCTCAAATTCCGGTCCTTTTTGCCTCTTTTTGTTCCTTAAATTATCGTCTGAAGTAATAGAAAAGGCTTAAAATATGTTCTTTGGGCTGATATGTGATGAAAGATTCACTCATGTTTCACTTTTCCATTTTAATTACAAACGTCTGGGGAAACTATGTTGGAAGCAAAGTGCCATTACTCTAGAGCACTTTACTGACATGCTAATTCATGCTATATTTATTCATCCTCCAAAGCAGCTACAAAGCTCATTCTCACTGGCCTCAAAATGAGTCATTCCAAAGGAGTTCAGTAGTGCATTCTGTCAACCCCTTACATAATTGGTGTACTAATGTCTTCCCCCATTTTCTGGAGGCTCTTTAGAGGTTCATCATGCATTTAAGTTTCAGAGAGATCATTTGCAATCCACTTTTGTGGCTCTCCCTTTGAAATCTGTTACCCCCCAAGACATAATGTCATAAATGCGCATTGAAACTCCATGAACTGTCCTCAAGTAATTGTTCTATAGCTTGCCCTGCTAAGGAATTTGTAGAGGGTATCTGAATGGGTCAAAGTGAAGGTAATGATTTTGGGCTATTTCCACTCATGGAAAAGAATTAACATTTGTGAGATGTTTGTTCCTACAGACACATTTCAAATGCATTATGAGGCATTGTTACTTTTAAGATTTTAGATTAAAAGATAATGTACTCCTGTTAAAGGTACCTCAAAAGTGCACACATAGATTCTTTTAAGGCACATCCTTAATTCTCTGGTTTGCGTCCTCTTTCATGAAAGTATTTTCCTCGAAGCCATACAGCTGCAATCCAAATGTGGTCAGCTTCTAGCTGACCTCAGGTGCTCCGTCCTGGAGGCAGAAGCCAGCAATTAACTGATGTCTCCTAGACAGATGTAATAGATCCAGACGTGAATGAAAGTGCTTTTGGACAAAACCACAGTGGATTAGCAATGCGACAAGTGGCCTGACAGGATTTAACTTCGAGGCAGGGATCCTGTCTCTCTATTCCTTTACCCCTTTCACCGTGGAATCTTCTGTGCCCACATGTTTTTTCTCGATAAAACTCTTCATTAGCTTTCAACAAAATTATCTAAACCATGGCCTCAAAATCCCTTGTGAAAAGAGGAAGGGCAAAAATAAATGAATCAATTAATTACTTTAAATAAACAGGTCAATTTTTTTCCTTCTTTTCTATGGGTCATGGATGAAGGAGTCACCCATCATTTCTCTGAGACTTATGCAAATCACGTACATCTTTCTTAACACTGAAACCATTTTTAAAATTTGCGAGACCTAAGAGAAACTTGCACATATACTACTGTCTATAAAAACAATCTGACAATGTCTCTTCTCCCAAGTTTCAAGACAGTAACTATCCCTCAACACAGATAAGCCTCACAATCATCAAATACAGAATCTACTATCTGTACTTGGAAGTGCTAAACCTCCATATTTGGCTGAAAAGACAGCCAAAGAAGGATATTTATAATTCAGCAACAGTCTTATAATTCTCTATGCAATCCAGGCTCTAATTACACAGAATATAGTTTTATGCTTAAAACCATATGATTTCACTAAACCTAACCAATACATCTCTTCTCTACCTATGATTTAATAAACCTCTTGCTTAAAAATGTCTTCCTAATGCAACGGACCACAGTGCGTGGAATCACTGTACCTGTCAATCTTTATAACCCTCCCATAAATTTTTCCTTCTTAAATGCTGCATTTTGGTAAGTTAGCAGTTCATTTATGAATACATCTGCATGTTAACTGCTTATCTGTAATACTGCTCAGCACAGAATAAATGCACATGTACAAATCATGTAAAATCAGATGATGTCACTTATTTTAAAAATATTATACATACATACATATACATATGTATACATATACATATATTTGTGTATATGCACATGATTTTTGTTAACCATGGAAAAGGGCCAACCAATTGCCGCCTAGAGATGTGGACCCAATTTTAGAAGCTGATGTGAGCACCATAGTAATTTTAATAGGGTTAGGGCTTTTGGTTTTGTTTTTTGTGTAATAAAGAAATCAATATTCCTAATCCTACGTAAACATCCCCAGCCCCCATACACCCTGGGCATGGCTGTGTGTATTTGAATTCCTATAGAAAGCTCACAGAGTTCTAGATACGTAGTCGCAGGTTGAGGACACAAATCCCGAAATATCGGTATCATGGCCCCTCTGGGCCACTGATGACGCTGTGCACCCAGGCGGTCCAGGAGGGCCAGGGAACTAGCCCCACACTCACTCACACAGGTATCTCCCGTCTGCAGGCCACCTAGCAGTGGCATCGCTACTGTTAATCACCCCTGGCTAGCGGGCACTCACAGACACACTCGGGGGAGCTCCCGAGAAAGCTGGGGGAAGGGGGAGCGTGGGGCATTTAGGGGCAGCAGCGCGCACCCAGGCACGGGCTCCGCGCCTCCAACACCGTCCGGGACCCGAACTGGCTCCGGAGCCACCCGGAGGATCTGCATTATGCCAAGGCGCTGGGCCAACTCACCTCCACGAAATAAAAGCAGGGCAGGAGGGTCACGCTGTCCTTGATCACTTTGCCCTTTGGCCTCTCCTTCGCCGACATCCCTGCCGCCTGCCCGGGTCTGCGTTTTCCCCGGGGCGAGGTGTGCACAGCGCAGCCGAGGCGAGATGCCTCCTCCAGCCGCAAGCGCCCGGCGCCGCTGATGTCACATTCCCCGCGGGCACCGCTGGAGCCAGCGCGGTGCAGGCAGAGCCCCCGCCTCTCCCCGCCCCTCTTTGCAGCAACCCAGAGGCTCCTAGAGACAGCAGGTCCTCTGCCTCCCCTACTCTGGCTCCCACCCCCGGTTTTTCTCGGCGGAGACGTCCAGCTCCTTCCTCCAAGCTGTTGCTGCAATGGCTTCCCCTCCCCGCCACCCTCCCTCTGCTCTCCAGCGCCCTGGCGAGGCTTCGCGGCGGTCGGGGCTTGACGTCAAGAATCGGAAAAGAGGGACGCACCCCTGGATTCTGCAGCAGCGAGGCTGAGGAGACTAGGCACCCACGCCCCCTTGGGAAGCCTCCTGGATCCCTCTAGGAACTCTAACTTCAGGATTGCTGGAGAGCAGAAGCCAGGATCTTGCGCACTGACCCACAGCGCGAAAACTGACCTCTATCTGCGCGAAATTAAAACTTGGATCGCATACTGAAAAGTAGGCCGTGATGGGAACTCTTTGAGAGCTGGCTGCTATCCAGGAACGACTTCCCCGACTGAGGACTCTCTGCCTAGGAGACTCCCTGGCTCCCTAGGATATGCCGACTCACCTGCTGATAAACATTCACTATTGCCTGTCTGGGAATGATGAGACATTAATGGAGGCGGATGTGTGGGCATCCTCATTGAGCCCAAAAGCCAGGGTGTGCTGTTACCTCATCATCACACCCCCGGAACCACGTCAGTACTACAGTCATAACCGTAAAAGTAGGCACTTCTCAGACATTAAGAATACAAATTAAGTCCTTCACTTTTTGGTGATGTTCTTGGCTTGTCTCCACTTTATGATTATTCTGGCAACCCAGAAGAGTCCAAGGATACAGAGGAGAAAAAACCCAGAAAATATAAAACGTTGTATTATACTAATTAAGGTAACCCACTTCCATGATAACATGCCCCTGGTCATTTCTAATATCTTCAAAGTCTCCACTTCGAGCATCTGAGGGCCAATTCCTACCTCACCTTTCGACTCACTTCTTCAATTGCCAGCTTTAGCTTGGCCTTCTATCCAACAAACAAATAAACAAACACATAGACTGGGTAGCAAAAAAAACAGACATTTGTTCCTCACCATTCTGGAAGCTGGAAGTCCCAGTTCAGGGTGCCAGTGTAATCAGGTTGTGGTGAGGACTCTCTTTTTGGCTATATGCTCACATGGAGGAAAAAGAGAGCTACTTTTCTGGTCTCTTCTTATGAGGGCACTAATCCCATCATGAGGGCACCACCTTTATGACCTCATCTAAATCTAATTACCTCTCAAAGACCCCTACCTCCAAATACCATCACTTTGGAGGTTAGGGTTTCAACATATGAATTTTGAGGGGAAACAAATACTCAGTCCATTGCATAATCCAGTAGATCTTTGGCAGCATCAGGACAATCTGATCTACCAATGTGCACATTTCTGATCTACCACTGCCACTACCACCTCATGCCCTCACCTTCTACCAGGCTTAGGCTTCAGAGTCCAACAGTATAATCTCTCAGTTCCCACTCCTTGTTCACCACACTCACCTGGCAAAATCCCAGCCCCAGTTAAGCCCAGTTCTCTGCCTTTACCAGAATAACTGAAGGTGGATGGAGAAGAACACACAACCATGTCGTCTTGTGTCACATTGGACTCATGACCACAAACTTCAAATAGTCCCCACTACCTCACAATCCTAGTAATTTTTCCATAGTCTGTTCACGTTCTCACTCTCTGAGAACTAACTCATACCTTCTCCAGTCTCTTCAAATCTTGACATTTTCAGCTAATGACTTCAACTTTTATTTCACTCAGAGAATGTAGGTAATCAGGAGAGAATTATGCCATCTTCCAAAGCTGACTACTGGCTCCAACCTCCACCCTCCACACCTACCACCATCTCCGTCCTGGACTGGCACAATAGGCTCCTAAGTGTTCTACCAGCTTCCACCCTTGCTACCCCTATAACCTACAAACCACTTCCTATACAGCAGCCAGAATGATCTTTTGACAGGTAAATCTAATTGTGTCATTCTGCCCAAACCCTCCAAGAGCTTTCCATTACATTCAGGAGAAAATCCAAACTCCCCACCTCTTCCTCAAAGCCCTACCCAAGGACCCTGCCTGATTCATGGACTTCATTCACATTGCTTTGTGCCTTATTGGTCTGGCAGTCCCACTCTAGCTTTGCACTGCCTCAGGGACTTTACACTTACCGTTCCTTTGTCCAGGAATGCTGTTTTGCCAACATCACATGGTTTAAGCTCTGGCTCCATTCATACCTTTGCTCAAGTTTAAACTCCTCAGGGAAGGTTTCTTTGACCACTCGCTCCACCTAAGCACCTTAAATTAATCACCCCAGGCCTCCATTACTCTACTCTTACACATTATTTTCTGTTTTTTCATAGAACTTATAGCTATCTAGTTTATCTAAACTATCTAGTTTATCTATCTATAACTAGCTTATAAAGTATTTATTGGCCAATTTTTTCATTGCCTTCCTCTCACACTAGAATGTAAACTCTATAAGGTCAAGCATTTCATTATCATTATGTGTCTGGCTACTGGAACTGTTCCTGGAAAATAGCAGATGTTCAGTAAATATTTGTTAAAGAAATGAATGACTCAGTTAAATTACATGATGCATATAAAATCATGTAACATAGCTTCTTCCACATGCTAAATGTTCAAGAATTGTTAGTTGATTCTGTTTATTATCGTGTTATCGATCAGCTATACTTCTCACTACTACCAAAGTTACTGTGTGTGAGTATTGTTTTTTTCCATTTTCTTAGTATCCAAACAGAATTTACAGTTCCTGGTAGATGTAAAAACCAAGTTAGAACATTCCTGAATTTATCATCCTGGAAACTCAGCATTTATATATGAAGGGAGAGTAAAACATAAGTTTAAAACTATAGCTCCTTAATTTCATTGGCCAGGAGCTGAAAATATGTGATAAAATATCAGAGATGCATGCTGACCACACCTCAAACTTCAAGAAAGTATTGAGACACTAGAAAGGTACTCTCCTTTCCTCTCTAGGTAGTTTGACCAGCTTGACCTGACCACATGGTCAGGGATCAGGAAATGCTTCTGAATTCAAAACCAATTGCTATTGCAAATTCTTTATCCCTCCCTTGCCCAGATTCTCTTTCCTTCTTCTTTCCTTCTTTTAAAACATTCTCTTTCCCATCTAAAATCATTTCAAAAAACAATCAAGCTACTTTATGCAATACCTCAAATGCTAAACACAGTAATAATGCCTTACATTGGGGTAACAGTTGATGCGTTTTACCTACTTAAACTTTTGATGCTCAAAACGATGCAGTAAACAGGGCAAATTGTTTCCTTATTTTATAGAAAAATCTTCTAGACAAGATTCAGAGATGGAAAATAAATAAATAAATAAATAGTTGAACCAAAGGAGAATGAGATTTGGAGTCAGAAAACCTGATTTGTTATGTTTGAAATCTTCTCTTGAGCAAGTCACTTAATAGCTCTCAGCTTCAGTTTCCTAATCTATAAAATGAGAAAACTATTGGTACCAACTAACAGCAATGTTCTATAGCTCAAATGTGATAATATATGTGAAAGCAGTTGGTAAATTGTCAAATTGGTCCATCCATTCATACATTCATCCATTCAGCCTACAAATATTGATTAATTCCCCCACTATGCAAGAGGCATTTTTCTTTCTGGATACTCACAGGAGAAAATAGATATGATACCTGCCTTCACAGAGCTCACAGTCAAATACAGGTGGAGAGGGGAGAGACACAGATATTACACTAGTCATAGGAATAGAAAACACATGATGCTCACTGCTGACAAAGCACTGTTAAAAATGCTTTTCACATGTTACCTCATTTAATTCTCACAACATCCTTAAAACTGGGTACCACTGTGTCATATGTCTTCAGTAAAAGAAACTGAGAGTTGAAGAGGTTAGTTATGATTATGCAAGTGCAACAAGTATGATTACTATAATCAGTGGAGCTGAGATTTTGAACCCAGTGGGTTGCTACAGCTTTGTGATCTTAAAGGCTGCACATACTGCCTCTCTTAACAAACATATAATTATATCCTGTGATATATACTACTGAAGAAACCATTAGGATGCAGTTGTAATTACCATGAGAAACTTAAGTATGGTGACCAAGGAAGACCTTGGGAGGAGTTGACATTCAAGCCACTTATGGCATTGAGGCTCCTAGAGGACATTCCTGAAGTAAAAAATATGCTCCATCCCACCTTCACCATGTAAATCCACCTTTAGGCCAAGGACAGAACTTGTATGTGGAATGTTGCTTCAGGTATGCTAGCTGCAGGTCCTCATAATAATAGTGGCATTAAAAACAATTTAATGTGCCTCACAGAACTTGAATATTTTCCGTGGAAATCCTCTTCCAGTGCATTCAAATGAAAAACGGCACCCACTGAAAAAACAGCACTCTGACATTTCACAAGACAGTGTACTTCACAGCACAAATAACCTGGAAAAAATATGCCTGAAAATGCATTTGACATCATCATTAACACTGTCAAACTCCTGAGATAAGAAAGAAGTAGCTTTCCTACGTATTGGTTTTGGTTGCCCACAGCCAAATACAAACTCTTGTTCAGCTTCCCGGCAACTATTCATCCTCAGGATATTTGTCTGACATTTATCTTTAAGATCATAAAAAGGTGTATTTAATTTAGTAATGTGTTTCCCAGAAATCAGCTCACTTCATAGCATTTCGAGAAGACAATGTAAGCTTTTATTTCATTTTTCTAAGAGAGAGAGGTTTAAAAGAACTGAATATGCAGATGTGTGAAGGAGGAAAAGTACAGGAATGAGAAAAGTTCCGGAAGATGGTAAAATGATGTTACAGTTCTGGCCTCATCCTTGACTAACTGTGAGGCTGTGGAGAACATTTTACCTCAGGGACTCAGTCTCCTCACCGAAAAATGGAGTTAAAATGGTGAAGCGGACATCTGTTGTTTCTGTTTGTCCAAGATCCATTGTTCCTTCTTCTTGAGTCAATTTCTTGAATTTTCCTGATAGACCATCCCACTCCCCACAGTCAGGGCTCTGCCTGTACTGAAGGTATTCAGCCCCCTCTGGAGTTCCTAGACTCTATTCCCAGGAACTTGAAACTTGAGGGGAGACATACTGAGACAGAAAGTTCTTGGTGTTGACCCACAGCAGAAGTAGAGAGAACAGCAATTAATGTTGGTCTTTCAATTCTCCAACTGCCCTTGTTTCCTTCCTTTCAGAAGTCTGGCTTTTCTCCTTTGTTGTTTTGTTTTGTTTTGTTTAGTTTTGTTTCTTGGCACATCCCATATCCTTTCAAATAAATTCTTCTCTCTGTCTCTGTCTCTCTTCCTCTCTCCCTCTCTCATTCTTTCATTAATTTAGCCAGAGTCCACTTCTGTGACCCCAAACCCCTAACTAATATGAAGAGATCACAAGACATTTATTTGCTAAAAGATTAACTTAAGACCTAAAACAAAAACAAAACAAAAATACCCCTAACAGTATTCTCTGGCAGGAGATACAGGAGATACTTTTCAATCAAATCTTATATTTACTATCAATGACTGGCCCATCATGGTCCCCTGTGATTCACTCTCAGGGCATGGTCGAAGGTGATTTGCACAATTCTAGTGAATGTCATTCCACAGAATATGTCCTTGTTCTGGCAGTAGTGGCTCTCCCAAGAAATCCCATAGCAGTGACGCAAGGAACAAAGCAAAATTGCATTACAGAGCTTTGCTGTGGTTGTGCATTGGCATATTAATGTGTTGGGAATGGATTACAACTGTCCCACAAAAAATTTATCTCTTCAGGGGCATGGCAAGATCTGTGCAAGAACATCAGTGCAGGTTGCTTCTGGTTGCGAGCATCCTGGGTGGTGGAGCATCCTCTGACAGCATGCCCAGAGGGCTGCAATCGAGAAAACCAGAAGAGTAGCATCAGAACTTGATGCTCCATCCCAGTGCACTGAACAGAGCCAAGAAGGAGCCCCACCACCTGGAAACCCACTGAGCAGAGCACGGAACCACTAAACACACACCTGGACGGTCAGCTGCAGAGCATGTTTACTGGCATGGCCTCGGTGTGGCATGTTGGGGGTGACGAGAGAGTGGAAAGAACCATCAGTCTCTTCATGGGTACAGCTGAAGTCAGTGGCTAGTACCTTTGTCTTAGATCTGTTAACTTTGTCCACGGGTTACCAGTGTGTCTTCTATGGGGTGCCCCAGCTATCTGCATAGCAACTGCCCCCAAACACATGCACATTCTGCAAATAAGAGCATCATTTTTGTTTTGAAACAGTGGACATAAAAATATTTAACTGGATTTTAAAACATCCAAGTTATCACAAAAAAATTAAAGGTTACTTTTGTCAATGAAAGCAGAGCTGTTGGATTTTTTCAATGTATTGTAATTTCAAGGGTTGCTATATTTTCAATGATTGCAAAGCAATGATTTTAGATTTTTATTAGCTACTTGTGCAAAGTTTCTCTTCAATGATGACTATCAAGAAGTTAAGTACCCAAAGTTTAGAATTTTGATCAGAAAATGTAGCCTTTCCTTGTACAAAATCATCTTATGGAGATAACTCGAGTTTCTCATTAAAAAATTGAATAGATTTTATTTGGAAATTTTATATTTAAATTATTTCCCTAAAACTTGATGTGTCTTCATGCTTACATACTATAAAATGTAATTAATTTTCCACAAAGTTTTATACAGCTGCCCTCAATTTCCTTTTAGTTTACCCTGGTGTGCTCTATTAATACAAAATTTCATGTGTGAAAAGATTGAGAAATACACATGAACATAAATTGGCTCTTCCTTTTCTTTCAGTGTCAAACGTTGCAAATGGTTCTCCACCATCTTACTGGTATGTAACAAGCAGCAAGTATAAGATAGATCCAACCACTCAGTCTAAAAATCTTATCATCATCTTGGATTTATTCATGCCTTTTATCCCCTATAGTCTCCAAACCCGTTTGAACTTCCAATGAAATTTTGCTCTTTCATATTCATCTCTTACCTATTTCCACTGGCATCAATTAATGTCTGGTTTCCTACAAAAGTCGACTGTGACCTCCAAGATCTTCTGCCAGACCACACTCCTCTGGATAAGTGCCCCATGAGACCTTCCTTGTCTCAGCTAAACAGCCTTGTTTCCCCCTCTGCGGACTGTGTCCTCTCCTCTGATGAGCTTGTTTGACCCATACTTGGACCATGTTCATTCTGTCCCTGTGCCTCCTCATAGGCTCGTCACCTCCCCTGAAATGTATTAACATGTCGCGTTTCTGAATTTTATTCATGCTGCTCCAACTTTCAGTGACCTCTCTCTGAACACCAGTGGTCCTTATTTTGCACTGCACACTCTAGCCCTTGATTATGAACTGTTTTGTTTTATTTGATACATTCTAATCTTGTACTCCCAACTGTAGGAGTGAATTGGGGGAGAGACACTTACCATTTCTCTTCTATCCATCTCCTTCCCTTCCACCTCTACTCTCCCCATTTTGTTCAATTCTTCATTATCTCTATGACATTATAATAGCCTCCAGGCCAATTTCCCTGGATTCAGCTCTTCATTTTCTGATCAATTCTTTACTTTTGCACCAGGATAATTCTCCTAAAGCACAATTTTGATTATGCCACTCATTTGCTCAAAAATGCTCCTTGGTTTTCCAGCCTCTACCCTAGCATTTAAGGGCTTCCTTGGTCTGGCCTCCACCAATCTTTTTGTCTCACCTCCCATTCTCCCCTATGCAGACTCTACACTCAAGATACCCCAACCTACATGGTACTGCATAAACCATACTCTCCTGCATTGAAGTCTTTTATGTGTGCTTCCTTTTCCCACCCTCAAAATTTGCAGACAAAAAGCAACTTCCTGATTAAGCTTCCTCAATCTTTTCCATGTCTATGATCCTTTAAGACTTTTCTTGGACATTGTTTGTAGATCATGTTATATTCTGCATTAATTGTCTTATTTTTCCTCAAAGATATTTTGCTTCTTGGAAGTATGGAGCATGCATAACTCACCTTTCTTTTCTTCTCTTTATTCTCTTGAACCTTCAGCATAATATTTTGTACATATCAAAAGTTCAGTGAATATTTACTGAATGAATAAATTCCATAATATCTACTCTCCCCTGCAGTGGCTAGCACAGCTCTAGAACAACATAGAGATTCTGAGTACACACTTATTGATTAATTTAGGGTTTTATGAGTCATGATTCCATAGGAATAATCACTCTCCCCCATTCTCTCTCCTCTCTCCCAACACTTTCAGAACACTGACAAGTCTCCCAAGAAGTTTGAAATGAGTCTGACACACACAAAAGAGAATTTATTTTAATTAGTCCAGAGTGACTCCTGTTCTCTCAATCCTTCCATAATTGCTCATTGATCACATAGAGTTTGTATCATAATTAGTCCAAAAGAGGATGTTGAGCATCTGTCTGTAGCTAAGAAGTGTGCTCCAATCGGCAGGTTTTCATCCTCCTCTCTGCCCAGTGTCTAGCCAACAGGGATCTCTCTTAAATATTGCAGATCAAATTCTCCTCAATTCTACTGAAGAGACACATCTCTTAGGAAGCTTTTTAGGCTTGTCTTCAAGCTCTAACAGCTCCAAATATCTTTCATAATCCATACGCTAGTTGTCCTCTTCTTTCTCTGAGCACCTGTGCACTTGTGTGGTTCTTGCATAGATCCTCTGGCCTATCCTGGTCTCCTTAGCTGTTGAACTTCTCTGTGGGCTAGGATTTCTATTTTATTTGTTATACTAAATGACAATTTCTCTATGTGCCCTCTTCATTTGCCTGTCATAATGATAACCATTATGTTTTCTTTTTATTGAGGTCTAATTAACATATAATATTATATTTGTTTTAGATGTATAACATAATGATTTAATATTTGTATACACTGTGAAATGATCACCACAATAAGTCTAGTTAATGTTACACATCCATAATTACAGCTTTTCTTCTTGCGATGAGTGCTTTTATGATCTCCTCCCTTGGCAAGTTTCAAATATGCAATATTTCAAATGTGCAATATACAATACTATTAACTATAGTCACCATGCTATGTTTTATAACCAATTATAAGAAAAATTAGGGCAGGAGTCAAGATGATTTTAGAAGGAATTACTGAAAGGAAACATCTTCTCAGACATGGGAGCAATGTAAAGCAATGTAAAATGATGTAAAGAAGTGTGAAAGTTTTGAACCTTTGTCGCCACTCACACCACTTTTGTTCTTGCAGTATGTACTTGAGTCACTTATGAAAAGAGTTAAAGCAAGATAGGCTTTTAAAATGAAGATGTCTCGGGCTTCCCTGGTGGCGCAGTGGTTGAGAGTCCGCCTGCCGATGCAGGGGACACGGGTTCGTGCCCCGGTCCGGGAAGATCCCACATGCCGCGGAGCGGCTGGGCCCGTGAGCCATGGCCGCTGAGCCTGCGCGTCCGGAGCCTGTGCTCCGCAACAGGAGAGGCCACAACGGTGAGAGGCCCGCGTACAGAGAAAAAAAAAAAAAAAAAAAAAAAAAAAAATGAAGATGTCTCATAACTTTAAAATGAAACAGATTCCAGTTTAATTTCATAGTAATATATAGACTACATGAAAATTATACATTTCAAGCAACTTTTACTCCTTTACTTACACCTTTGATAAAGATTTGTTCATTGATATTTGAAAAATAACCATATTCATGCTGGACTTTATTCTGATGTGCAAAATTAATACAAATTCGATTTCACGTAAGTGTGGAGAGGATCTTGTTTGTCTTTGCAGATGTGTAGATGGTGCCCGTTCAAACTCTAGAATTCTCAGATTCGACTCACTTTTTCACATGGAATTTTATGTCACTGATTTGTAATCTAGTGAAATATTATCTTATCCAATTTTTAGCTTTTATAGATCCCAGGCATAGGAAGCATGTGCTGCTTTGGTTTAAGCCCACTCCTTCTGAGATAGGACATCTCCAAACACAAGCTAATGTGTGGTTGTGAGGCATGGGGGCATTTACTGTCACAGAATTCACCATATTGGTCATGGTGTGAGCACACAACTGAAGTGAGGTCTATCATGTATGATACCCTATCCTCTGGCAATGGAGATATTTCCAGAGATGGTCATAAAACAAGTGGAAACCTATCAGAGTACTCTCCCAGGAGTTTCCTAACTGGAGTTAGGAGTGAAGAATGCCTTTCCCTTTTTGGTGGCAAGACTGAACAAGTGTTAAATCCCAAACTGCCTGTAGTTATGTTTCCTCAACCAAATGAAGAAAGGCTTAAAATAGTAGAAGAGAATCAGGCTGATTAAGACAGAAGAAGATATCAAAGATACAGAGAGATTTCTGAGAGTTTTGAGTCCTTGAATTCAACTACCCAGAAGACCAGCTGCAAAACAATCTTCTGGGAGATTCAGTTACATTAGTCAGTAACCAGCTCCTTCCCCAACCACTTTTGCTTAAGTTACTTTTCATTGAATTCCCATCACCTATAACCAAAACCCTCTGTGTAATAGACTCTCTATAAGAATGATACTAATGATATTGTAAGAGTTGTTCTCTGGGAATAAAATATGAGGTGTTAGCAGTCAGTGTCTAACTGATGTCAAGCTACAGTCCTACCATGCCATCGTCCTGTAATGTATCACAATAGACTACAACAGCGGTCCCCAACCTTTTTGGCACCAGGGACAGGTTTCGTGGAAGACAATTTTTCCACGGATGGGGAGGGGAGGATGGTTCAGGCGGCAATGCGAGCGATGGGGAGCCATGGGGAGCCATGTGGAGCGGCAGATGAAGCTTCACTCGCTCGCCTGCTGCTCACCTCCTGCTGTGTGGCCTGGTCCCTAACAGGCCTTAGGCCAGTACTGGTCCGCGGCCCGGGAGTTGAGGACCCCTGGACTACAAATGAAGCCTCAACGCAAGTTATTCATCACTGCATAACTTGTAGGAAGGGATGATGATACGGGTGTCCCTGAACCACTCTTATGTAGTGATTCTGGAGCTTCACTACTTGTGGCCACACATAACTTGTCCACATACACACCTCATTGGGATTAACTGAAGTTGGCAAATTTTGACTGGTGAATTGTGCAAGTTGTGCGATGAGCCAACACTTGTGAGGTGATGTCAGGATAAAGATAAGTAGAGTACTGGCAATTTAAAAGAATCAAAATGTGCAGTGTTCTTTTAACTTGCATTTTGGATAATTTAGTTTTATTCAATTTAGAAAGCATCGTCCTTCCAGAAAGAGCTTCTTGCATCCCAAGAAAATGACCTCACACCTGAATAAGAGTTTCTTTGAAAGAGGGCTAATTTTTCTTTTTATGATGACAAACTGCTAGTTTATTCTACAGGCAAAGAGAGAAGTCACCTTGGTGCAGATCTTTGCTTTAAAAGGGTGGACATAGGCAAATGTAAATTAAACAGGATCCAACATCTTTAGAGAAGGATGTCACAAAGTTTTGTGGCCAGGAAAGCTGCTTTTCTGTTTCTTTTGTATGCTGAGAGATGAACCTGTTTTATAAAAAGTAAGGATATCAGGGCTTCCCTGGTAGTGCAGTGGTTGAGAATCTGCCTGCCAATGGCAGCGAACACGGGTTTGAGCCCTGGTCTGGGAAGATCTCACATGCGGCAGAGCAACGAGGCCCGTGAGCCACAACCACTGAGCCTGCGCGTCTGGAGCTTGTGCTCCGCAACAAGAGAGGCCGTGATAGTGAGAGCCCCGCGCACCGTGATGAAGAGTGGCCCCGGCTCGCTGCAACTAGAGAAAGCCCACGCACAGAAACGAAGACCCAACACAGCCAAAAATAAGTAAATAAATAAATTTTTTTTTAAAAAAAGTAAGGATCATTATGGAAGAAAGAGTCCCAGACTCTGACACGTATTTTACTGGATAAAAGTTAAGGGAGACTCTCCAGGTGACCTAGGGTAGCCCTAAACAAGAGGTCTTCTGCCAGGAGGAGACATAAAAACTCACAGGAGGAACACGCTGGAAGGAAAGAGTTTCTGATTTGGTGACCCCTGTCCAAAATAATAGGGCCCAAGAGTTGTCAAAGAAGGGCTAGTTTTGGAGGGATATGTAACTAAGGCGGGAAGCCCCTCTGGACTTGACCCTGACATGGTGCGGTGCTTTGAGGAACAATGGATGAGCATTTGCAAAATAAGAGAACTCTAACCTGGTCATCCCAAAGTGGGGCGCTGCTGTAGCCTGTGCAGGGTTCTGAGTCACTGAGGGAACCTCAGCAGCCTTAGGTTAATCCGAGTTGGGCTGTGGATGGCAAGGGTGTGGCAGCAGATGGATCTAAAATGCCACAGCCAAGTAAGGCTTGTGATTCTCTTCTGGCGTTGGCAGCGGACTGAACCCTTTGAGCAACAAATCAGCCCCTGGGGGCCTTGGTCTCTCCAGAGCAGAGTTGGTGACTGACCAGCTCACAGACCAAATCCAGCCTTCTTTTCTAGTGTCACTAGGACACAACCACTCCCATTCCTTTCTGTATTGTCTGCGGCTGCTGTGGTGCTCAGGTGGCGGATTTCAGTAGTTGTGACATAGATTATATCACCCACAAAACCTACAATATTTACTCTTAATGTCCCTTACAGAAAGCTTTGCTGATCCCTGATATTCAACAGCTTTCACAATTTTGCTTCACTTATTGCTTCATTTGCTTCATTTATTCTAACTCCCAATTTTAGTTTCTGCGTTTACTCTGAGCCCATGTGGTTGCTTTTACTGTCTTCAGAATGGACCATCTTTCTTCATATACCATTCTCACCTATCTCTCTTATGGCTGTGTTTGTAAACAACATCCTACCCCACTACAATATCGAGTGCTTGATTCCTCAATGTCACATTCTAGGGATGTGAATTCACTGAGGACAGTGAATTTCTGACATGACTTCAGACACACAGAAAAAATATGAACACAAAATAAAGTCTAAAATTTATGTTTAAAGATTTGAAAGAAATTAAAAATATTTCCTAATCTGTCACAAAATACATTAGAGTAATAGTTTTAATATTATATTTAAATTTCAGATATCCCTGTGCCTTTACAATTATTATTCAGAGAAGAATTTAAGCCTTCAAATGTTATAAAATGACAAAGGCCACATTAAATGAATAACTTTAATTTGCTCAATCTGTGCTGAGTTCTTTCAAAGTTATTTAAAACAGCAGGCAAATTAGAGTAAATTAAGCAATTTTCCAGGAAAAGCAGATGGAACCTTGGTCTTAATGTCATTTAAACACTAAATCCTATTGACTAGAATGGAATATGACTAGATTTAATGGAAATAATGTTGTATTCCACTGACCTGTTACTCATTGCCATCATACACAATACAATTTTGTACAAGAGAGGTAGCTACATTCCGGCATATATCTGCCTCTGCATAATTAATCAAATCAAATCAAAATTTAATAACATAAAATGGGCAAGTAAGAGCATTTTTTCATATTATTTTAAGAGGTAGATGAGAAAAAACTTTGAAGACTGATATCTGTTTTCTAAGCATTTGATTTTGCATAACTTCCCTTAGCCTAGTGTGAACTTGTTGAGAATGGAACTGTGCTCATTTATCTCTACCTTTAGTACTGGGTGCAGTTCCTTGAATAGAGGAGCACATTTGTTTTCTCAATTTCTTACAAATATATCAAAATATAGTACCAAGACATAGCAAATGACTCTAAACCATACCTTATTCATTCACTTAGAAGCACTCTGTTTATCAAGTGAAATTTATATGATACAGGAAGTAAAAGGAACCCTATAAAATTAGAAATTATTTATTTTTGGAGTTTGCCCTTTAACTTCAAGTAAAAACTTATATGTTTGTTCCGAATCTATTTCAAATATCACTCAAAGTACTAAAATATGAAACAAATGACCATATAAATAGACAAAATAATTATTACACATAAATTGATTAATATTTTTAAGGTTAATAGTTATTACATTTACAATTATGAATTTGACCAGCACATCTCCATCTGTGGAAGATAAATTGATATTAATTAATTTAATTTAGTTGCTTAAATTCAACATAAATACCAGTAAATTGCATTTTGGGGATCTGCTACACCACAATAAGAGTCAAGATGGGTGGGAATTATATCTGTCTTTTGTAAAGTCAAAAGAATGTCACATTCTCATTCTCTTGGAACCCTGTGTATCAGGTATATGTATGAGCCTGGGTTAGTCTGCTGGTTGATGAGAATCACATAGCCCTATTGTGTCCTCCAACAACCAGCCAACCACCAGAAGCAGAGCCACATAGCTCATTGGCAGCTGATGACTGACCTGTGAGGGAACCCAGTCCAAACTGTCAAACCACAAAACTGTAAGCTAAACAAATGGTTGCCACTAAATTGTGGAATGATTCATTACACAGCAAAAACTATTTCAGCTGGAATGACTTTGCCTGGGATTCTGGCTGCAAAATCTTTCTTTCATTCTTCTTTCCCAAGCCTGGCTTTCAGCTTATCTGGTGATACTGAGATTCTTTATTAAATATATTCCTTTTCTGCTTAAATCAGCTAGAGATGGTTTCTGTTGCTTGCAACTGAGAACTGTGACTGATGATACACTTGGAATGAGATAGAATTTTGATACTCTAATGCATTTTTTTATTGCCAGTAATTTATAACAGTTCATAATATTTTCTTCTACTCAAAATAGCTAATATATTGTATGCTAACTTATTTGGAAAACAGATGAAATATATTGCGGTGAACTAAAAAGGCCGTTCTTGGTATAGAAAAGAAACTTAGAAAGAGAAAGAAAAAGTTTATCATTTTCCCTGTGTACCCTACCAACCTTGGCACCCCACCAACTCTAGAGGAAGATTCCATGGTCTTGGAAGAAGAGAAAAAATTAGAAGAGGAGTAAAGTGAGCTTTAAGAAATGTGAGTTTAAAAAGTAATGTAGATATAGATGATATAATGATATAAATTAGATATAGATTAGATATAAATCTAGACATACATAGAGATCAATGATGTAGATATAGATATAGGTATAAATGTAAGGCAACATTTTTATATTTGTAAAGCATCTTTTCTTTGAATCAACTTCAGATGTGTTTACTGTCAATGGAATATGAAAGTTGAAAGAAAATTTAAATTTTACCTAATTCAGTCTAAGAATTATTTTTTTCTTTAACATCACTAACTAATGTTTACTAGCCTCTATTTGATCATTTCTGACTTCAGGGTAAAATAATCATATGGTTAATGGATTGCAACATAGCATATTTTCCAGAAAACGTACCTATGAGAAAAGAAAAATAAATGATGGAATAATAAAAACATACAAAATTGACAGTTTTAACAGTCAGTCTTTCATTAGAACCAGGGTGGAATTACCATTAGTTGAAAAATATAATCAGTACCTTTGGCTTTGTCTCAGGAAATCAAGTAATTCTTCCCACCTGAAAGAAGATAGAAAAAAATTAAATCCCTCTTCAGCCAAATGGCCCCTGGCTCAAGCAATAGTTTTTTACAAGCCAGGAAACTGAGTGGGTATTCCTTTTCTTGTAAATTTCTGCTTTTTGCACAACTAGCCCCATATTCCTACTTTCATTCAGAGACTACAACTCCCAGAAACCAACGAGGAGAGATTTACAGTGGTGCACTGCATGCTGGGAAATTAATTCCCCAAAGTAAAATACTATGCGCTGAAGCAGAGGACATCAAAAAAGCCTAGATAAGAGTACATGCCAAGCACCGCAGTTTTTCCTGGATTCCATTACTTAATTAAGAGAGAGAATCAGATAGCAGGAGTTAAAAAAGTCCCACTTCAGAGCAGCAGAACGGGCACAAAATGCATGCCTTGCACACAATGAAAATGGTACAGTAACCATGCCCTTATACTAGCTTTCCATTCACTCAGCAAATATTTACTGAACATGCAAGAACAGTCTAGGCGTGGGGAATAGACCAGTAAACAAAATAAACCAAGTCCCTGCCCTGCAAGGAGCTACATTCTAATGGAGGGGAACAGACAAATAAAAAAATAAATATACGTCGGGTAGTGAACATAATGGAGTGAAAAATAAAGAAAGGTAAGGGGGATAGGCTAGGCTGTGCGAGGAGTGGTCACTGTTACATGCATGAAGGCCAGGGAAGGCTATTTGGTAAAGTATTGGGCTGGCCAAAAAGTTCGTTCAGGTTTTTCCATAAGATGTGGGGGAAAAACCAGCACGAACTTCTTGGCCAACCAATACATTTGAAAAGGTGATTTACAGAAAGAAGTCCAGCCTGCTGAGAGGAAGCCTGCACATCTGCCGCTGGCATGCCCTTCCCTGAGTTACCTGCATGGTTTCTCCCTCACCTTCTTCAGTTTTCTGGAAGAAAGAACAGATCATCCATGACAACAGAGAATCAGAGTGCTGCTAATAGAATTCTCAAGAAGAATTAGAGAGTGTCTAACTTCAGTTTTTGTAATTTGAGATAATGATGTCTTTCATAAATCATAAACTTAAGCTTTTGCAATGAAAACATTACAAAGTTATAGGGCTAGGAAGTGGTGGATTCTAAGCTGCCATGTGGACATCTTTATAAACCCCCAAAGGCCAGGATGGTTTCCTTTTCTAGGGTTTCCATGATACATAACTGCAGGGGATACTCTTCATAGAGTAGTCTATATCCTGATTAGAATTGTACAGTGAGACTACTCTTTGCCCACTACATTATTATGCACCAAATAAAGAAAGAAAAAGCCATGGACAATTTGTTTTAGATTTATGGTTTGTCAGTCTCTCCCTTCTCTTCCCATTGCACTTGGTATCTATTTTCATAGTTTATTCCAGCATCTATTTCATTGTTTTACAATTGTTTATATGCATATTGGTACTTTTCATTAGATTGTAGATTACTTGAGGACATACATAGAATATGAGTCATCTTTGCCTCCAGAGTCTAATATAAATAATTGTTAGAAAAGTGATTCAATAAATTTAAAAATATGGAAATTTTGTTAAGCTTGTATTCCCTTTCTTTTGTCTGTGTATTCTTTTTCTCAAATATTTCTGAGTCTAAAACATGCAACAGAATATAATTTAGCATCAATTGCCGAAACAGTTTCAAAACAGTTCTGTCCACTTATTTAGGGCATGCTTGTGAATGGCCTTTCATCTGGGTTAAGTAGCCATTCTTTTAAGAGAAGATGGCATTGTAATCATAAGCATACATCTGGCCAGACACAGATAGTCCATTGTTTTCCTAAGTCCAAGTAAAGAGCTTTTCAAGCTGTTTGTCACAACCATTGGAGGCAGAGTGTTTGAACTCAGTTTTGGCAACAGGAGGTATGTGATAAAGAAAATGTACCAAAAATTTTAATGATTCCTTTTCTTGGCATCTTATATTCTTTATTCACAAAGCAAACGTCACATTAATAAATGTTCGATACATGAAAATTAGAAAACCCAGGAAAACACACACAAAATCCACCATACTGTGATAATTATTAACATATTAGTGTATATACTCTTTATATTTTATTGGACATTTAAGTTGCTATCAAATTTGTTTTCTCATAAAAAAATCTAGAACTGATTGTTTCTTTCTTAGAATTAAATCCTAGGAAAAACGGAGGAGTTTGATTATTTAGGACATTGAAAACCCAATGCACAGTTCTTGAAAAGTTTGATGTGGTCACAAGATTTGGTGAACAAATACTACATGAAGATACTGAGCCTTCTGAAGTCACTGTGGTGACGGGAGTCATAAGCCAACAGCTGTTTTTAACAAGCCAAGGCCCTGTAGATCTTAGTAAGTACAGTCCATTCAGGCTGCTATAACCAAAATGACTCAATGGTCACAGCAGACTACAGCTTCTATAGCAAGTCCAGCTGAGACAAGAGTTAGAATATCAGAAAAGGAAGTATATCATTATGCAGGTTTTTAAATTTATCTTCTTGGCACAGGTGGATGGAATCAGTTTTGCTCTATTTTGATTCTTATTTAGAACTTTAGGCCAAAACTATACTGCACAGGCAGATGAGATTCATATGCCCCTCAGGGCCCTAGTGCATGAGATTCTAACTTAAATGTGGAGGGCCAGCCATAGGTAGTTGGCCCTTTGTTATGACTCCAAATTCCATTCTACATTATCCTGTCTTGAACCTCATCCAGGGTCAAGGAGGGAGTGTGGAAAGGCTGACCTCTTAAACTCTTAAATTCATCACTAGTGAGCTCATGTTGAGCTAAGTTTTTAACTTCATAAGCTCTATTTATGTTTTGTGTTTATATCAGAGACCCAGAGTTTTGTATATTAGTCATCTTGGGCTGCCATAACAAAACACCACAGACTGGCTGACTTGAACAGCTGAAATTTATTTTTCTCATAATTCTGGAAGCTAAAAGCCCAAGATCAAGGTCTAGCAGATTCAGTTCTGGTGAGAGTTCTCTTCCTAGCTTGCAGACAGTTCACATTTTTTCTGTGTCCTCGCATAGAAGGGAGGTGGGGAGAGGTCTCTCTATCTCGTCTTACAAGAATACAAATCCTAGAGGATCAGGGTCCTACCCTTATGACATCGTTTAAGTTTAATTACTTCCTTATTCCAAATATAGTCACATTGGGGGTTAAGGCTTCAACATATAAATTTTGTAGAGACAATTCAGTCTGAAGTATTTGGGTTCCGCCACAAAGGGATTTATCAATATCAAAAAAAGAAGGCTAGAGAGAGATCATTTTTTGGACTCAGGGACAGAATTAAGTCAGTGCAATTATTATAATTACTGATAGACTGCTAAGGAATATAAGCAGGCTGTAGTTTGGACAATGTCAGTAGGAATCAAGTTTGCTTAGATTTCCCAAAGGAAACGAAATTATTTAAGGGGATAAAGTAAATTTTGAAATTAGAGCCAGAACAGACATAGGAGAATAAAAGAAAAACAAAATAGTAACCCTCTTAAAAGGTTAAAATTTTAGTGACAAGGTTAGAAGTTTGGGAGTAACCAGGCTACACAGTCATGAAAGGGAAAAGAAGACGAATTCAAAGCAAATCGTTCTCAAAGATGAGACTTCAAAAAGGGGCCGATTGTGGTCATTAATAAATCAGAAAGGATGGCTAGAACCAAGTATGGCCTAACCTAAGAGAAAAAAGGCAACATATCAGAGAGTAAATGACACTCAGGAGGAGCCAGATACAGGAAATTATTAGGGGGCATGACCTTAAAGCTACAGGTGTAGAATCAGTGATGAGAGTAATTGAGGAATTGCCTCTCTATATTGGAAAACATGACTGAGAAAAATTTTATGTGGGAAAAAACAGCACATGAATTTTCAGTATAATTGTAGCATGCCTTTGGAGTTTATTAATTTTTGCCCAATTAGAATTTCTGAAATATGGTCAGTTGTTTCAGAATTTTTGCATTTAGGGAGTGGATTTATGAAGATGGCAGCTGATCCGCCCCCCAGCAAATTGCTGATATCTTCCTCCAGTAGGGCACAGATACGCCCTTTGTCAAGGTGCAGAGATAGATAAATGATAGGTAGATAGATGATAAATAGATAGATGATGATGATATATAGATAGATAGATAGATGATAAATAGAGCACTTTCATTTTTATTTCCATTGATGAAAAGCTACCTTCCCAAAGAATAGTTCCATTTCTGAAACATTACTCTTCTGAGTGAGAAAAAAAGCTGACATCTCAGGTGAGACAAGGAAGACATTGAGTGTGTATTCTTCTCTCTTTCTCTCTCTCTTTCATATGTTGTAAACTCCCAGGGGTAAACTGTCTCCCTGGTTATGCAGCTTCCCTATCTGTGAAGGTCTGTGTGGGAGGGAAGGAGGGAAGAATGGAGAAATGGGAAACCCGTTATGTCCACACGTCTATATTCTCTGATTCCAGTTTCATCAGCAATAAAGTTAATATTTTATTTCTAGTTGATTTGACACTGAGAGGGGAACCAGATATAGCTAACCAACATGCTCAAAGCCCCCAAAGTTCAAAAGCACTCAGAATGAAAAGCAGCAGCTCTCCACTCGGCCCCCCACTTCAACTCTGAGCTAACCATTTTGACTGTTGTTTTAAAATCCTTCTGGGGATTTGGATAATATTAATGACCCTTGTTCTCTTCTTATTTTATTAGTTATATGTACATTCTAGTTCAGCTAGTTGGTTTATTTATAAGATAAATGATACACTTAAACCTCCATTTCTTGGACCATCAATTCTAGACAGTATAAAATTTCCATATAATTCTGATTTCATCCTACATCTTTTGTAACTCTTTTCTCCTTCCAAATTCTGTCAGTTTTATTATTATTGCTTACATTTACATTCTCTTTTACCATTATACCTGAAATGTCCGTATTTTATCTATAGGGTGATTCTAAAAATTGAAAGAAAAAGACAGTCCAATATTATAAATACATAAATAATTATTCATTGAAAAACCAATAATGTGATTGTGTTTATAAAGAAGAAAATATTACCTTATACTGCTTTATTTTTGCTAATCAAAAGAGAGTATTCCAAAGAGCAATTTCATATGGATTATTTTTTCTCATTCTCCATTATTTACTCAAAATGTGCTCAAAATCTTTATTTAGGTTTATTGTTTTGAACAATGGTTACTTTTACAGCTGTCATTTTCCCCAGCATTTCTTATTTCATACTTTACTAGTTGACAGGATTTATTTAATATATTCAATAGAAAATATATGTTTGTCTTATCATTAATAAATTCCAGATTCTTAATTGAACATACAATTTACATATTCAAATCCACTTCCTTATTTAAGATATTCTTCTGAGGGTTTTCTGATTTTCTGTTATAATTTAAACTGATTTCTAGGCTAGCTTCAGAGCTGTTTCTGGGATTTCTTTTTCTCACACTCCTAGGTTATTTACACTGTTTCTTGTAGTACACATCCTGCTTTCTTAAAAATACAGTTCTCATTTTGCTAGAGTGCATCCTTAAGTATTTTTTTCCAAAAAGTGTGCCTAAGATATAAACTTTCTATCTAAAGCCTTTCAATGACTTTTTTCCCATATTTGAGTTATAGTTTGATTGGATTTTGAATTCTAATTCTAAGGGGAAAGTGGCCAAGATAGCAGAGTAGGAAGACCCTGAGCTTACCTCCTCCCATGAGCACACCAAAATTACAACTATTTACAGAGCAACTATGGATGAGAACAAGAAGACTAATTGAAAAGATTTTCCACAACTAAAGATATAAAGAAGAAATCATGATAAGACAGGTAGGAGGGGTGGAGACATGGTATAGTCAAGACCCACAATCCCAGGTAGGCAACACACAAATGGGAGGATAATCACAACTGCAGAGGTTCTCCCCAAGGACTGAGGCGTCCAAGCCCCACATTGTGCTCCCCAGTCTAGGGGTCCTGCACCAGGAGGATGAACCCTACACGTCTGGCTTTGAAGGCCAGTGGGGCTCACATATAGTAAAGCCAGAGGGCTATAGGATACAGAGACTCCCCTCTTAATGGGTGCATGCTCCAAGACCTAGTTTAGAGAGATTAATTTGAAAAGAGCCTAGGTCAGACCTACTTGCTAATCTTGGAGAACCTCCCAGAGAGACAGGAGGCAACTGGAACACCCCCTGGGGACATAGATGCTGGTGGCAGCCATTTGGGAGAGCTCATTCTACCATGAGGTCATTGGTGCTGGCAAGCACCAGGCCACCAGTCAGTTGGCAACAATCCCAGGACCCCCTAGGCTGAACAGCCTATCTGTGGAGACCCAATCCCACGCACCAGGGGGCAGGCACAAGGCTCAGGCTCCCCCAAATCTCCCATCAAGCCACCCTGGGGTCTGGCATCACCACCAGCAGGCCAGGACCAGCCCTAGGAACCCTGGGCTTTGCAACTAGACACCCTAGACCTGGCCCTGCCCAGTATGGGTTGGTATCAGCCCTGAGACTGCCCAACCCTGTTGCCAGCTACACCAGGCCCTGGGCAGTAATTTAATGGAATCCTAGTTGGCTCTTGGAAATCTGGTGGAAAGGGCCTGGGAGCAAGTGCCCAGGCAAATCACTTGTCTTTTACCTACAGGCAAGGGATTTGCTGAAATTAAATAATTATCCTGAGTTGAGGCCAGACTGAGCTGGGAAACTGAAGACATAAATCAGAGAAGGTAAGTCTAAACTGCTCATCAAAAATCAAGACAGAACCGGAAAATCAGAAGACCAGGAAGCTGTGAATAAGTGAGAAACCTGAAGTTTGGTCCTTGGCAAATACAGGGGTCAAGCAGTTATGACCAAAGTCGGCTTTTAAGTATTCTCTATAGAGTGATGTGTGGGAGAACAACTGTAAACTGTATAGGCCAGTAGCAAGAAAGAAAACTTTAATGCTGAAAAACAAACAATATTTTTGGGTAAGAAAATGTGTTTTTTTAATATAGTATATAAAGCTAAAGTCCATAGGGGAGGAACACTCCCGGTAATTAGAAATGTATTACTTTATGAAGAAATATCATCCATTGTTGGACATATCTAATTTTAAAAAAAACTATCTCCCTTGTATTGAACTCAACTACTCCTCATCACTAAGAGGAGAGGCACTTCTGAGAGCACTTCTGAAAGTGCTTCCTAAACGATAGAACTTCAGTATTTGATGGCAAGTACAGTTGTTTAGTTTGAGATACTAGCTCACACCTATCTGAATGAATATCACCAAAAAGACCACAAATAACAAGTGTTGGTGATGATGTGGAGAAAAGGAAACCTTGTACACTGTTAATGGGAATGTAAATTGGTGCAACCACTGTGAAAAATAGTATGGAGGTTCCCAAAAAAACTAGAATTAGAACTACCATATGATCTAGCAATTCCACTCCTTGGCATATATATGAAGAAAACATACATGCACCCCAGTGTTCATAGAAGCATTATTTACAATAGCCAAAATTTGGAGACAACCTAAGTTTTTATCAACAGATGAATGGATAAAAAAGATGTGGCATGTGCACATGCACACACACACATATACACAATGGAATACTACCCAGCCATAAAAAAGATGAAATTTTGTCATTTGTAACAACATGGATGGACTTGGAGGGTATTATGCTAAGTGAAATAAGTCAGACAGAGAAACACAAATACTGTATGATATCACTTATATGTAGAATCTAAAAAAAATAAAACAAGCTAGTGAATATAACAAAAAAGAAACAGACACACAGATATAGAGAAGAAACTAGTGTTTACCTGTGGGGAGAGGGAAGGAAGGAGGGACCATATAGGAGTAGGGGATTAAGAGATACACACTACTACATATAAAATAAGCTACAAGGATATATTGTACAGCACAGGGAATATAGCTAATGTTATAATAACTATAAATGGAGCATAACCTTTAAAAATTGTGAATCACTATGTTGTATAGTTAAAACTTATATAATATTGTAAATCAGCTATACCCCAATTAAAAACATCTTCTCTTCTAAGTGATAAATCTCTGCCTGATCAAGAGTTCTCATGTGAGGTAACCCCTTTTCTGGATCATTCAGTATGTCAGTATAGTTTTAAATGAGCACCTACCACTACAGCATGCAATAAGCCTTTCTCACCTTGGTCTAAATACCATGTCACATGCAAAGTGCATATAGTGTGTGATTAAGCCAGTGGGTGTTAGATTCAGAATTTAAAAGATAGCTGTGTGTCCCTAAAAAACAAATGATCCATTCTAATCCACTCTTTCCTAATCTGCAAACTATCAATATCTCTGTGTAGTCATAAGGATTGAATGGCCTAATATATGTATCTCAATAAGTGCTGTTATTATTAATAATAATCCAGTGCATTTTTAGCAGTTTAAGACTATTAGCCTGTATTGGCTTGATGTCTAATTAAACCCCCAAATTTTTCATGTGGATTGTTATCAATCTAGATTAATCACAACCTGTGCTTTTGCAAAAGACTTTTTAATTAATAAAAACAGAAATTTACAGGTTTCCTAATTCTGTTTTGTTTTTGGCAGTGAAGAGGAACAGTAAGATTTATATCAATCTTACAGTCTTTGTTTTAGATACCTCATATCTTTAACTTTTCACTACCCTTTTATAACAAATCTTTCAATGAAGGTACTTTGGAATTTCGAAGCATTTTGGAGGCTTCTACATACCAATTAAAATAGGCATCACATTCTATTTGTTTGGTTTAGAAGCCCTCACTTTTTTTTTTTTTTTTTTTTTTTTTTGTGGTACGCGGGCCTCTCACTGTTGTGGCCTCTCCCGTTGCGGAGCACAGGCTCCGGACGCGCAGGCTCAGCGGCCATGGCTCACAGGCCCAGCCGCTCCGCATGTGGGATCTTCCCGGACCGGGGCACGAACCCGCGTCCCCCTCATCGGCAGGCGGACTCTCAACCACTGCGCCACCAGGGAAGCCCTAGAAGCCCTCACTTTTAAGTGTACTTCTTATATGATCTTATCTAATTGAAACATTCTTCATAATGGCCATTGTAATTCTATGTTATAATTCCCCTGAGGGCTAGCAACAATTTGGTAGGACACCAGCCACAAATGAAGTTCAATTCACATTTCTGTCTAGACATATTTCGGAGCCTCCAACCTGACAATTACTGAGCCAAGTTCTCATGACACAAAATAAGCTTAGTAAGATTTTGCCATTTTTGTAGATATCTACAGTTTCTGGGATTGCAGTTCTTAGACATAAAATATCCTAGGTACCCTAGAAGGTGACTCTTTGGATTTTTAGAAGGGGAAATTTACATTGAATGTGGAGTTTATTTTTTTTGTTCTAACTATAATTTCTGTTCTTTCATATTATTAAAGGAGTCCCTAAAGCTAGCCTTTATATGTCTTTATATCCATTTTTTAATTTGGTCTTACCAAGGGACCAATAAGACAACTGTCTAGGACAAGAGCTCCTTCCAAAAAAACGTTAATTAAATTTCCAATTCAAGGGATCCATTATCTGACCATTGACAAGTTGGATCTTAATAGTGACCCAAATCAATAAGCCTTTTTAATGGCTTAACCAAGTACATAAGAGGCATTCCACAAGAGAGTGCAAAAGGTGCAGCCCTCACAAGATCCAGGAAGTTCACTCACAAAGATTGTCTAAGAAAGAAAGACCTTCATTTTTAAAGGTGGAAAAATGGTGTAGTGAGAACACTGTCTCCAGTTTCCAATGAGAATGTGATATGCCTCCAGTTGCAAATCTGCTAATCTGTGACACCAGGCAGGTGCTACTAAAATGGGACTTTTCCAGCACTAACAAACAACAAAGGCTGAGATGACAAAAGCCCTTTATGGACCAGGACCTCTAATGATAAACTTCCCTGTGACACAGTTGGACAAAGAGTGCTGCTTGTGACTTCATGTCTCAGAACCCCAGTCTATTTGACGGGAGACCAAGTGCATGTTGATATGTGTACCTACCAGCTGGCAAAGACCAGAGAGATATTCTCACTGGTGACAAAGCCAAACTCTTAGGACATAGAAAAGGATGACAAATAACACAAGAGAGAGAGACAAAGAAAAACAGTGACTGTCTCTGAGAGAAAATGGATCAATAAAAGCCAAGAGTATTCATCAAATACCCGAGTAGCTATACCCAAGAAACTAATTCCACAAATACTTCCTGCTGCTAATCTAAATTTAGATAAAGAAAAGGAATTTCACCACTCTCACATCAGACTCTGGAGACTGAGGTCTGGGAGACGGATGTGGTAAGAATTCTTACCTTCTGCATGCTTCTGTTAGAGGTCCTAGGATCTCTCGGTTGCAGCAACCCCAGCATGAGCAGTGTTCAGCTGGTTTATTGTCCCATCTGGGTCTCCAAAACTTTAGGGGTGGAAAAAGTTTTCCCCTCTTCCTTTCTAAGTTCTTTGGTCTAATAATTAAATTGATATGAGACAGATTAATAGGAGAAAAACAAACAAAACTTTAATAATATGTATACCTCCAGCATCCATAGGAGATACCCAGGAAAACTGAGTTACTCCTCCAAATGGCCAAAGCCCTCACCTTAAATACCTCTCCAGCTAAAGACAAAAGAAGATGTTGGGAGTAGGGAGTCAGTTTGAGAGGTTATCAGGAAAAGCACAGTAAACAAGAATATGATTGTTACGTAGATTTTAGTTGTAGTCTTCTTCATTGATAATAGTTTCTAGAGATTTAGATACACTCCTCTTCCTGGTACAGCAAGGAAGATGCTCTTACAAATGGAGATTTCCCCAATAAATGTAAACGTTTCGTACAAAAAGGTAACTTCTACTCAGTTTTCAGAGATTTTCCCGTGTCTGCAGTTTCTTTAAAATAATCAATATGCCAAAGAGGCATATTTTGGGATGGCATATTTTACTCCCCTTCAGCATTTAAGCCCACATTTACAGTGTATTTAAAAATTTATGGACATTGATCTACCATCTTCTAAAGTGGCTATCTGTAAAAACATTATGTAATCTGCATATTTCTTTCTCTCAATACACATTTGTGGAGCACCTTTTATGTTTCAAGTACTAAAATAGGTATGAGAGACTTATAAGTAAAAGACATATAATTTGATAAATGTTATAAATGAGGTGATTCAAGAAATATTAATTGCACTACATACTCTTTATCTAGAGCTGTGTTGAAGATCTTAAAGGCATTATCTCATTTAATCTTCAATCTCACCATAAGAGGTAGGTATTATTATTATCCCTTTTTCATAGATGGAGAAACTAAGCCTAAATGCCTGACTCTAAAACTCTCTCTCTTAATTGTGAAATACTAAGAAATGAAGTGAACTTTCCATGGCTCTGTGGAGAATGAGTGGCATTTGTAGCATGTGTTGGGAGTACTAATCTCATTCTGGCTTAAATTTTCTCACATTTCAATTCTCTTTTCTTGTTCTAAATAATGTTTTCATGTTCTAGTATGGGAACTATTACAAACTATGTCAAACTTCTTTTTGGAACAAGAGTGAATAATAATAATCATAGTGTCTGATAAAAAATTGTCTCTATATTTTCAAGCCGAGAAGCTTGCTGGATGTGAATGATTTCCTTAGGTGACATAAATCCATTTCCTTGGTTATCATTATTTAATCAACTAAGTATCTACATAACTCTACTATTATTCATTTTTGTTCTTCTCCATTAGTATATCACAGAAGACCATCCAATGCTTTGCTGACATCTAAAAATAATTAATTTCTGCAGCATTCCCCTCATCAACAACTTTAGATACTCTTTTACAGAAAAAAAGATAGTAGTGTTGGATTGCTTTTTAATAATTCCATAAAGAAAATAAGCTATCACTCTTTGTGTTTCTAAGTTACACAAACCATCAGTGTGTGTTTTAGAGTTTCTTTCAGAAGCATACATATGTAAGATGATATTTTTATTTTCAAAATATATGGTGTTTTGTGCTGCTTTGCACACAATGAACTAGATTATACTTGCTGGTGTACTTCCCTTGAGGACCAAAAGGGACACTTTGGGAAACCCCATTAACTCTCAAGGCCTATTAGGGCACCACTCCTGAAATTGCTTCTCAGATGCTTAGAAATAAAGAGTCTTAATGACTTAAAGTAATAGTTTACAAAATGATACCTTGGTGATCCAGGAGTGTTTAACTTGCAGGCAGGGTCAAACTTGACTACCAGCTCCCAGTCTAGGAGTCTAGCTACGTGATTTATAGACCAGACTCTGCCATTAACTGGTTGTTTGCTGTGGCAAATCATTAACCTCTCAAGTTCTCAATTTCTGCATCTGGAAATAAGAGGGTTGGATTACATTATCCCCAGGAGTCCCTTCCTGCTCCAAAAGGGATGGTTCACAAAAAGAGACTCAGCCTTACTATGTAGCAAAATCAAAGTGTTACATGGCGATCTGTGCGTATGTCGTGTGTGTGTGTGTGTGTGTGTGTGTGTGTGTGTTGTGTGTATATGAAAAAGTGTTTTTATATGCTTAAATGTTTTATAAAAAACCTTAGCAATCTCTCAGGCAGTAATTTACAGTAGAAACATAATAATGGCTCCACACTTGAAATTATTACCTGCATTTGCTGTTTATAATATCAGAGGGAAAGATGCTTAAAATATTTCGTATCAACCATAGCTGAGAATTAATACTGAGGTTAAAATTATATTCTTCCCTAGGAAAAGATAATATGTATTAGATTTCTTTCCAACCTAGTTTCAAAGAACAATGCATTCTTTACAAATGAATCAAATAAAAAGAAATTCTTACTCTTTTATTTGTGATTTTGCATTAAAAATGTAAGAGAAGGTACCATATAAGCAGAATAGCATTTTAACAACATCCAAGAGAGTTGCAGGAAAATACAACTTTGGATAAAATCTATAGTGCTGTGTAAGCATTTATTCCAAGAGCATAAACTAATAATATCAACAAGTGTACCTACAGCAAGAATTCCATTAACCTCTCCATGTTTTCATGTCAAACTAAAGTTTTTCAAAATGATAACTTATTCCATTGGGTTTTTAATAATAGAAAATACAAGATGGGTCCAAAGTGAGTCAAGTTAGCATTCTGAGAATCCTGACTCAGTGTCAGTAGCTTAGTTTCTGTTGTAATAAGTTACCAACCATTACATTTGCTGGCAGTGGGTTAATTCCCTAATGGCAGTTTAAGGGAAATTATGGAGTAGAATCTGTCAGAACAAATCTTGAGTGGGAGGAGTAAATGTTTCACAGCACACTGTGTACTTCCATGTCCATCTGGTGTTCTGAAATAAGAAAAGACAGAGAGGTCTACAAAATGTGCTTGATGGCACATTTGAGGAAGAGAAAATCAGAAGATAATGCATATTCATGTTCTTGTTTTATTATAATACCTGTTAGCAAAGGACACCAGACTGAACAGACCATAACTTTATTTTGCCTAAAAAAGATTTTAGAGATGCTTTCCTTCTCACTCGATGAAGGCAAACATTGTTTTCAGATACATTTTACTTTTTAATAACAAAAAATTCCAATTCCAAATGAAATTATGACTCTAAAGGTGCCAGGTGGCCACTTTTCCATAACCATTGCTACATGCAGATATATGCTTCTCCTGTGCATGATTCCAATCTTGTATTATTTAATTCCATCAAATTATTTAAGTATATAGCATTCTGATATTAAAATCCTCAATGCAACAACACAAACCACTTGAAAACAGAAGAAATCACAAAGGAAAAATACTTTTACTCCTATTGCCAAAAGATTATCGCTTTAAATATTTTGTGAGTCCTTCCAATATCACATATATTTACACATTCAAATTGTATGTACAGTTTCCAAAAAAAAAATGTTGTTTACATATTGCTTTGTAGGCTGCTCTATTCATTTAGTAATATAGCATGAGCATTTCCCCATGACTATGAGTATTTAGCTATAGTTTTAAATCAAATATGTTTAAAAATTAGCTTTATAACTAGGTGGTATCATCTTGATGCTCAACCAGTTATTTTCAAAAGATCATTTGCTTCTTTGCTGGATGCAACCCCACTGTTTCATCATTGGATTGGAATAAAGAGATACAACTTCACGAGATCTCCTTCAGGGATGTCTGACACAAGCACCTGACTGCACACCAAGAGGGTCTCCTTCCCCATCGTGCCCACTGGCTAACTGATGGGCAGCATGTGGACAAAGCCGTTGTCAGGTGCTATTCCCTGGGACAGGCCCCTGGAGGTTGAAATATACCCAGAAGCAGAGAAGGACTTTTCATATGTAACAGAATTAGTGGGTTAAAGCTCCGCTCATGTCAAGGCTACTAGGGAATCAAGCAACTGTAGCCGGGAGTAGATAGCAGAAGACATACCCATCTGATACAGGAGGAGTTTGTATGAAAAGTATCATAAGTTTTAATTTCCTGAACACTTCACTACTAGGAATGGTTTTCTCTCAAAAAAGACTGTTGCTGAACAAGTTGGCAGCACTTATACTTTCCATTTCAAAGCTCTTGCCCTGAATTTTAGTGACTATTCCTTTCCTCCTTCCTACAAATTCCAAATGTGGTCTAGCTGCCCCAGAATCTCTGGCCACTCAGCACAGGCCATCTGATGTTTTCATGCCTACAGAAGTAATGTAGAAATATATATGTCATCTTGCCCAAGCACTTTTAAAACTCAGCTTAATCATCATCTTTACCAAATCTTTCCAATTCTGTATTTCATCCCTCAGTCCTATGGGATCTTTTACTTCTAGTGTCAACTACAGGCCTAGCTCACAGTAGTATATCAATAAATGTCTGTGGAACTATGATTAAATGAATGAAAGAACAACATTTTTAAAAAAATGAATTTCCAGTGCTGCAGCAGCAGGCATTTTGGTTCAAGCTTATTTCTGAAATCCCTCATATCCAGCATGGAGTGTGTACCTGTTTCTAAAATCAGACCTGAGTGGGAAACAGGTTTTGCAGTGTCACAAATTTGACCAAAGACCTCAAGTCGAGTTGCTGGTGGTACATTATTGCTGCTGAAGGCTTAAAAAAATCAACTTCATTTTGACACTTTTTTTAAATGTAGGCATTAAAATCTAAGGCCATTTTACTATTGTCTGTCCCACTTCATCTAAGCAGGATAAAATTTGAAGCTCTTGTTCATCTACCAGACAGGCATTCTCAAGGCTTAAGAACATAGAAATATCCACATAAAGCAGTGTGAGGGAATGCTAGAGACAATAGTAATATCTACCACCTTCTCTGACTAATGCTTTCTCCAAATTCTGGTTCCAGTGACTTTTAGAATTATACAACTTTTCGGATGGGTATGGAAATTCCCAAAGCCATCCATACGCTCTTTCATTTACCATTTATTGATTGCATTAAGCCTAGTATCTTCCTTAATATTTGGACAGTGTCTAGAACTTCTTACTATAGGGGAGCAAAATGTGCCACCCCAAAAAGTCTCTGGCATGCTGATTATTTCAGGCTGAAAACAATTAAAGCTCAAAAGACTCAGGAAGAAAATTTGACCTTCCCCCTAACTGCCTAAAAATAACTTAGATGGAGGGTCTGTTCCTGGAATAGAGCTATCAATAGAGACTGCAAAGAACATGGGCTAGGTGTGGTGCAGGGAACTCTTAAGAGATCAGAGTCCATTCTGTGTCTCCAGCATGGCCCAGCAAACATTTATTTACCAAACGCTTGCTTTTCCATCTCCATGTCAACTGCTTCCTCCCTTTCGAAGTTCTAAACTCCTACTCCCAACCTCCTCTTTTGTCTTTATCTGAAGATGGTATTTAAGGTGAAGGTTTTGGCTGTTTTGGAGAGTTACTCAGTTTTCCTGGGTCTCTCCTATGTATACATTTCATTAAATTTTTCTTTGACTTTCTCTTAATTAATCTGTCTCATACCAATTCAATTCTTAGACCAGCCAGAAGAACCTAGAAGGGTAGAGGAAAATTTCTTCCTCCTTGACATTACTAATACCAAGAAACCATGGCCAGGACTGTGTCCTATTCGGTATTATTTCATCTGCTCCTAGAAAAATACCTACAATATAAAATGAGTTAATTTATTTTCCTTAAATGCTTTGCAGCCTATCTGTTGCCTCCTACATAAAAGAAGATATCAACTCCAGGGTACTTGTATTGAAAAAATTGCTTTTCCTTTTGTTATTTTTCAGTAGAAAAAGAAATTATTCCTGATGTCACAATTTTCCTTTCTTTTTTAAGAGTTAGTATTCTGTTTTAAGAAAATAAACATCATAGCATTCTTTAATAAAAATAACTACTTCATAGTCTTTGTAAAAATGACACCACTATGAGTATAGATCAACCTAATCACCTTACCAAGAATATTTAGTTATCCTTTGTATCTCTCTTCTTTTCTTCCACCCTGAACATTTTTACAGATCGTAACTTGTAATTTTTGGATTTTAAAAACATGAATGAGTAATTATGGATGTAGACCAGACTTCAAGATACAACATGGCAAAAGCTCTAGAAAGGATCTTGAAGATTCTAGCCTAATGTGTAATCCTAGCAAGGTGTCCTTTGAAGACAAAAGCCGTAGAGGTTGAGTGGCTGGGCAAGATCACAGGGTAAGTGGATAATGGCTACAAAGCTAAGGCAGCAGAAAGTATTTTGGAAAATTTGGAAAAAGAGTCATTGGTAGAAAATTGAAAGAGATAAAGGTAGGGAGGTCTCTTCTTCAATATAACTCAACTCAACTCTCAGAGAAAAGAATGTGTGGAAAGAAGAAAAAGTTGCCAGAATATCCATGTTGATGTGGATTAATCTAGTTTCTATACTAATCATCATGCACTTCATAAATAAGATCTCCAATTTGGGTGTCAGAAATACAAATGTAGAAAGAAGCAGACAGATTGAATCCTGGGGTGGGAGAATATGACTTTTACTTACTCTCAGATCTTGTTATTGAAGATGGTAGTTTTCAGTAGTATAGATACTCTTTAACCTGAAAATTTTCAGCCACCATCATGGATAACACCTTATGAGCTGTCTCAAAAGTTACAGCATATGAACAGCTCTTTATCTGATGACAGTACTCACTTACCATTAGCATTCATGTGAGTGAATTATATCTCTTGAAACAAGAAAATCTCATAGCTTATTTCGGTTTGGTGATAAAAAATGTTTTTCCTCTCCTGGATTTCAAATCTGTCCTCCTAACACTGGAGAAGACAATATTTCTTTTTGGATTTCTCAATATGCTGCTATTTTTCATGAAGAACTATAAATTTAAAAACAAATGATGAAAAATGTTTCAGTGTAAAAGACCACAGGAGATATTTTCTCGTTCAGTTAACATCCAAATGAGACAATCACATGGAGTTTTCTGTGTAATTTTCAAGTCAAAGAGTTTATTCGAGCTGTATGAGAGAATTTTATATAAAATTTGGAGGGTTCTCATAACAAAGCATTTACTTTGGATAACATATTAAGAACATTCTTTTCTTCATCAGCAGTACTGACCTCTCAAATGTTTCTTTAACTCAAAGATTTCTGACAAATAGGAAAATCAAACTTTAAAAAACCCCACAAGTGAGCAATAATCTCCTTATTGCAGCATTGTCTTCACAATTCTTTTATCTAATGTGTTGTATGTGAAGAGATTCCCTCTACAGTAATAATATGTACTCATGGCTTCCTTATTGTTGTGTAGGGAATAAATTTAAAATGAATATTGTTTCTGTAAAGATGTATTTGCTCTAAGGAAACACAAATGAACAGGGCATTTTGAAATTATTTGGAAATTCAGGAACATGTGACTAGGAACAGGTCAGTAGATAAAACCTCTCTTTTTAATGGATGTCAGATGCTGGCAATACATAAATACATATCAAGCCAAACCCATTATAATTTTGGACCCCAGATGGAAGTTGTTTATGAACAACTTGAGAACATCCAGTTATTTATAGTACAGAAAATCACTAACACTTGAAAAACAAAAAAAGCAATTACTGTATCTCCAACCGTGTAATGGCCATGTTAGACAGAAGAATCACAAATTTAGCTTCATCATTCTTGAATCAAAAGCTGGATTGTAGAGATTATGGCTGTGTTTGGAAAATTAGAGAAAAATAACACTTTCAGAATTATAACACAAAAAGACAATTAAGCTGCTACCATTATTCTCCAGAACAATAAAGTTCTATTTGGAAAAGATATAAAAGTCATGAGAGAAATATTAAAATAAAATTAATTAGAAGACAAAACAGTCTTCTCTGTTTCTATCTCTCCTCTTTCAATGGTGGATACCTTCGTATAGCCTCCTTTTATTTTCAATTTTCCTTTTTCTTCAGAGTCACAATTTCCATCTCTTTTTAATATTCATTTATTTTCTTTATACATTCTTTTTAGTTATCATGTGATCTTCCAATATACTTTCCCTCCCTTCCCTCCCTTCCTTCTACTTTTTTCTTTTCTATTTTTTCTCTTTGTGCCCACAGAAGTACACCACTGGAAGTGTTGAGGAGAAAGACATTTTCCTCTGCCCTTCTAAGTTCTTCTGGTTGCTCTAAGAATTAAATTGACATGAGACAGATTAACAGAAGAAAATCAAACAAAAATTTAATAACATGTATGTATGGGAGAGACCCAGGAAAACTGAGTAACTAGCCAAAATAGCAGAAACCCTGACCTTAAATACCATCTTCAGCTAAAGACAAAAGAGGAGGTTAGGGGTAGTGGTTTAGGCACTTCAAAGGGGAGACAGACAATTCACATTGACAAGGAAAAGCAAATGTTTGGTAAATTAATGTTTCCTGAGCCAAGCAGAGACAATGGACACAGTGGACTCTGATCTCTAGGCTCTGCTGAGTTTTCCCCACCACACCAGCCCATATTCTTTACATACATCTCTGGTGATAGCTCTATTCCTGCAACAAGCCCTTTATCTGAATTCTTTTAGGCAGTTAAGGAGGAGGTAACAAGAAAAACTTCCTGGGTCTTCTGTTTCTTAAAAATAATCAACCTAAATTAACTCTCATGCCAAAGAGACACATTTTGGGGTGACAAAATTTGCTTCCCAATTTTTTGGAAGCAATTTCTTGTTCAAAAGAAGGAAGAACTTTCCATATCTGAACATTATCTAAAATGGACACAAACAACTTTTCTGGTAGTGACTCCCTCATTTTTTAAAAGATCTATAAGAAGAGGATGGAGAGCTAATTATCTGAAATCTTACACTGAATAAGAGATTGAATTAAATGACCTCTAAATTCCCTTTCAGCACTTAAATAATGTTTCTATAATTTCTTTCCTTGGCCAAAGCAGGTCAAGGTACTTCCCATGATGCTGTAGCACTCAGCAATGTTCACAGTGGTAAATGCTCATTCATGTCTGTTTTTTCCCGTTTAGGAAAATGGGAAAATCTTCCTCCAAGACTACTGAACAAGTGCTTGATTTTACTCAGGTCCACTCCATTCTCTTTCTGTTCTTCTTCACCATCTGATCACCCTCTTTTTTTCTTTCCCTTTTGCTTTACTCTTTTTTCTTGCCACATGCTCATCTCCTCCGCTTCCCTTCGTCTTCTCCTTGCTCTGTTCTCCTTTACATCTTTTTTCCTTTATTCTTTGTCCCATTCTTTTCCTGTTTGCATTCCTATTCTTGCCCAGAAAAGGCCTATTTTAGGCCTTGGCATTCAGTCCCAAGGCTCAAAAGCAATTAGTCATGAGAGAAGGAAAGGAGATACTCTCGAGATACTCTCTGACCTCTTTCAGAAATGAAAATGACTTCTGGAGCTTCCCTCCCTCCCTCCTCCCTTTCCCTTTCCCCCTTTAAATATTGATGGTACCACACTAGCAGCCTGCTAATGTAACTGTGGTTGGCACTCTGCAGAGGCAAAGGGAGCTGCAGGTACAGTCACAGGTAAGAGACTTTAGCCAGCTTTTTCTTCTATCTGTTACTTGCTCTTCTAGCCCCGTGCTTCCAGCTTGCCAAAGACAGAAAAGCCCATGTGCCTGTCAGTAGATTTGCTGCCCACGGAGAAGCTCCACTTCTCCCGTGAGCTATAAATTGTTCTGATCCTTATCAGCAGATGCACAGCCTACTGTGGCAGCAGGAGGACAGGCCCGGCCCTGTTTATCAGGAGGTGCAGCCAAGATTCTAGGTGCTGATGTCATGATGCTTCTGAGCTGGAGAAGGAAAATGCATTTGGTGTGGGGTCCCCTGCTTCCAAGTGCTGCTTATTCATACCACACCCCCGTGAACTCAATCTGTGGCTGCCCTCCTCCCAGGTTTGATGATGCCCAGAATAAGGGCAGTGTACTTTCCGGATTTCAGTGCAGCACCATCAGGTCCTGTAGAATTACAAAACAGCTGAGGACTTAAATGTGTACCACTTAATTACGTGCCACATGTAATTTCAGAGCAGTTCTATTTATAGTGGAACTTTATGTTTAAAAAGCTTATATTTCAGAGTGGGAGGCGCTGCAAATCATTTTAAGCCCAGTAATGAGGCTTAAAATGTGACTCAAAGGAGCTGTAAAATTGGCCAGCACTCCAACTGGGTCATGTTCGGATCAAGATGGCAAGGAGGACGTTAATGGCATGAAAACAAGCTCGGGATTTAAAAATCGGAGACTCTTCTTGATCTGTGTATGTGTACGTGTCTGCGTGCGTGTGTGTGTGTATGTGTGTGTGCGCGCGTGTGTGTGTGTGTCTGTGTGCATGCGTGTGTGTCTCTTTGTGCGTGTGTGTGTGTGTCTCTGTGTGTTGTGGGGAAAGGTGGTTATTTATTAGCAGTAAAGATAGGGAAGAAGTCAATAGAAGTTCAGGACATCTAACAGAAACTCAGAGTTTATATAAATACCAAACAAGGTCAGGTTGAGTCAAATGCACATTCAGGGCACAGGTCCACAGGGGAACGACAGAAGTGAGACACAGGTGTGAGGGCAGGGCAGGACCAGCAAAGCTCAGAGAGCTGAAGTGTGGGAGGGGGCATGTCGGAGCTGTCAATCATGCACCAGCAGCCAGGGTCAAGGGGAGACCCTGAGCCTTCTCCTCCACTAAGGCCGAAGTGTGTGTGTGCGCGTGCGTGTGTGCATGCGGAGGGGTGACAGCTGGTTTATTAAAAGGCCCTTAGTCTCTTGTAAGCACAGTGACTTAGCTTCCCTACTTTGGTGTGGCATGGAGTGTGACTAAAACACCATCCTGTTTTTTTTCTTCACTGAGTGAAGACAAGAATGATTAGAGGCTTGTAAATAATTGGGGAGACCTAGAAGGGTACCAAAAATTACATGGGCCTGGTCTAAAAATGACTGCTGCTGAGTGAAGTAGGGCTGTGCCTCTTTTCCCCTACTCTGTCCCCATCTGCCCCGCCCCTGCCATAGAGACTGATCTCAATCTCCAACAATTCAGCGAGAAACATAGAGATTGGGCACAGCCTTCGCTGTGATTCAATGGGCAGGCTGTGGGGCAAGTGGTGAGCAAAGGTCATCTGTAAAAACAGTCCCAGCAGCATGACACTCAGTGGATTGAATGTTTCCAGTTTTCTGGGACTGATCGTTGCACTGAGGAAATATGGCTGCACTATTTCTCACCTTTACTTACCTGGTCTCCCTTATACTTACACCCTGCTTGCTTGTGCTTCTACATTCAGCCTAAATCCTTACACCTACTTTCAGGCACAAGCACATCTTCCAACCAAGGTTGAATTAGAACTTCAGCACCCCACTCATGTCCGCACTCCTTTGGCCTCTATTCTTCACTCAGTGCCCTCACCCTCATGTCTGACAAAGCAAATAAATACATGCTCATAGCAGCGGAAAGAAATCTTTTGCCACCGAACAATAGCCAAGAGATTAAATAAATATATTTTCAAGATTTAGCACAACACACCTCGAAAATAACCATGAAAAGATTGAATTTAATCCAAGGGTCCACAGCAAAATATCACCCTTTGAATAAAAAAAAAGCCAATACATTTAGATACGGTTTCAAGGCCTAGGGGTAGTACTTTGAAAAGATTGAATTAAATCTTGTGGACTGTTATTAACTAGTTAGTTCTTACTATTTGCTCTTTTTGAAAAAATACTGATGAGAGTATTAATCTGAATATTAGTTTATAAATTATTGTCATAAATATCACTACTAGCAATAAATGATATCATGGTAATAATAAGAATTATTAGTAATAATAATAGCAGCATTTTATTTATTTAGCGATTATAAATTCTGTGAGGGCAGGGCCTGTGTTTAATAGGTAGGTGTTTAATAAGTATTTATGGAATACTAATGATTTTCACATATATGCTTTCTTGGTCCTCTTAACAATTCAAGGATTCTGGCTCATACATGCTTAATGCTTAAATCTTTCACATGCTTGGTACTTCAACTGTTAAATAGTAGAAAGTTAGCAAATATTTGTTGGCTGAGGGATTGGTAAGGCAGGTGTTAACATCTGCTTTGCGAATTCAGAACACATGTCTATGGCCTGACCATCAACTGGCTCACCACAACCTTCTATAGGAAGCAAATATCACCACTCCTAGAGTGAACAGATATAAGATTATATATTTTACATTAAACAAATGTAAACTATGATCCCAGACCAATCTTGGACCTTGCTATTGATAAGTCTTTATCTGCAGATTGCTGGAAAGACAGAGTTTTCTTGTTCTATTCATATATGTATGGAGCATTGAGATTGGAGAAGCAATAGTTGCTGACCAAGAGGAATTCTGCCTAAGGATTAACATCTAACAAATTTGACATTCACACTTGGAATGGTTAATCAATCTTGCCATGGGTTACTGAGACACTGTTTAAAGTTTCTGATAATGTTTGCTTAAGTAAAGAGTTCCAAATACATTTGAAGTTAGCTAAACTATTGTTGATAAACACTTATGTGATCCTTCAAAGAATTCCCAGAGGATATAATAGCCCACCTGTAGGAGCAGTAACAGGGACAAATACTTGGGAACTTGCTGTGTGAGCAACCTTTTAAGCCTTTTCTCAACAACAGACTCAAGAAAATACGGAGCATACTACCTACCTCAGATGTAATTGTGAAGGACAATAAAAGCACCTCACAAACTAGAAAGCACTATATAGATGTAAGTTGATATTATTATTATTATCTATAAAATAGAGGTCACAATTGCTCAACTATCTTAAAAAGTTGGTTTGAGAATCAAATGAGTTGGTGTGGGAAGATATTTGAGGAAGACAAGATGCTTTTCAACTGCATAATGAAACTATTATTAAAATGTCCTATTCAAGGACATCAATATCTTTTTCTTATGACTAAAAATGAGGGTTGTTCTTTCTAGAGAGATTCATGGCATGGACACCAATAAAATAATTATCACCATTACATGCTCTTTGACTGAGTGCTACATGCTGATTCTTCAATATCAATTCTCTGTGAAGCAATGGACATGATACAGAAAATGCCATCAGAGTCATAAAACCCACATGCCAAATAAGTTACCTGTTTGCTCAGCATCACTGATGCTTTTTAAAGAGTTGCTAACTGAAAAAGCTGTCTCCTTAGAACACAAATCATTGTAATTGGAACTTTGGAAATTGTATGGTAGCTAGCATGATGAATAAAGCACAGTTGGAGAGTTTCAAGTGCGGCAGTTTGTATTTTCTTTAAAGCCTTTCTTATGAGAAATTGGAAAGTCAGACAATATCTATAACAAACATATGTCATAAGAAATCCAACTGCACGTCAGAGATTTTTTTTTTAGCAGCTAGAAAGTTCTTTCATGAATAGATTTCAATTAGCCACAAACATAAACAGCAAATTTGGTTTTGATTATATGGTATTTTTCCTAAGCCAGACTAACCCTCCAATTTTGAGAAGCAAATATTTGACGCTGTTTTTGTAAGTAATTCCTCCATTATCCTCACTGGCTCTGAGCTTGCCAGCGGTTCTTTCATTCTGAGGTCTTTGGAAAGATCAATTAAAGAGTAAGAACCAGTTTTGTTTGCTCATTAAGGGGTTCTGCAAGGGATAGGAGGAGAAACAATGTTGCCAACTGCAGCAGTAGTCCCCTTATGGTACCTTTTCTCACAGTGTCCCTTCCTTATCAGACATGGTCGTAGGAGAGGTTGACTTTCACACTCTCTTCCGGACACAGTTTTATGGGTAACAATAAAATCTCTATTGAGAAGGATGGAAATTATGGAGATAAATGTAGCATAATAGATAATGAGGTCAAGTGTCTGAAAACACTTTTTTTTTTTTTAAAGCATTCAACTCTTCTACTAGTCTCTTGCAAAAGCATCATTCAAAGGACTAAGGACACTTTGCCTCTTCAGACTTGAGGAACAGGGCCTGGGTCTTCCTTTTCAATGACTTTGGGAATCAGTACAATCTCAATTAATTGTATAGTAGAAATTACTTTGCAATTGAATAAAGATTCTTTATGCATAAACTACATGGAAGCAGGCAAATTTTAGATCGACAGTGTCATTGTAGTTAATATTACTACATAAGATTGATTTTCTTTTCTAGGGCTTTACTCTGTTAGGTAATACCTGTCACTGCTCCTTCCCTTACTCAGGACCCTTTCTGAGTTGCTTCCAGTGATAACTCCTGGTTCAAGCAATAGGTAAATCTCATAACTTACCCCTGATACCTCTAAATTGGCTATTTTGGTTTTGGATCCTTGGTCTAAAATGTCCTGAAAATTTTACTTTTCTGCAACGATTTTGCTGGTTTCAGCAAGATAAACTTTATCAATTCTTTCTTTTCCTAAGATTCAGTACTTTCCCTGGATTCTTTATTTCCCAGTCCTTTCTTTATCACTTTTCTCCACTGTGCCTCTTCAGGTTCTCTGTTCCACCTCAAGCCACCCACCTAACCTGCTTCATCTAATCCAGAGGTTGCCTTTTTGACCCACTGACAATTGCAAAATGATTCCATTAACATGTAGATGACTCTGGACAGAGCTGAACAGGCTCAACATGTGTTTGAATATAAGGATTAATCAACATATAGGGTACCAACGTGTACCACACAAAAGGGAGAACATTTCTTTCCATGTATTTGTGTCTTCTTTAATTTCTTTCAGCAACGTTTTGTAGTTTTTGTTGTACAAGTCTTTCTTCCCCGTGATTACATTTATTCCTATATGTTTTATTCTTTTTGATATTATTACAAATGGATTGTTTTCTTAATTTACTTTTAGGATAGTTTGTTGTTAGTGTGTATAAGTGCAACTGATTTTTGTATATTCATTTTGTATCCTGCAATTTTGCTAAGTTCATTTATTAGTTCTAATGATTCTGTTGGTGGAATCTTTAAGGTTTTCTACACATAAGATTATGTTATTTAAAAACAGATCGGGGCTTCCCTGGTGGTGCAGTGGTTGAGAGTCCACCTGCCGGTGCAGGAGACACAGGTTCGTGCCCCGGTCCGGGAAGATCCCACATGCCGCGGAGCGGCTGGGCCCGTGAGCCATGGCCGCTGAGCCTGAGCGTCCGGAGCCTGTGTTCTGTAACGGGAGAGGCCACAACAGTGAGAGGCCTGTGTACCGCAAAAAGAAAAAAAAAACCAGAGATCATTTTAGTTCTTCTTTTTCTTATCTAGTTGCTCTATCTAAGACATCCAATATTATGCTGAACCGAAGTGGTTGGAGTCAGCATCCATGACTTGTTCCTCATCTGAGAGGAAAAGCTTTCAGGTTTTCACTGTGGAGTATGATACTACCCGTAGGTTTTTCATAAATTACTCTTGTCACGTTGAGGTAATTTCCTCTATTCCAAGTTTGTTGAGTGTTTTTATCAAAAAATAGTGTTGAATTTTATCGAATGCTTTTTCTGCATTTATTGAAATGATCTTGTGATTTTTACCCTTCATTCTGTTAATGTGGTGAAGCACATGCATTGATTTGCATATGTGAAAACATCCTTGCCTCCCAGTGATAAATTTCATTTGACAGGGTGTATGATCCTTTTAATGTGCTGTTGAATTTAGCTTGCTAGTATTTTATTTAGGATTTTCACATATATGTTCATGAGGTCTATTGGCCTATAGTTTTCTTTTCTTGTAGTGTCTTTGTCTGGCTTTGGGTAATACTGTCCCCATAAAATGAGGTTGGAAGTGTTCCCTTCTTTTCAATTTTTTGGGAAGGGTTTGAGGATTATTAAAATGTCCTTACTACCCAAAACAATCTACATTTTAAGTGCAATTTCTGTAAGAATTCTAACAGCATTCTTTGCAGAAATAGACAAAACAATTGTAAAATTTATATGAAACCACAAAGGGCCCTGAATAATTAAGCAATCTTGAATAAAAGAACAAAGCTGGAGGTCTCATGCTTCCTAACTTCAAAACATATTACAAAGCTAGAGTAGTAAAAGCAGTATGATATTGTCGTAAAGACAGATGTAGACCAATGAAATAGAATAAAGATCCCAGGAAATAAACCCATGCATATACAGTAAATGATCTTTGATAAACGGGGACAGAATAGTCTTTTCAACAAATGGTGTTGAGAATATCCACATGTAAAAGAGTGAAATTGGACCCTTATCTTACATCATACACAAAAATAAATTCAAAATGAATTAAAGACTTAAGAGATGGGCTTCCCTGGTGGCGCAGTGGTTGAGAGTCCGCCTGCCGATGCAGGGGACACAGGTTCGTGCCCCAGTCTGGGAAGATCCCACATGCCGCGGAGCGGCTGGGCCCATGAGCCATGGCCGCTGAGCCTGCGCGTCCGGAGCCTGTGCTCCACAGCGGGAGAGGCCACAACAGTGAGAGGCCAGCGTACAGAAAAAAAAAAAAAAAAAGACTTAAGGGAAAGACCTGAAACTATAAAATTAGAAGAAAACATAGGGGGAAACCTTGATGACATTGGTCTTGGCAATAATTTCTTGGCTATGACACGGAAAGCACAAGCCACAAAAGCAAAAGTAGGCAAGTGAGACTACAGCAAACTAAAATGCTTCTGCATAAAGGGAAGGAAACAATTAACAGAGTGAAAAGGAAACCTGTAGAATGGGAGAATACATTTGCAAACCATATATAAGATAAGGGGTTAATATAAAAAATATATATAAGGAACTCATACAATTAAGTAGCAAAAATACCCAAATAACTTAATTTAAAAATGATCAAAAATCTTGAATAAACATTTCTCAAAGAAGACATACAAGTTGCCAGCAGGTATATGAAAAGCTGATCAACATTACCAGTCATCAGGGAAATGCAAATCAAGACCACAATCAGACATTAACTCACACCTGTTAGGATGGCCATTATCAAAATCACAGAAAATAAGTGCGGGAAAGGATGTAGAGAAATTGAAACACTTTTGCACAGTTGTTAGGAATGTAAAATGTGCAGCCCCTATGGAAAACAGTATGGAGTTTCCTCAACAAATTATAAAAAGAACTACTGTATGATCCAGCAATCCTACTTGAACACAGGATCTCAGAGAGAGGTTTGCACTCCCACATTCATTGCAGCATTATTTGCAAAGCCTATATGTCCATTTATGGATAAATGGATAAAGAAAATGTGGTATATACATACAGTGGAATATTATTCATCCTTAACAAAGTAGAAAATCTATCATATGCTACAACATGGATGAAACTTGAGGACATTATGCTAAATGAAATTAACCAGCAACAGAAAGACAAATACTGCATGAGTACACTTATATGAGGTATCTATAATAGTCATATTTATAGAAGCAGAGAGTAGAATAGTGGTGGCCAGAGGCTGGGTGCAGGGGGGAATGGGAAGTTATTGTTCATTGGGTGTAGAGTTTATGTCATTATGTCACATACAATGAAAAAGTTCTAGAGATCTGCTGTACAACAATACTCATGTAGTTAACAATATTGCACTATATGTTTAAAAATTTGTTGTGAGTAGATGTCATATTATGTGTTTCGTTTTTTACTACAATTAAAAACAATAAGGAGAAGGGAGAAATTTTTTCTCCATGTTTGACCAGAGGAATAGGTCTGAAACTGTTTGGGGTGCTGGTGGTTGTCACTATACTTGTTGTTCTGTTTAAAGATCTGGGGTATTGGGCTTCCCTGGTGGCACAGTGGTTAAGAATCTGCCTGCCAATGCAGGGGACACAGGTTTGAGCCCTTGTCTGGGAATATCCCACATGCCACAGAGCAACAAAGCCCGTGGCCCACAAGCACTGAGCCTGCACTCTAGAGCCCACAAGCCACGACTACTGAAGCCCACGCACCTAGAGCCTGTGCTCCACAACAGGAGAGGCCACCACGATGAGAAGCCTGCACACCGCAATGAAAAGTAGCCCCTGCTTGCCGCAACTAGAGAAAGCCCGTGCAGCAACGAAGACACAACACAACCAAAAATTAGTTAATTAATTAATTAATTAAAAATCTGAGGTCTTAGGATTTACCAAGTATAAAAATTCTATTTTCAAAAAAATTTTAACATAAGCAAAGTTTTACTTCGATTTTTTTGGCTCATAAATGACTCTGCAATATCTAACATGTAAGAGGCTAACATGGTTACTGTCTAAAGGCAGCACAGAGGCCACTGAATATTTGTACAATTTTAGGAAAAGAGGAACAGCTCAAAATCTCCTTCACACTGAGGCAGGGAAAATGGGGTGGGATCAGGGTAGATGAGTAAATAAACATCTTAGCTCTGTCATCTGGGCTGAGGGTTCCCTGCTGAAACTCCAGCTACCTAGGCGGTCGATTGGACCCTACCTGTGTTAGGGAAATATAATCAAAAAGAAAAAAAATCTTCCAATCCAAGAATCCTCTTCACAAAGAGAGTTGAGAAACAAACCACTTTTATTATTAAATAAGCATTAAACGAGAGTGTAATGTGCATCACAGGCAATCTGCTAAGAGATTGCAAGGACAGAAATCTTCCCTTTTTTTACACAAGCACATACAACCCATCACATACATGCTTTCTTTTTTAAAAAAAATTTATTTTATTTTATTTTTAAACAGCATGTTTTTATTAGTTATCTATTTTATACATATTTGTGTGTATATGTCAATCTCAATCTCCCAATTCATCCCACCACCACCACAGCTGCCTCCCTGCTTTCCCCCATTGGTGTCCATACATTTGTTCTCTACCTCTGTGTCTCTATTTCTGCCTTGCAAATCGGTTCATCTGTAGCGTTTTTTAGATTCCACATATATGCATTAATATACGATATTTGTTTTCCTCTTTCTGACTTACTTCACTCTGTATGACAGTCTCTAGACGCATCCACGTCTCAACAAACGACCCAATTTCGTTCCTTTTTATGGCTAAGTGATATTCCATTGTATATATATACCACATCTTCTCTATCCCTGTGTCTGTCGATGGGCATTTAGGTTGCTTCCATGACCTGGCTATTGTAAATAGTGCTGAAATGAGCAATGAGGTGCATGTGTCTTTTTGAATTATGGTTTTCTCTGGATATATGCCCAGTAGTGGGATTGCCGGGTCATATGGTAATTGTATTTCTAGTTTTTTAAGGAACCTCCATACTGTTCTCCAAAGTGGCTGTATCAATTTACATTCCCACCAACAGTGCAAGAGGGGTCCCTTTTCGCCACACCCTCTCCAGCATTTGTTGTTTGTAGATTTTCTGATGATACCCATTCTAACTGGTGTAAGGTGATACCTCATTGTAGTTTTGATTTGCATTTCTCTAATAGTTAACGATGTTGAACAGCTTCTCATCTGCTTCTTGGCCATCTGTATGTCTTCTTTGGAGAAATGTCTATTTAGGTCTTCTGCCCATTTTATGATTGGGTTGTTTATCTTTTAATATTGAACTGCATGAGATGTTTATATATTTTGGAGATTAATCCTTTATCCGTTGATTGCTTTGCAAATATTTTCTCCCATTCTGAGGACTGTCTTTTCATCTTGTTTATGGTTTCCTTTGCTTTTAAGTTTCCTTGGGTCCCATCTGTTTATTTTTTATTTTATTTCCATTTCTCAAGATCAAAAAAGATCTTGCTGTGACTTATGTCAAAGGGTGTTCTTCCTATGTTTTCCTCTAAGAGTTTTATAGTGTCCTGTCTCACATTTAGGTCTTTAATCCATTTTGAGTTTATTTTTGTGTATCGTGTTAGGAAGTGTTCTAATTTTATTCTTTTACATGTAACAGTCCAGTTCTCTCACCACCACTTATGAAGAGAGTCTTTTCTCCATTGTATATCATTGTCTCCTTTGTCATAGATTAGTTGACCATAGGTGTGTGGGTTTATATCTGGGCTTTCTACACTGTTCCATTGATCTATATTTCTGTTTTTGTGGCAGTACCATGTTGCCATGTTGTCTTTTTCTTTTTTTTTTTTACATCTTTATTGGAGTATAATTGCTTTACAATGGTGTGTTAGTTTCTGCTTTATAACAAAGTGAATCAGTTATACATATACATATGTTCCAATATCTCTTCCCTCTTGAGTCTCCCTCCCTCCCACCCTCCCTATCACACCCCTCTATGTGGTCACAAAGCACCAAGCTGATCTCCCTGTGCTATGCGGCTGCTTCCCACTAGCTATCTATTTTACGTTTGGTAGTGTATATAGGTCCATGCCACTCTCTCACTTTGTCCCAGCTTACCCTTCCCCCTCCCCATATCCTCAAGTCCATTCTCTAGTAGGTCTGTGTCTTTATTCCCGTATTACCCCAGGTTCTTCATGACATTTTTTTCTTAAATTCCATATATATGTGTTAGCATACAGTATTTGTCTTTCTCTTTCTGACTTACTTCACTCTGTATGACAGACTCTAGGTCCATCCGCCTCACTAAAAATAATTCGATTTCATTTCTTTTTATGGCTGAGTAATATTCCATTGTATATATGTGCCACATCTTCTATATCCATTCATCCGATGATGGACACTTAGGTTGTTTCCATCTCCTGCCTATTGTAAATAGACCTGCAATGAACATTTTGGTACATGACTGTTTTTGAATTATGGTTTTCTCAGGGAATATGCCCAGTAGTGGGATTGCTGGGTCATATGGTAGGTCTGTTTGTAGTTTTTTAAGGAACCTCCATACTGTTCTCCATAGTGGCTGTACCAATTCACATTCCTACCAGCAGTGCAAGAGTGTTCCCTTTTCTCCATACCCTCTCCAGAATTTATTGTTTCTAGATTTTTTGATGATGGCCATGCTGACAGGTGTGAGATGATATCTCATTGTAGTTTTGATTTGCATTTCTCTAATGATTCATGATGTTGAGCATTATTTCATGTGTTTGTTGGCAGTCTGTATATCTTCTTTGGAGAAATGTCTATTTAGGTATTCTGCCCATTTTTGGATTGGGTTGTTTGTTTTTTTGTTATTGAGCTGCATGAGCTGCTTGTAAATTTTGGAGATTAATCCTTTGTCAGTTGCTTCATTTGCAAATATTTTCTCCCATTCTGAGGGTTGTCTTTTCATCTTGTTCATGGTTTCCTTTGCTGTGCAAAAGCTTTGAAGTTTCATTAGGTTCCATTTGTTTATCTTTGTTTTTATTTCCATTTCTCTGGCAGGTGGGTAAAAAAGGGTCTTGCTGTGATTTATGTCATAGAGTGTTCTGCCTATGTTTTCGTCTAAGAGTTTGATAGTTTCTGCCCTTATATTTAGGGCTTTAATCCATTTTGAGCTTATTTTTTGTGTATGGTGTTAGGGAGTGATCTAATCTCATACTTTTACATGTACCTGTCCAGTTTTCCCAGCACCACTTATTGAAGGGGTTGTCCTTTCTCCACTGTATATTCCTGCCTCCTTTACCAAAGATAAGGTGACCATATGTGTGTGGGTTTATCACTGGGCTTTCTCTCCTGTTCCATTGATCTATCTTTCTGTTTTTGTGCCAGTACCATACTGGCCTGATTACTGTAGCTTTGTAGTATAGTCTGAAGTCTGGGAGCCTGATTCCTCCAGGTCCGATTTTTGTTCTCAATATTGCTATGGCTATTCAGGGTCTTTTGTGTTTCTACACAAATTGTGAAATTTTGGGTTCTAGTTCTGTGAAAAATGCCAGTGGTAGTTTGATAGGGATTGCATTGAATTTGTAGATTCTGTTGGGTAGTAGAGTCATTTTCACAGTGTTGATTCTTCCAATCGAAGAACATGGTATATCTCTCCATCTATTTGTATCATCTTTAATTTCTTTCATCAGTGTCTTATAATTTTCTGCATACAGGTCTTTTGTCTCCTTAGGTAGGTTTATTCCTAGATATTTTATTCTTTTTGTTGCAATGGTAAATGGGAGTGTTTTCTTGATTTCACTTTCAGATTTTTCATCATTAGTGTATAGGAATGCCAGAGATTTCTGTACATTAATTTTGTATCCTGCTACTTTACCAAATTCATTGATTAGCTCTAGCAGTTTTCTGGTAGCATCGTTAGGATTCTCTATGTATAGTATCATGTCATCTGCAAACAGTGACAGCTTTACTTCTTCTTTTCCAATTTGGATTCCTTTTATTTCCTTTTCTTCTCTGATTTCTGTGGCTAAAACTTCCAAAACTATGTTGAATAATAGTGGTGAGAGTGAGCAACCTTGTCTTGTTCCTAATCTTAGTGGAAATCCTTTCAGTTTTTCACCGCTGAGGACCGTTGTTGTTGGCTGTGGGTTTGTCATATATGGCCTTTTTGATGTTGAGGAAAGTTCCCTCTATGCCTACTTTCTGCAGGGTTTTTATCATAAATGGGTGTTGAATTTTGTCGAAAGCTTTCTCTGTCTCTATTGAGATGATCATATGGTTTTTCTCTTTCAATTTGTTAATATGGTGTATCACGTTGATTGATTTGCATATATTGAAGAATCCTTGCATTCCTGGAATAAAGCCCACTTGATCATGGTGTATGATCCTTTTAATGTGCTGTTGGATTCTGTTTGCTAGTATTTTGTTGAGGATTTTTGCATCTATGTTCATCAGTGATATTGGCCTGTAGTTTTCTTTGTTTGTGACATCCTTGCCTGGCTTTGATATCAGGGTGATGGTGGCCTCATAGAATGGGTTTGGGAGGGTTCCTCTCTCTGCTATATTTTGGAAGAGTTTGAGAAGGATAGGTGTTAGCTCTTCTCTAAATGTTTGCTAGAATTCGCCTGTGAAGCCATCTGGTCCTGGGCTTTTGTTTGTTGGAAGATTTTAAATCACAGTTTCAATTTCAGTGCTTGTGATTGGTCTGTTCATATTTTCTATTTGTTCCTGATTCAGTCTTGACAGGCTATGCATTTCTAAGAATTTGTCCATTTTTTCCAGGTTGTCCATTTTATTGGCGTAGAGTTGCTTGTAGTAATCTCTCATGATCTTTTGTATTTCTGTAGTGTCAGAAGTTACTTACCCTTTTTCATTTCTAATACTGTTGATTTGAGTCTCTCCCTTATTTTCCTGATAAGTATTGCTAATGGTTTATCAATTTTGTTTATCTTCTCAAAGAACCAGCTTTTAGTTTTATTGATCTTTGCTATTGTTTCCTTCATTTCTTTTTCATTTATTTCTGATCTGATTTTTATGATTTCTTTCCTTCTGCTAACTTTGGTGGGTTTTTGTTTTTATTTCTGTAATTGGGTGCAAGGTTAGGTTGTTTATATGAGATGTTTCCTGTTTCTTAAGGTAGGATCGTATTGCTATAAGCTTCCCTCTTAGGACTGCTTTTGCTGCATCCCATAGGTTTTGGGTCGTCGTGTCTCCATTGTCATTTGTTTCTACGTATTTTTTGATTTCCTCTTTGATTTCTTCATTGATCACTTCATTATTAAGTAATGTATTGTTTAGCCTACATGTGTTTGTGTTTTTAACAGATCTTTTCCTGTAATTGATATCTAGTCTCACAGCATTGTGGTCGGAAAAGATACTTGATACAACTTCAATTTTCTTAAATTTACCAAGGCTTGATTTTTGACCCAAGATATGATCTATCCTGGAGAATGTTCCATGAGCACTTGAGAAGAATGTGTATTCTGTTGTTTTTGGATGGAATGTCCTATAAATATCAATTAAGTCCATCTTGTTTAATGTACCATTTAAGCTTCTGTTTCCCAATTTATTTTCATTTTGGATGATCTGTCCATTGGTGAAAGTGGGATGTTAAAGTCCCTCCTATGAATGTGTTACTGTCGATTTCCCCTTTTATGGCTTTTAGTATTTGCCTTATGTATTGAGGTGCTCCTATGTTGGGTGCATAAATGTTTACAATTGTTATATCTTCTTCTTGGATCGATCCCTTGATCATTATGTAGTGTCCTTCTTTGTCTCTTCTAATAGTCTTTATTTTAAAGCCTATTTTGTCTGATATGAGAATTGCTACTCCAGCTTTCTTTTGGTTTCCATTTGTGTGGAATATCTTTTTCCATCCCCTCACTTTCAGTCTGTATGTGTCTCTAGGTCTGAAGTGGGTCTCTTGTAGACAGCAGATATATGGGTCTTGTTTTTGCATCCATTCAGCCAGTCTGTGTCTTTTGGTGGGAACATTTATTTACCTTTAAGGCAATTATCGATATATATGTTCCTATTCGCATTTTCTTAATTGTTTTTGGTTTGTTATTATAGGTCTTTTCCTTCTCTTGTGTTTCTTGCCTAGAGAAGATCCTTTAGCATTTGTTGTAAAGCTGGTTTGGTGGTGCTGAATTCTCTCAGCTTTTGCCTGTCTGTAAAGGTTTTAATTTCTCCATCAAATCTGAATGAGATCCTTGCTGGGTACAGTAATCTTGGTTGTAGGTCTTTCTCCTTCATCACTTTAAATATTTCCTGTCAGTCCCTTCTGGCTTGCAGAGTTTCTGCTGAAAGATCAGCTGTTAACCTTATGGGGATTCCCTTGTGTGTTATTTGTTGTTTTTCCCTTGCTGCTTTTAATATGTTTTCTTTGTATTTATTTTTGACAGTTTGATTAATATGTGTCTTGGTGTGTTTCTCCTTTGATTTATCCTGCATGGGACTCTCTGTGCTTCTGGGCTTGCTTAACTATATCCTTTCCCATATTAGGGACGTTTTCAGCTGTAATTTCTTCAAATATTTTCTCAGGGTGGGAGGGAGGGAGACGCAAGAGGGAAGAGATATGGGAACATATGTATATGTATAACTGATTCACTTTGTTATAAAGCAGAAACTAACACACCATTGTAAAGCAATTATACCCCAATAAAGATGTTAAAAAAATTTTCTCAGTCCCTTTCTTTTTCTCTTCTTCTTCTGGAACCCCTATAATTCGAATGTTGGTGCATTTAATGTGTCCCAGAGGTCTCTGAGACTGTCCTCAGTTCTTTTCATTCTTTTTTCTTTATTCTGCTCTGCAGTAGTTATTTCCACTATTTTATCTTCCAGGTCACTTATCCGTTCTTCTGCCTCAGTTATTCTGCTATTGATCCCATCTAGAGTACTTTTAATTTCATTTATTGTGTCGTTCATCGTTGCTTGTTTCATCTTTAGTTCTTGGTCCTTGTTAAATGTTCCTTGCATTTTCTCTATTCTATTTCCAAGATTTTGGATCATCTTTACTGTCATTATTCTGAGTTCTTTTTCAGGTAGACTGCCTGTTTCCTCTTCATTTGTTAGGTCTGGTGGGTTTTTTTTCTTGTTCCTTCATCTGCTATGTGTTTTTCTGTCTTCTCATTTTGCTTATCTTACTGTGTTTGGTGTCTCCCTTTTTCAGGCTGCAGGTTTGTAGTTCCCATTGTTTTTAGTGTCTGTCCCCAGTGGCTAAAGTTGGTTCAGTGTGATATGTAGGCTTCCTGGGGGAGAGGACTAATGCCTGTGTTCTGATGGATGAAGCTGGATCTTGTCTTTCTTCTGGGCAGGTCCACATCTGGCAGTGTGTTTTGGGGTGTCTGTTGACTTATTATGATTTTAGACAGCCTCTGTGCTCATGGGTGGGGTTGTGTTCCTGCCTTGCTAGTTGTTTTGCATAGGGTGTCCAGCACTGTAGCTTGCTGGTCATTGAGTGAAGCTGGGTGTTGGTGTTGAGATGGAGATATCTGGGAGTTTTTCACGGTTTGATATTATGTGCAGCTGGGAGGTTTCTTGTGGACCAGTGTCCTGACCTTGGCTCTCCCACCTCAGAGGCACTGCACTGACTGCTGGCTGCAGCACCAAGAGCCTTTCATCCACATGGCTCAGAATAAAAGGGAGAAAAAGTAGAAAGAAAGACAGAAAGAAAGAGGATAAAATAAAATAAAATAATGTAAAATAAAATAAAGTTATTATAATAAAAAATAATTATTAAGAAAAATTTTTTAAAAAGTAAAAAAAAAAAAAAAAAGATGGATGGACGGATAGAACCCTAGGACAAATGGTGAAAGCAAAGCTATACAGACAATATCTCACACAGAATCATACACATACACACTCACAAAAAGAGGAAAAGGGGAAAAAATAATAAATCTTACTCTCAAAGTCCACCTCCTCAATTTTGTATGATTCGTTGTCTATTCAGGTATTCCACAGATGCAGGGTACATCAAGTTGATTGTGGAGATTTAATCTGCTGCTCCTGAGGCTGCTGGGAGAGATTTCCCTTTCTCTTCTTTGTCTGCACAGCTCCCGGGGCTCAGCTTTGGATTTGGCCCCGCCTCTGTGTGTAGGCCGGAGGGCGTCTGTTCTTCACTCAGACAGGATGGAGTTAAAGGAGCTGTGGATTTGGGGTCTCTGGCTCACTCAGGCCAGGGGGAGGGAGGGGTACAGAGTGCGGGGTGAGCCTGCAGTGGCAGAGGCCGGCATGACGTTGCACCAGCCTGAGGCAAGCCGTGCGTTCTCCCGGGGAAGTTGTCCCTGGATTCTGGGACCCTGGCAGTGGCGGGCTGCACAGCCTCCCCAGATGGGAGGTTTGGAGAGTGACCTGTGCTCACACACAGTCTTCTTGGTGGTGGCAGCAGCTGCCTTAGCGTCTCATACCCGTCTCTGGGATCCATGCTGTTAGCCGTGGCTCGCGCCTGTCTCTGGAGCTCCTTTAAGCTGTGCTCTTAATCCCCTCTCCTCGTGCACCAGGAAAAAAAGAGGGAAGAAAAAGTCTCTTGCTTCTTCGGCAGGTCCAAACTTTTTCCCAGGCTCCCTCTCAGTTAGCCGTGGTGCACTAACCCCTTCAGACTGTGTTCATGCCTCCAGTCCTCTCCCTGTGCTCCGACTGAAGCCGGAGCCTTGCCATGTTGTCTTGATTACTGTAGCTTTGTAGTATAGTCTAAAGTCAGGGAGTCTGATTCCTTCAGCTCCATTTTTTTCCCTCAAGTTTGCTTTGGCTATTCAGTGTCCTTTATGTCTCCATACAAATTTTAAGATATTTTGTTCTAGTTCTGAAAAAAATGCCATTGGTAATTTGATAGGGATTGCACTGAATCTGTAGATTGCTTTGGGTAGTATAGTCATTTTCACAACATTGATTCCTTCAGTCCAAGAACATGGTATATCTCTCCATCTGTTTGTTTCATCTTTGATTTCTTTCATCAGTATTTTATAGTTTTCTGAGTACAGGTCTTTTACCTCCTTAGGTAGGTTTATTCCTAGGTATTTTATTCTTTGTGATGTGATGGTAAATGGGATTCTTTCCTTAATTTCTCTTTCTGATTTTTCATTGTTAGTGTATAGGAATGCAAGAGATTTCTGTGCATTAATTTTGTATCCCGCAACTTTACCAAATTCATTGATTAGCTCTAGTGGTTTTCTGGTAGCACCTTTAGGTTTATTTATGTATAGTATCATGTCATCTGCCAACAGTGACAGTTTTACTTCTTCTTTTCCAATCTGTACTCCTTTTATTTATTTTTCTTCTCTGATTGCCGTGGATAGAAGTTCCAAGACTATGTTGAATAATAGTGGTGAGAGTGGACATCCTTGTCTTCTTCCTGATCTTAGAGGAAATGTTTTCATATTTTCACCATTGAGAATGATGTTTGCTGTGGGTTTATCATATATGGCCTTTATTATGTGGAGATTGTTTCCCTCTATGCCCATTTTCTGGAGAGTTGTTACCATAAATGGGTGTTGAATTTTGTCAAAAGCTTTTTCTGCATCTATTGAGATGATCATACGGTTTTTATTCTTCAATTTGTTAATATGGTGTATCACACTGATTGATTTGTGCATATTGAAGAATCCTTGCATCCCTGGGATAAATCCCACTTGATCATGTTGTATGACCCTTTTATTATGTTGTTGGATTCTGTTTGCTAGTATTTTGTTGAGGATTTTTGCATCTATTTTCATCAGAGATATTAGTCTGTAATTTTCTTTTTCTGTAGTACCTCTGTCTGGTTTTGGAATCAGGGCGATGGTGGCCTTGAAGAATGAATTTGGGAGTGTTCCTTCCTCTGTGAGATTTTGGAAGAGTTTAGGAAGGATGGGTGTTAGCTCTTCTCTAAGTGTTTGATAGAATTCACCTGTGAAGCCATCTGGTCCTGGACTTTTGTTTGTTGGAATATTTTTCATCACAGTTTCATTTTCGTTACTTGTGATTGGTCTGTTCATATTTTCTATTTCTTCCTGGTTCAGTCTTAGAAGGTTATACCTTCCTAAGACTTTGTCCGTTTCTTCCAGGTTGTCTTCCAGCAACTCTCTTGGCATAGAGTTGCTTGTAATAGTCTCTTATGTTGCTTTGTATTTCTGTGGTGTCTGTTGTAACTTCTCCTTTTTCATTTCTAATTTTATTGATTTGAGTGCTCTCCCTCTGTTTTCTTTATGAGTCTGTATAAAGGTTCATCAGTTTTGTTTATCTTCTCAAAGAAGATAAACAGCTTCTCAGCTTTAAGTTTTATTGACCTTTGCTATTGTTTTCTTTGTTTCTATTTCATTTATTTCTGCTCTGATCTTTATGATTTCTTTCCTTCTACTAACCTTGGGTTTTGTTTGTTCCTCTTTCTCTAGTTCCTTTAGGTGTAAGGTTAGATTGTTTATTTGAGATTTTTCTTGTTTCTTGAGGTAGGATTTCATTGCTATAAACTTCCCTTTTAGGACTGCTTTTGCTGCATCCCATAGGTTTTGTATCATCATGTTTCATTGTCATTTGTCTTTAGGTATTTTTTTATTTTCTCTCTGATTTCTTCAGTAATCTCTTGGTTATTTAGTAATGTATTGTTTAGCCTCTGTGTGTTTGTGCTTTTTACGTTTTTTTCCCTGTAGTTGATTTCTAATCTCATTGTGTTGTGGTCAGAAAAGATGCTTGATATGATTTCAATTTTCTTAAATTTATCAAGGCTTGATTTGTGACCCAAGATGTGATCTATCCTGGAGAATATTCTGTGTGCACTTGAGAAGAAAAGGTAATCTGCTGTTTTGGGGTGGAATGTCCTATAAATATCAATTAAATCTAGCTGGTCTATTGTGTCATTTAAAGCTTGTGTTTTCTTACTAATTTTCTCTCTGGATGATCTGTCCATTGTTGTAAGTGAGGTGTTAAAATTTCCCCACTATTATTGTGTTATTGTCAATTTCCTCTTTTATAGCTGTTAGCCTTTGCCTTATGTATTGAGGTGCTCTTATGTTGGGTGCATATATATTTATAATTGTTATATCTTCATCTCAGATTGATCCCTTGATCATTATGTACTTTCCATCTTTGTCTCCTGTCACATTCTTTATTTTAAAGTTTATTTTATCTGACATGAGTATTGCTACTCCAGCTTCCTTTTGATTTCCATTTGCATAGAATATCTTTTTCCATCCCCTCACTTTCAGTCTTTTTGTGTCCCAAGGTCTGAAGTGGGTCTCTTGTAGACAGCATGCATATAGGTCTTGTTTCTGTATCCATTCAGCAAGCCTGTGTCTTTTGGTTGGAACATTTAATCCATTCACCTTTAAGGTAATTATTGATATGTTTGTTCCTATTACCATTTTCTTAATTGTTTTGGGTTTGTTTTTGTAGGTCCTCTTCTTCTCTTGTGTTTCCCACTTAGAGAAGTTCCTTTAGTATTTGTTGTAGAGCTGGTTTGGTGGTGCTGAACTCTCAGCTTTTGCTTGTCTGTAAAGCTTTTGATTTCTCCGTTGAATGAGATCCTTGCCTGGTAGAGTAATCTTGTTTGTAGGTTCTTCCCTTTCATCACTTTGAGTATATCATGCCACTCCCTTCTGGCTTGTAGAGTTTCTGCTGAGAAATCAGCTGTTAACCTTATGGGAGTTCCTTTGTATATTATTTGTCATTTTTCCCTTGTTTCCTTCAATAATTATTCTTTGTCTTTAATTTTTATCAGTTTAATTACTATGTGTCTCAGCCTGTTTCTCTCTGGGTTAATCTTGACTGGGACTCTCTGCACTTCCTGGACTTGGGTGCCTATTTCCTTTCCCATGTTAGGGAAGTTTTCATCTATAATCTCTTCAAATATTTTCTCGTGTCCTTTCTCTCTCTCTTCTCCTTCTGGGACCCCTATAAAGAGAATGTTGGTGAACTTAATGTTGTCCAGAGGTCACATACATGTTTTCAAGATGAATAATAACTAGTCCTCAAGTAAGAGGACTTGATAGCACAGTTTGTCATATATGGTTCATCCTAAATTGTCCTCCTAGTTGGGGTGTTGTTGGCTAATTGCCTTATCCAGAGGACAAAAAATGTCTTGTTTTTATGACTGTAGTTAGTTTTGCTACTTGGAGCAAGGGACCCCCTGAAGTTAGGTCCCTACCCTTTCACGGAAACTGGGAAACAGAGGTGCTATCTCCTTTGGTGTTAACATTTCAAAGAAAGGGCTCCTAGGCCCTTGAAAAAGATGATTCTGGTTCATAAACCTGGCAAGAATTTTATCTAGTTTTCAAAAGGATTTTTATACATTTCAAAAGGATGCAAAAGTACCCCCAATGATAAATTTTTTAAGGTAAATGCTCTAAGAGAAATGAGGGGATGGAAATCTCTCCCCCATTTTCAACAGGGAGAGTTAAACCTCTTATTTTTAATTTGTGTTTGTTCTTACAGTTGAGCTGACAGCTTGGAACTCTCAAGGCAACCCCTGTGTGTGTGGGGGAGTGTCGGGGGACACAATGAGCCTCAGTTTTCATGAGGCCCAGGTGCTTGGGGGGGATGGGGGCTAGGCAGCACCATATTCCCACTCCAGCCACAGGAAGAGCCATACCAGGTCCTGGGGTGGGGTGAGGGGGCGGGTCCTGGTCCTTCATAACCCACACCTCTCCAAGAGGGCTTGTTTGAAGCTTATATAGTGTCAGGTGCTGAGGCTTGGCTATGCTCAAAGAGGTTTTTAGTTAAATAATAATATTTAATGGTGCGTGTTTCTGTGTGTGTGAAATTTTTATGGGGATAAGCCTAGTAGGTCTTTGGGAAGGGTCCTTTCTATCAACTTTAGCTTTTGATGCATGTGCATTGCTAGTTAATACTTTTATTTCCAAAGGACTAGGTTTGAATTCTGTCTGAGTGTATCTTTATCAGAAATTTGCTTTTTTTTCCCCCCCCAAAAGTGATATTCCTTCTAACTGGTTCTGTTTAAACTCAATTTATCAAGCAGCTGAGTCTTAGCCAGCAGGTTTTGAAATCAGCACTTATTAGATCAGATTCTATTATTTTTTTCAGTCGGTCTGTGAGAATAAACCTAGGTGCCATTTGAAATGAAGGCATATAACAGCCTTGCTCCGGAGATAATTTTCTCTGTTACACAACACTGTGCCACCAGATCGGTTGCTTAGTTAAAAGCATTTAACCCAGACCAAGTGATAATAGCAGGTGTGTGTATCATAAGAGAAGGTCAAGTTACATCACCCCCGTCTCAAATTCTGCTTTACTTTGTTTGGCTATCGCCACTATTGGTTCTTGATTTTCCACAGATCAAATGAAGGTGAACGACAGCTGTGTTGGAATTACAATGTAAATTGCAACGTGCAAAGCCTACCTGAACAGGAAAAGCTGATGTGAAGCGGACAGTCATGATGAAGGCCTCCACTCTGAACTGGTTTGAACTTTTTAGTATGAAATAAACATATGTTAGTGTAAAAATGGTTAGGGTCTTTACTTTGTGCTATCACGTATCGAGTTCATTTAGTAAAAGCTTCAAGCAGTGAGCAAGTACTTAGTTACCAACAGTCTTAAAAGACAGTATTACATTTCCAAATTACTTTAGGTTGGACCTCAGGAAATGTAATTATATTCTTTACATTATTTCCTGACTGTGAATCCCTTTCATTCTTATTCATATTTTATAAAATCCATCATATATTTATTTGCATTTGCTCCCTTTTCAGATATTAATTCTCTCTCCTCAATACCAGCTGTGCCTTTCAATCAAGTTACCTTTGACTTCTTAACATCACTGAAGAGAAGTTTTAGCAATCATAGCCTTTATACACATGCTTAGTTTTCTTCTGCATTTGATTGCCTTACCTAATAGAGAGTAAGAGGTAATGGTCAAGCAATGAAGCAATAATGTGGTGATTCTCAAGAAAGAAATAAAATGTGAAATATGCCTGATATTATAGGTCCCTCTCTACATTTTGTATCCCCAGATAGATTTTAAATTTCCTAAGAAAGCATCCTTGTTTTCCACATCCCTGTGTCTCTAACAGTGACTAGTAAAGGGACTGAAGCATGGCTTTGCACAGGTAGATGCTCAGTATATGCCTTGTTGACTGGAAGATGAAATGCACCAGAAGCAGATGCCCGTCTAACACTTCCCTATAAAGAGGACATGACTCTGAATATCAAGGAAGTTGAGATGGGCATTTTCAAGATAATTAGTTCATCAAAATGAATTCAATAAGCTTATTAGAGCCCCTGGCAATATATTCTATTTTGGACATAATACATTTAGTAAACACACCTATTGTCTGGCTTTCTGGGAAGGATAGGCTTATTTGCATTTTACTCAGCTGCCTATCTGTTTTTGACCCTGTGTTAATATAGCACCAAAGAGTTGCGACATATTCTCACGTGTCTTATGAGGATAAAAACCATTCAGTTTTTAGAAGAGAATTTGTTTTGTTTTAGATTTAAGGAAGAGTTGAATGATCACTTGGGATGTTCATAAACTGATGTCTGTACTGCATCCGTGCTGTAACAGATCAGCTAGTTTCTTCCCCCATATCCCTTCACCAAAGGAAATACCCTCACTATTTACATGTGACATTTTTCTTTATCAGAGAGCGGAAATGAATCTACAAGCCCTTTTGGCCTTCATGAACTTAAAGAAATTGATTTAACTTGTTTTTAAGAGAGATTGAATGAAAAATGTTTTTTCTAATTCCCCTTTAAAATCAATCACATCAAACCATAATTTGGTTTCCAACATTGTTACCACATTATTCTAATAAATTAAAGGATTGACTGATATTTCCAAATCTTCGCGATATATTATATGACTTTTATGTGGAGTTCATCACCATCAGTGAAATGGTAGCTCAAAAACTGTATGTATTGGTGAATTATTTTTGTCTCTCCTCTCGGTATAGAAGAGTCAGTGGCCAGTGTGTTAGGTTAAAATAAAGTAGGCGGGGCTTCCCTGGTGGTGCAGTGGTTGAGAGTCCGCCTGCCGATGCAGGGGACACGGGCTCATGCCCCGGTCCGGGAAGATCCCACATGCCGCGGAGCGGCTGGGCCCGTGAGCCATGGCCGCTGAGCCTGCGTGTCCGAAGCCTGTGCTCCGCAACGGGAGAGGCCACAACAGTGAGAGGCCCGCGAACCGCAAAAATAAATAAATAAATAAATAAATAAATAAATAAATAAATAAATAAATAAAATAAAGTAGGCGATTGAGAAAAGAAGAAAGGTGAAGGGCACTAGTATTTATTAGACATCTGCTTTGTGCTCAACACATTGCCTCATTTAATCTTCCTCTTTCAAAATAAGTTTTATTGGCTCTACTTTACAATGATGAAACTGGGACTCTGAAATTTTGTCCAAGGCTCCCTAGCTAGAAAAAAGTGGGGGACCCAGGATGAGAAACTGGATTTCTCTGGCTCCCAAATATTTCTACTAACCTATTATGGCACAAACATGATTCAACTATGGAAAAGACATAGGATAGGACAGGAAAAATTTAGCCTGAAAAAATGAATACAATGGGAGAAATTCATGTTTCACCTATATTGTACAAAGAATAGTTGCACAGAGAAAGAGAAGGAGATGATTTCCAAGGGCAGGTTGGAGAACATTAAAATAGGAGGTGAAGAATTTTAATTAGATTTATGGAAAAAGACTTGCCTGTGAGGACTGTAAACACTGTAGCAGATATTTGAGAGGAGGAACTGCCTTGTCGGAAGCTGTTAGAACAGAAGAGATTCTCTCCCATTAGATTACGCTAATAAATGTCAAGGCACTTAAACCCATCATGAGTCCCTGCATGTGGCCTTTGATCCTCACCCCTGCAACTCCTTCAGTTGAATTGTCAGTTGGAATAAAAGAAAAGGACTTGAAATCTCGGGCAGAAGTAGAGTCTACTATTGGTGAAAGGCCAACAGATTAGCTCAAATACACATGTGTGAATATAGATTTGGTAAGATCAAGACAGCTTTAACCTTCCCCACAGCTTGATTCAAGTTTAGACAGGTTTCTTCCTGACTTGAGGTCCTTGACCTTTCTTTTCTTAGAGTTTTACTAAGTTACTTTAGAAAACTTGTAAATTCTTTCTCTGCCCCTTTGAGATGCAAAATGTTAAAAGCCTTTTGCCAGTTTGACTTCCTAAGACAATCTTTCTCAAAGACCTGGGAGTCATACCTTTGAAATGCAATTATCAAGGGAGAGAGCACCCTTATCTCCCGTTGCTTCCAGAGGGTAGGAGCCTAACTTTAGTGAGCATCTTACACCAAGTTGTAAAACTACCTCCTGTCATGAAGATTAGAGGAAGTTCACTTTTCCTTTAGGTAAAGATAGTTAGCAGACACAGTGGCCTACCATTCCCCTTCCAGCTCTTAAAAACTCTCCAATCCTTTGTTTTAGTAGATTGAGCTCAGACTGAGTTCTGACCTTTCTCCTCTATTGCAGTAGCCTTGAATAGAGTGTTCTTTGCCTGTTTAATTTTGTCCATTGCAGTTTTTGCTTTGGCAGATATTATAAACATATTCTCAGTTACACATGAAGAACTTCTGCAGAACTGAAAAAATGCAGTAATTTAAGACAGAAACCATAGTAATTTTCAGGTGATGGAGAAAACACAGTTAAAAATGCTTATTTGATTTTCTGGGTCATCTTCACTGAGAAATTATATTCTTCATTATCTGTATTTTACATTTTATTTAGATTTTAATAAATTAAGTTGATGCGTATTTCACAAACATCAAAGTACTATTTTGTCCTGGTTTTGTGCTAAGAAGATGTGCAATTCCATTATGCTTAATGTGAGTGGCTTTTTTTTTTTTTTTTTTTTTTTTTTGCGGTACGCGGGCCTCTCACTGTTGTGGTCTCTCCCGTTGTGGAGCACAGGCTTCGGACACGCAGGCCCAGCGGCCATGGCTTACAGGCCTAGCCGCTCCGCAGCATGTGGGATCTTCCCGGACCGGGGCACAAACCTGCGTCCCCTGCATCGGCAGGTGGACTCTCAACCACTGCGCCACCAGGGAAACCCGTGAGTGGCTTTTTTGAGAAATGATAATTTGTTTGTTTTTGTGCTTTCAAGTTTCTTATATAGTAAGCTGCCTATTTGGGGGCAGAAAAATCATCCTAGCAGTTAAGCTCACTTATAGTGTTAAATTATTAGTTTATCGTTAATTTTTCATGTGATTTACTAATATAGACATGAGATTAGTTTCGAACTCAGTCAGAGTCTCCTTGTGAGTAATGCTCTTCAGTATGTTATATTGTTCATCAGTTTTTCTGTCTTAAAACAAGGAATCATAATATAATGAAGACTTTCTTTATATAATGTGATTTAACCAAATGTCTTGAGTTAAATGGCACTCAGATTATTATTTAGTTCTTTTTTTTTTTTTTTTTTTTTTTGTGGTGTGCGGACCTCCCACTGTTGTGGCCTCTCCCGTTGCGGAGCACAGGCTCCGGACACGCAGGCCCAGCAGCCATGGCTCACGGGCCCAGCTGCCCCAAGGCATGTGGGATCCTCCTGGACCGGGGCACGAACCCGCGTCTCCTGCATCGGCAGGCAGACTCCCAACCACTGCGCCACCAGGGAAGCCCCTATTTAGTTCTTTTAACTTGGGTCTCTAGAATTCATACATATTGATATCACCATGATATTTTGGAACATCCTTGGTTCCCCAAATACATGTATGGGTAGTAGTCTCATTATACTATAGTAGTATAATCTCATTGAAATGGTCTTGGGGTAATTCCTCAAGCCAAAACTGAGTCTCCCATGAATCTCTGGGACCAGGGATAAGCTTTAGCTAGTCCACATTCTCTGCACCTATCTATCATATATCTATTTAACCAATGATGACAGCTAACAAAACTCATTCCTATAAAATAGAAGTTTATTCTAGAACTGATTTTGATTTCAGACTCTGAGCTCCCGGACTGTCTTCTGATAAATAACCCTACTCAAATGATTGCTTGTAAGTTTAAACAAATACAATGATTTGTTGGTCAAATTTGGGATGATTAACTCAGTTCAAATCTCCGTCTCTGAACTCATCCTTCCTCTGGGTATGCCCTAAAACTTTGAGGGTTTTGATAATAATAGCCAGGCATCTCAGGGTGGGGGCGATATCCCATTTCAGCCATGTCATGAGGCCACTCCAGGAGTCCTATGAAGAGGTCCACCTGGGAGGAACTGAGGCCTCCTCTAATAGCTATGTTAGTGAGTCATCTGGGAAGTGGATTCTCCAGCCCCAGTTAAAACTTCCGATAACTGCACCCCCCATCAACATTGTGACTGCAAACTTTTACAAGACCACTGAGCCAGAATCACTCAGCTAAGCTGTTTCCCAAATTCCTGACTCACAAAAACTGTGAGGTAATAATATTTGTTGTTATTTTAAGCTGCTAAGTTTATGGATAAAAATTTTTCAGCAATAAATGACTAATAGAGCTCAGTGTGTGTGTGCCTGTGTGTGTTTGTGTTTTCTCTTTCCTGTGTTGAGCTGTCTACGCTACTCCTGGGGGTATTTTCCAGTCAACTGCCAGGTTGGAGGTGGGCACTGAATTTGGGAGAGAGGGATAGAATAGAGATAGCTCAAGGGTTTAGGTTGAACCTGTCCGTGAAGGTTCGGGGTCTTAGGAATTGTAACTAAACCATGAAGGTTTAGTTGGGGTCTTAGGAATTGCAGTTCAGGAGGTACAGATTCAAGCAGCACCTCAAATGTTCTCTGAGAGAAGTAAAAATGGTGGAGGTTTATAAAGACAGCAGACAAAGACATCCCAGAGAAGTTACATAGTTGTTTTGCAGAACTATGATTGATTCCAGCAGACATTCATTTACTTGTCAGCAGCTGATTGGTTACTAAGCTGTGGTTTCCAGGGAGTGAAGAAAATTAGTTCCAGGTGGCCTGTAGTTCACCAAGTCAGAATTTTATGTTGCATCTGGGTGTGGACATATGTAAGTTCTACTTCCTTAATGGCCTCTTGGCTCCATTATAGATCCCTTTGACATAAGTGACTCCATTTTGTTGTTCATGGTCTGCAAAGCACGTTTTATTGTCATATCGTTACAGAAAATGGTATCTTCGAAGAGGTGAAAGTAATGGTTTCCAATTTAACAGTCATGACACATTTGAATTCCTCTTCCATATTGCAGCCAAAAAGCTCTTTCTGAAGGGTAAATCTAGCTGTCTAATTCCACTGCTTAAAACCCTTGAAAGGTTAAGGTCCATACTCCATAAATGGTTGACAAGACCTTTCTTAATCTGGGCTCTGCTGACCTGTCCAGCCACTCTTATCCACCAAAAACTCTCACCCCTAGACTTACTGAAAGATGCTCTGTCCATGAGCATGGCTGCTCTCACTTGCCAGCCTTGCTCAGACTTTCCCCTCTGCATGGAATTCCACACTCTTACTCTGCCCTTTTTATAACTCCATGAGTCACATCCAGCCCTTTGATATTTTGCTTGATCTTCACAGCATTTTTGATAAATCTGAATGAACATTTTAAAAACATAGATTTCTTCTTCAGGAACAATCTGAAGATAGGGCAAGATGGAGTTGTCCCTTGGCCCTGGAGACACATGATGTCTTCCTTTTTTAATAGTATTTTTTAAATACCATTTTTAGCAGGCAGTTTGAGTTAGTCTGGAGCCTCAGATAAGCAGATGCCAAGAGGGGGTTAAATATGCATGGATGTTATTAAGGAGATGCCTGTGTGAAAGGAAATAGGAAGCTGTTTTAAGAATACCTGGGATTTGTTTTAATCAGGTATGGTAAGGCATGCAGACATGAAAATAATAGTTACAATTCTCTAGAAACAGGAGGCATATCATGCCACACAGGTGAGCACCAGGGTTGGTCAGGAGACAAAAGGAATGGAGGAAAATATGGGCAAAAGCCTTTATTGTGGTTTCTGTGGGAAGGAATAGGCAGAGGCAAGTTAAGCAGGTTTAGAATTGGCTAGTTTCAATAATTTCAGCAGCTCGGGAGCCTAGAGGCTGTCTCCAGTTGCCTGGTACCTGGCCTCGGGATGATTAGGGCAAGTGGATAGTGGCCTGGGGTGTAAGAGCCCAATAAAGAGGCAGTTGGATATACGGGGGGCTCGGGATTGAGGTTTACATTTGAAAGAAAGTTATGCTCAGTGACAACTTGTTTATTATCTCTTGGAATCTGCTAATCCTGGGAGGGCCCTTCTTTCCAGGCTCAGCAAGGCCCCAGATGTCAAAGCATTAGAATGCAGAAAATAAAAAGGCATGGTTAATAGATAAGGGACCTAACAAAGGCAGGGAACCAAAGGACTGCAATGAGAGTATGATCCTGAGAGAAGAAAAAGGAGAAAAGGTGGGGTGGAAGTTTCCAAGAGTGCCAAGCAGTTTGAGGAATATTTGGCAAGGTAGTTGGGGAGTATTTAAGCCCAAGTTTGCTGGTGAAGAGTCCCCTGACAACCTGAAACAAGACCTGGTACCCGATCAGATCACATTCGTTCATTGGATGTAGGTGGTCCATGGGAGCACAGCCTCAATGCAAACGTAGTCATGAGTTTCAAAGCAGAACAGCTGGACCCTCAGCCTGGTGTGCTTCCTGTAGTAGGGGTCTGGGAGGCACATTTTCATGGCTGTCATAGAGTTCATCCTTATTCAGAGGTGAGGAAATGCATTTCAGAAAGTTCAGGAAGCATTCCCAGAGTTACAATGCTAACAAATGAAAGAGTTAGAATCCAGCATTAAAAACCTTTGCTCATACTCCCATGCAACACATCACCCTATCAACAGACAAGCTATCTGTTCATCAGGCAGGGCTTTTTAAAAACTCTGGAGACATGGTAGCTTCAGCCAATTCCCTTTATCAGTGTCAACAGTCCTTATATTGTCAGTGGAAAACTACTGAATTCATCACGGAATTGATGAATAATACAACTATGAATGAGGATTTTCATTTATCAGACATTTAGAATTTAGGTGTTCAACAGACCCCAGATAACTTTAATATAATACGTTTAGGAAATATGTTCCTGAAGGGAAAATTATTATAAACTGTGCTCTTTATCATTTCCATATTTTTTAATCCTTGATATTAGTGACCATTGACCTGGAAGCCATACAGTCATGATGTACTCGGGCATTGTTTGTATTAGGACCAAGCACTCGTTTGATCAGGGCTAATGAGGCCAAGGTCATTGGCTTAACCACCTTGACGTCAACTTAGCTTTAACTAGTCCCAAGGTCACAGACTTTTGACTTTTCAGCTAAGTTATCTATACTGCAAAGGTATGTGCAAGAACACCAGCACTTCTTAGCATCATATCAAGATGAATTCAGTTTTACCTTACTGCCCACTCTTAAGCACAGGACGTAAGCATTTGCCAGATTTACAGGTGTCAGTATACCATTGAATGAATTTCACACATACCCATTTTATCTACTGACAAAAATGTCATCAGACTTCGGTATGGTAAGCTTTTTATACAATACTTTGAAAAATGTAAATTACTGTTGAAGCATAAGTTATTCATGCTGTTGCATGACTCTAATAATAATGATAATAATGTTTGCCTTATGATCTAGTGAGTGTTGGTTTGTGTGGTAGGCAGCCTCTAATAAGAGCCCCAATGATCTCTACCTCCGGGTGCCCACAGCCTTATATAATTGTCTCCCCTTGAGTGTGGGCTGGACCAAGTGACTCAATTGTAAGAAACAAGAAGAGCACAAAAGGGATGAAAAGCCCAACATTGGATTTTACAAAAAGACTGTAATTTCCATCTTGTTTGCCATCCTGCACTTTTTCTGGCTTGGAGATCTTGCTCTGGGAGAAGCAAGCTGTCCTGTTGTGGAGAAGACCATGTGGGGAGGAAATGATGTCTCCTTCCAAAAAGACAGTGAAGATATCGGGCTTGCCCAAAGCCACATGAGTGACCTTGGAAATGGATTGTGCGAGACCTGCCAACAGGAAGCAGTTCTGTCCAGGTCAAGCCTTGAGATGACCGTGGCCCTGGCCTACACCTTGATCACCACATGGTGTGAGAACCTGAGCCAGAGAGCCCAAGCAGCCGTGCCCAGGTTCCTGACCCACAGAAACTACGAGACACATATTTTATTAGGAGATTTTGGAGGTAACTTGTTAGGTAGCAATGGACAACGAATATACCTGCGAAGGCACATAAAACATTTTGGGTGTGAAGATTTGCTGCAGGTTCATAAAAAAACTCAGCTAAATTTTCATGATGCTGCACTTGCTTAGAATCTCCAAAGGATTCGCACAGCCAAAGAAGTGGGAACAGATACTGTTCTTCCTTATAACTTTTAAAGTATTCATTAAGGATTCTCTGAACATTTCATATTAAATTACTCCCATTATTATGTAGTGTTAAATTATGTCATAAACTGCTTATGTCAGAATAAACTAAAAAGGGTTGGAAAGGGAAAGTATACTTATGCTCCTATGCAAATCAATAAAAAGTATAAACCTCTATTTTAGAGCCACCCGTGAAAGCATAAGAATAGTTTGGGGAGAACTTCAAGATGGCGGAGGAGTAAGAAGTGGAGATCACCTTCCTCCCCACAAATACGTAAGAAATACATCTACATGTGGAACTGTTCCTATAGAACACCTATTGAACGCTGGCAGAAGACCTCAGACTTCCCCAAAGGCAAGAAACTCCCTATGTACTTGGGTAGGGCAAAAGAAAAAAGGAAAAACAGCGACAAAAGAACAGGGATGGGACCTGCACCTCTGGGAAGGAGCTGTGAAGGAGGAAAAGTTCCCACACACTAGGAAGCCCCTTCACTGGCAGAGACGGGGTTGGAGGGGGGGAAGATTCAGAGCCACGGAGAAGAGCACAGCAACAGAGGTGCACAGGGCAAAGCAGGGAGATTCCCGCACAGAGGATCGGTGCTGACCAGCACTCACCAGCCCGAGAGGCTTGTCTGCTCACCCGCTGGAGCAGGCAGGGGCTGGGAGCTGAGGCTCGGGCTTCGGAAGTAATATCCCAGGGAGAGGACTGGGGTTGGCCACGTGAACACAGGCTGAAGGAGGCACTAGCTAGCCAGGAGGGAATCTGGGAAAAGGTCTGGAGCTGCCAAAGAGGCAAGAGACCATTGTTTCCTGGTGCACGAGGAGAGGGAATTCAGAGAACTGCCTAAACGAGGTTCAGAGATGGGCGCAAGCCGTGGCTATCAGTGCGGACCCCAGAGATGGGCATGAGACACTAAGGCTGCTGCTGCAGCCACCAAGAAGCCTGTGTGCAAGCACAGGTCACTATCCACACCTCCCCACCTGGGAGCCTGTGCAGCCCACCACTGACAGGGTCCCGTGACCCAGGGACAACTTCCCCAGGAGAACACATGGCGTGCATCAGGCTGGTGCAACATCACGCTGGCCTCTGCCACCGCAGGTTCGTCCCTTATTCTGTACCCCTCCCTCCCCCCTGCCTGAGTGAGCCAGAGCTCCCTAATCAGCCGCTCATTTAACCCCGTCCTCTCTGCGCGAAGGGCAGATGCCCTCAGGCGACCTACACGCACAGGCGGGGGGAAATTCAAAGCTGAACCCCAGGAGCTGTGAGAACAAAGAAGAGAAAGGGAAACATCTCGCAGCAGCCTCAGGAGCAGCGGATTAAATCTCCACAATCAACTTGATGTACCCTGCATACATGTAATACCTGAAGAGACAACAAATCATCCCAAATTGAGGAGGTGGACTTTGGGAGTAACTGTAGACTTGGGGTTTGCTTTCTGCATCTAATTTGTTTCTAGTTTTATGTTTATCTTAGTTTAGTAGATTTATTTATTGATTGGGTTGCTCTCTTCCTTTTTTTAATATATATGTATATATTTTCCTTTTTCTCTTTTTCTGAGTGTGTATGTGTATGTTTCTTTGTATGATTTTGTCTGTATAGCTTTGCTTTTACCATTTGTCCTAGGGTTCTGTCTATCCATATTACTATTTTTAGTATAGTTTTTAGTGCTTGTGATCATTGGTGGATTTGTTTTTTGGTTTGGTTGCTCTATTCTTTCTTTCTTTCTTTTTTTATTACTTTTCTTACAAAAACTTTTTATTTTTTCTTTCTTTCTTTCTTTTTTTACTCCCTTTTCTTCTGAGCCGTGTGGATGACAGGGTCTTGGTGCTATGGTCAGCTGTCAGGCATATGCCTATGAAGTGGGAGAGCCGAGTTCAGGACATTGGTCCACAAGAGACCTCCCAGCTCCATGTAATATCAAATGGCAAAATCTCTCCCAGAGATCTTCATCTCAGCAGTAAGACCCAGCTCCACTCAACGACCGGCAAGTTACAGTGCTGGACACCCTATGCCAAACAACTAGCAAGACAGAACACAACCCCACCCATTAGGAAAGAGGCTGCCTAAAATCATAATAAGGTCACAGACACCTCAAAACACACCACCGGACGTGGTCCTGCCCACCAGAAAGACAAAATCCAGCCCCATTGTCCAAATCACAGGCACCAGTTTCCTTCACCAGGAAGCCTACAAAACCCACTGAACCAACCTTAGAAACTGGAGGCAGCCACCAAAAACAACGGGAATTTGAACCTGCAGCCTGCAAAAAGGAGACCCCCAAACACAGTAAGTTAAGCAAAATTGGAAGACAGAGAAACACACAGCAGATGAAGGACCAAAGCAAAATCCCACCAGACCAAACAAATGAAGAGGAAATAGGCAGTCTACCTGAAAAAGAATTCAGAGTAATGATAGTAAAGATGATCCAAAATCTTGGAAATAGAATGGATAAAATACAAGAAACATCTAACAAAGACCTAGAAGAACTAAAGAGCAAACAAACAATGATGGACAACACAATAAATGAAATTAAAAATTCTCTAGAAGGAATAAATAGCAGAATAACTGAGGCAGAAGAACGGATAAGTGACCTGGAAGATAAAATAGTGGAAATAACTAATACAGAGCAGAATAAAGAAAAAGAATGTAAAGAATTGAGGACAGACTCAGACACCTGTGGGACAACATTAAATGCACCAACATTCAAATTATAGGGGGCCCAGAAGAAGAAGAGAAAAAGAAAGGGACTGAGAAAATATTTGAAGAGATTATAGTTGAAAACTTCCCTAACATGGGAAAGGAAATAGTCAGTCGAGTCCAGGAAGCAAAGAGAGTCCCATACAGGATAAATCCAAGGAGAAACATGCCAAGACACATATTAATCAAAATATCAAAAATTAAATACAAAGAAAAAATATTAAAAGCAGCAAGGGAAAAACAACAAATAACATAGAAGGTAATCCCCATAAAGTTACCAGCTGATCTTTCAGCAGAAACTCTGCAAGCCAGAAGGGAGTGGCAGAACATGTTTAAATTGATGAAAGGGGAAAACCTACAACCAAGATTATTGTACCCAGCAAGGATCTCATTCAGATTCAACAGAGAAATTAAAAACTTTACAGACAAGCAAAGGCTAAGAGAATTCAGCACCGCCAAACCAGCCTTACAACAAATGCTTAAGGAACTTCTTTGGCCAGGAAACCAAGAGAAGGAGAAGATCTACAATAACAAACCCCCAAAATTAAGAAAATGGTAATAGGCACATACATATCCATAACTACCTTAAATTTAAATGGATTAAATGTTCCAACCAAAAGACATAGACTGGTTCAGTGGATACAAAAACAAGAACCATATATATACTGTCTATAAGAGAACAACTTCAGACGTAGGGACACATTCAGACTGAAAGTGAGGGATGGAAAAAGATATTCCATGCAAATAGAAATCAAAAGAAAGCTGGAGTAGCAATTCTCATATCAGACAAAATAGACTTTAAAATAAAGAATGTTACAAGAGACAAAGGAGGACACTACATAATGATCAAGGGATCAATCCAAGAAGATATAACAATTGTAAATATTTATGCACACAACACAGAAGGGCCTCAATACCTAAGGCAAATGCTAACAGCCATAAAAGGGGAAATCAACAGTAACACAATCATAGTAGGGGAATTTAACACCCCACTTTCACCAATGGACAGATCATCCAAAATGAAGATAAATAAGGAAACACACACTTTAAATGACACGTTAAACAAGATGGACTTACTTGATATTAACAGGACTGTTCATCCAAAAACCACAGAATATACTTTGTTCTCAAGTGCTCATGGAACATACTCCAGGATAGATCGTATCATGGGTCACAAATCAAGCCTTGGTAAATTTAAGAAAATTGAAAGCATATCAAATATATTTTCTGACCAGAACGTTATGAGACTAGATATCAATACCAGGAAAAAACACCTGTAAAAAATACAAACACATGGAGGCTAAACAACACACTACTTAATAGCCAAGAGATTACTTAAGAAATCAAACAGGAAACAAAAAACTACCTAGAAACAAATGACAATGAAAACATGACAACCCCAAACCCTATGGGATGCAGTGATGGAAGTTTATAGCAATAAAATCCTACCTCAAGAAACAAGAAAAATCTCAAATAAACAACCTAACCTTACACCTAAAGCAATTAGAGAAAGAAGAAGAAGGAAAAAAGAAAACACACCAAAGTTAGTAGAAGGAAAGAAATAATCAGGATTAGTAGAAAGAATAAAATCATAAAGATTTCAGAAATAAATGAAAAAACAATGAAGGAAACAATAGCAAAGATCAATGAAACTAAAAGCTGGTTCTTTGAGAAGATAAACAAAATTGCTAAACCATTAGCCAGACTCATCAAGGAAAAAAGGGAGGAGATTAATCAATAGAATTAGAAATGAAAAAGGAGAAGTAACAACTGACACTTCAGAAATACAAAGGATCATGAAAGATTACTACAAGCAACTATATGCCAATAAAATGGGCAACCTGGAAGAAATGCACAAATTCTTAGAAAAGCACAACCTTCCGAGACTGAACCAGGAAGAAATAGAAAATATAAACAGACCAATCACAAGCACTGAAATTGAAACTGTGATTTAAAATCCTCCAACAGGGCTTCCCTGGTGGCGCAGTAGTTGAGAGTCCGCCTGCCGATGCAGGGGACACGGGTTTGTGCCCCGGTCCGGGAAGATCCCACATGCCATGGAGCGGCTCGGCCCGTGAGCCATGGCCGCTGAGCCTGTGCGTCCGGAGCCTGTGCTCCGCAACGGGAGAGGCCACAACAGTGAGAGGCCCGCGTAGCGCCAAAAAAAAAAAAAAATCCTCCAACAAAAAAAGCCCAGGACCAGATGGCTTCACAGGCGAATTTTATCAAACGTTTAGAGAAGAGCTAACACCTATCGTCTCAAAGTCTTCCAAAATATAGCAGAGGGAGGAACACTCCCAAACTCATTCTACGAAGCCACCATCACCCTGATACCAAAATCAGACAAAGTTGTCACAAAGAAAGAAAACTAGAGGCCAATATCACTGATGAACATAGATGCAAAAATCCTCAAAAAAATACTAGCAAATAGAATCCAAAAGCATATTAAAAGGATCCTACAACATGATCAGGTGGATTTTATCCCAGGAATGCAAGGAGTCTTCAATATATTCAAATCAATCAATGTGATACACCATATCAACAAATTGAAGGAGAAAAACCATATGATCATCTCAATACATACCAAAAAGCTTTCAACAAAAGTCAACACCAATTTATGATAAAAACCCAACAGAAAGTAGGCATAGAGGGAACTTTCCTCAACTTAATACAGGCCATATGTGACAAATCCACAGCCAACATCATTCTCAATAGTTAAAAATTGAAACCATTTCCTCTACTATCAGGAACAAGATAAGACTGTCCCCTCTCACCACTATTATTTAACATAGTTTTGGAAGTTTTAGCCACAGCAATCAGAGAAAAAAAAGAAATAAAAGGAATCCACTCACATTCTTCACAGAACTAGAACAAAAAATTTCACAACTTGTATAGAAACACAAAAGACTCCGAATAGCCAAAGCAATATTGAGAAAGAAAAATGGAGCTGGAGGAATTAGGCCACAGACTTCAGACTATACTACAAAGCTACAGTAATCAAGACAGTATGGTACTGGCACAAAAACAAAAATATAGATTACTGGAACAGGAGAGAAAGCCCAGAGATAAACCCACACACATATAGTCACCTTAATTTTGATAAAGGAGGCAAGAATACACAATGGAGAAAAGACAGCCTCTTCAATAAGTGGTGCTGGGAAAACTGAACAACTACACGTAAAAGAATGAAATTAGAACAGTCACTAACACCATACACAAAAATAAACTCAAAATGGATTAAAGACCTAAATGTAAGGCCAGAAACTATCAAACCCTTAGAGGAAAACATAGGCAGAACACTCTATGACATAAATCACTGAAAGATCTTTTTTGACCCACTGACTAGAGAAATGGAAATAAAAACAAAAATAAACAAATGGGACCTAATGAAACTTCAAAGCTTTTGCACAGTAAAGGAAACCATAAACAAGACGAAAAGACAACCCTCAGAATTGGAGAAAATATTTGCAAATGAAGCAACTGACAGAGTATTAACCTACAAAATTTACAAGCAGTTCATGCAGCTCAATATCAAAAAAACAAACAACCCAATCGAAAAATTGGCAGAAGACCTAAATAGACATTTCTCCTAAGGAGATATACAGATTGCCAACAAACACATGAAAGGGTGCTCAACATCGCTAATCATTAGAGAAATGCAAATCAAAACTATAGTGAGGTATCATCTTACACCAGTAGAATGGCCATCATTAAAAAAATCTACAAACAATAAATGCTGGAGAGGTTGCAGAGAATAGGAAACCCTCTTGCACTGTTGGTGGGAATGTAAATTGATATAGCCACTATGGAGAACAGTATGGAGATTCCTTCAAAAACTAAAAATAGAACTACCATACGACCCAGCAATCCCACTACTGGGCCTATTCCCTGAGATAACCATAATTCAAAAAGTATCATGTACCACAATGTTCACTGTAGCTCTATTTACAGTAGCCATGACTTGGAAGCAACCTAAATATCCATCTACAGATGAATGGATAAAGAAGATGTGGCATATATATACAATGAAATATTACTCAGCCATAAAAATTAATGAAATTGAGATATTTGTATTGATGTGGATGGACCTGGAGTCTGTCATACAAAGTGAAGTAAGTCAGAAACAGAAAAACAAAATACCATATGCTAGCGCATATATATGGAATCTAAAAAAATAAAAAATAATAGATGGTTCTGAAGAACCTAGGGGCAGGACAGGAATAAAGACACAGAAGTCCAGAATGGACCTGAGGACACGGGGAGTGGGGAGGGTAAGCTGGGACGAAGTGAGAGAGTGGCATGGATATATATACACTACCAAATGTAAAATAGCTAGTGGGAAGCAGCCTCATAGCACAGGGAGATCAGCTCAATACTTTGTGACCACCTAGAGGGATGGGGTAAGGAGGGTGGGAGGGAGATGCAAGAGGGAGGAGGTATGGGGATATACGTATATGTATAGCTGATTCACTTTGTTATACAGCAGAAACTAACACACCATTGTAAATCAATCATACTCCAATAAAGATGTTAAAAAAATTTTTTTTAAAAAGCATAGTTCGGGGTTTCATTTGCTTCTGGAGTGTTCAATAAATATTTTTCATAGGAATACATTTGCTCTATACCAAAGCATGGCATGTCATAGTGCTATGCAAATACTAAATATAGCACCTTTAAGAAGCCATTTGTGAAATATTCACTCAAAATTCATTGAGTTTAACACAAATCAATTTGCACATTTAATGACATGTTCCACATCTTCGAGGCCCTGAATAGTTTCCACATTGCTAAGAAATCTTAGGAAAATTGTAAACAGTTCTCCTTCAGTGAGGAGGCAATGCAATATAACAAAAAGACCTTGGAGTCAGATAGACATAGGTTTGAATCCTGGTTCTTCCTTTTGATGAGCTGTGTAACACTGGGCAAGTCGCTTCCCTCTCTGAGTCTCAGTTCCATATTTGTAAAGCAGGGATAATAATTCTGACTCCATGGGGTTGTCAAGAAATTCAAACGAGAAAGTCTTTGTGAAGCACTGGGCCAGACACATTGCAAGTATATAAGAAATGGAAGCTATTATTGTATTATTATTATTCAGAAACTTTCTCATTATGAAAACTCTTCTAAAAACTTTTTGAATGTAGTCATCATGCAGCTCAATCAGCCCCAGATTTATTCCATTCTCTCATTCCTCCTGTTTATCGCTTTTCATCCACCATTACAGCCCTTTTTCCATGTGGTATTGCTTGTCAAACTCCAAGTGAAGGGAATATAAACATCTGTCCAAGCTTAACATCCCCATATTGCTCAGCCTTTTCTGGGGAAAGCTTATTTCTCCACCAGAAGACAGAAAAGAAAGATATTTAATCAGATAATTTCCACATACAGCTTAGAGTAAGATTTATATATCATTTTAATTTATAAAACATTAACCAATGTACATATGTGTCATCAGTTGTATTTCACCTCATATCACTAATTAACTCTAGAGATGTGTCATATGGTCAAGTTCATTTTACTAATGAGAAAGGGGTAGAAATTTTAAATAGCTAAATCATATTTGATGCGATTATTATGACATATACAAGATTTTAAGGTAATTTAAGATTGAAGCACACAGTTGTTGTATCACACATAAAAGCCATATCTAGATAATAATGTCGACATGATAAATTCCAGCCAGAGTCTTTAAGAAATCCCTTATTGCAAAGATGGGTCAGACAAAACTAGTCTACTATGACCACCTCCTGCAATTTAAACCAGGCCTTACTGTAATTCTTTGCAACTGCAATCTGTTTATTTGCACAACTAATGGTAGAACTCAACATTTTGTGTTTACTTATTGATTTATGTTTTTAATGCTGATCTCTTCCACTAAGTTCTAAGCTTTAGGAGGGTAGGCAGAGGGAGTATTTTGTTTACCACACTATACTCGGCCTTTAGCATAGTACTCAATAAATAGTTGTTAAATGTTGAATTAAAGAGTCAACTTATGTGTTCATGGTTCGTTTTTGATGATTTACTTTTCCATATGTTTGGCGTACTGATGGTGAACATTTTAAAACATTTCCTTACCATAGCTTCTGATTACTACATATAATTATTATACATGTTATAGTTATAGTTACTATACATATGGTTATATATAATATGTAACTATAACTATATAGTATATATATAATATGAAACTATAGAACTCTTCCTATATATTCCACTTTATTGGGGGGAATTACATCTCAACCCAAAGTCTCAAAAGCTTTCATATTAAGATTGCAAACTCTAAAAAAGAAATCATTAAGAATGCCAGACTCAGCCTTAAAGAGTGATGGCAATCAATGCAGGTCTTCTTAAAGTCTGCTCATTCTACCATCGAGTCAATCCCTGGATAGCACACAAGATGATTCTAATTGATATAGCCACATGAAGACCTGGTCTTGTTTGCTGCTGTATCCCCAGAATAAACAGCTCTAGGATGGAGGAGGCACTCCTTAAACAACTGTGAAATACCCTGCCCTGGCATTGTAGACAATTGTTAAACCAACCTAATTAATAGACTCTTCTTGTGTTGTCTCAAATTAACAGGTCATTTTGATGATGGCTTTTGATAGCATTAAGGTGATCTCTGGATTCAAAACTGATACTCCTAATAAATAATCTAAGAGAAGATACATTAAGTCTAGAACAATTTACTAGTTTTCCAAATGTTTACCAAAAAGTTAAACAAAAGTTGAATAACTTCTAGTTACTCAGTTTGGAAACAAAACAGTGACATTTCTTTATTATAATGGGTATTAGCTGCCAATAGAAGGAAAAGATATTTAAAGAGTGTTCATTGTACATGCAGAAGAATTCACAGGATGACATTAGTTTTAGACAATGTATTTTCTTTAGAAATAGAGAAAGGTCAGTCACATGCTGTAATTCACCTTGGAGGGACACAAATGATTTTGAAAGGCTATTTTGAAGTATGCAAGTCAAGATGGTCTACTAAAATGTATGAATTTTATCACCAAATAATATTTACAACAGACATTTCAGACTCATGCTCCTTTCATACTTGACCCCATCTCATCTCCCACTCCCAAATTAAGGAAGGCTTTCATTTTTTGTTCATATTTTTGGAATTTTTATCGGTGTGTGTCACTTTGCCAATCAGATTTTTTTTTCATGTAAACAAGCTTTTAACGTCTTTAAGAACCAACATTTCTCAGAGTGTATCACCTGTTCTCCATGATTGTAAATTAATTTAATGACATTAAATATAATGCGTAGATTACTGATAAGAAACTTCTGCTAGACTTTTAAGAATTATTTTTTAATTACATAAATGAGGCCTAAACATATTCTTGTTTTAACAAAAACGGCTATATCTAACACAGTTTTTAAATATATGTATACATATATTTAAAAGATATATATTATTATATATTATGTATATAATCTACAATTTCCATTTTTTAATTTCAGTGTCATTGACAGTCTTTTCATGTTAGTACTTAAAGATGAAATGCTACAAATTTAATTGAAGATTTCCTCTACAATTTGCACTGAGAAGTATCTATTTTGTCCAAATAATCTTCCCTTACCCCCATCAATTTCTAAGATACAACTAATCAGATGAGAATAGCATTATCAGGAAACCTACAAAAAGGCACTTGATGTAGTTTTTCTGCATAAATATAAAATATGCCAAGCCAGAGTCTGTTCCTGCAATGCTTTTGGCTCTCCAGCATTACACACTAGAAAGCCACCTCCTTTTCTACCTTAACTTCATAGCATATTTAGAAAAATTTATAGAAGATGGATGCCTCCAAAACAGAAAAAGTTTGAATTCTAACTTAAAATTTTAGAATTCACTCTTTCTTTTTTGTATTCATTTGTTTACACATTAATCACACTAATGCTATGTACAAGGCATTCTGCTAAGAATAAGAATAAAAATACCAGATTCCTAATGCAAAAGAGGTCATCATTTACCACATGAAAATATCTAAATAACAAAAAAATTCAAGACCGTGTTAGATAGAAGAATGAACAATGCTTTAGCTGCCCTGAGGATAGAGAATATTTTAGACAATCAATTAACCAACATTTACTGTCCACCTATATGTAAGACCATTTTTCTTTTGTAACAGTGTTTACCTAAATATCTTTTCATTCTAAAGCTTTTCTGAGTATATTAGAAAAGTATAGTTCATTGGTTAAGAACACATGTTCTGGTGCCTAACTGCCTATGTTCAAATCCTTGTTCTGCTCTTTCCTAACTGAGTGATTTTGAACTTGACCTCTTAGTTTCATTATCTACAAAATGTGGATATTAATAATATCTGACCCATAAGATTGTGATGAGAATTAATACACATGAAGCATTTAGGACAATGTCTGACGTGGAGTCATTCTCTTCCTGTATTCATTTCTATTATGCCATCTTTAGTGGCTTCAATTTAAAAGATCTCATCAGGCATTTTCTCTTTGTCTTTAGTTCCAGACATCCAACCTTTTTGCTTAGGGTAGGCTTTCATGGCATACCATGCAGTCTGTCAACTGTACTCACTCATTCATGACTTAGATTTTATTTAGATATCTCCAGGATGAAGGGAAGCAGTCATAATCTGAAAAGAGCTTCAATCCAGTTATACTTTAATAAGCATCAGACTTATTTCTGGGATATACTATCAAATATAATCTCTTTTGTAGAAAGAAAATAATAAAATAAAGAAGAACTCAGAATAAAACACACACACACACACACACACACACACACACTTGTGATTTAAATTTTGAATACCTTTTCAAGAAACTTCATGGTACAGACATTATAAATGCAACATTTTTTTTAAATCTAGCACTTTAATCTCTCCCAGGGGTGATGTTGTTGTTTAATTCTACTCCTTGGCAAAATTGACTACAAACCATTTTTATTGGGGGAGGAGCAATAGAGTTGCCAGATTTAGCAAATAAACTATAGGACACCCAGTTAAATTTGAATTTCAGATAAAGAACGAATACTTTTTAAGAGTAATTATATCCCATGAGATATTTGGAACATATTTATGTAAAATTTTTACTCATTGTTTATCTGAAATTCAAATGTACCTGGGCATCATATGTTTTATTTGGCAACCCTAGGGGAGAATCACACCAAATCTGTTGTAGGAATGCCTTCACTTTTGTTAGATTGCTTTGTCCTTGCTTGCCTCTTCACTTCCTACTCTAACTCTTTAGAAATATCCCTAGAAAAGCATTCATGCATAATCATTGTTTTAAACATCTAAATTTAATGAAGAAAATGACATAGCCACACACATAATCCAAGTCTATCATACCTGTCATTCTCTAACTTCTATGACCTCCCCAACCCACCCCATTTCTTTCTGCCCTTTGCTTCCTTTTGGAAGCTTTCTTTTCATGACTGCTTTTCTTTCTTGGACAGCATGGCATCTCATTTTTTCCGATTAGGTGCTGGAGTACAGGGACAAAAAATATATATATGAAAAAAAACGCCTATTGAGCCTAGAAATATGTCCATCATTTCAACTATTCTCTTGTATTGTCCTCATCATCATTAATTTGTCCTTGCATTGTCCCCAGCTGATGAAATGCGAACACTAGATCAATCCAAACGTCCTCTTTTGTTTTTTTTCCTGGAATCTGAGCATTATAGCAAGAACCTTTATTATGTGCAAATTGGTGCCACTATAAACTGATAGTTTTCAAACAGAAATGTATATTCAGCATTGTGCAGAAATATTCTATTATTTTTTGTAACCAGCTTTCTCTCCCATTGTCCAGATGGGCTAGTTCAAAATAAATTTTTTTTTTCATTTCAAAACTTTCTAACTCCAGACTTCACCTTTCACTCTTAATAAATAACTTCCCCTTAAACTTGCAGAGAAAATAGAAAATAGGGACCATCACACAAGACCTTCCACAGCTTCCTTAAATCCCACGTTCAATTTGTCTGAACTCATTCTTCCCTGATGTTTACGATGGAAAAGGTACTATGTCTCTTGCCTAATTTTATATTACAAACATGCCTGTTCCCTCAAGAACCCTGCATATCTCTTTAACTACAGTCTTACACCCCTCCTCCTCTTCAAACTCAAGCATTTTGAAAAACACAAAAAAGAGATGTAGAATGACCATTTATAAGTCCTCGTTTAACCAGTAACCATTCTGCTTGTTAAAAATCTGCTTTTGTTCTTTAAAATGAAACTGTTTTCAAAAAGATTCTCTTTGCTATCTTTGTTGCTAAACCTAATGAAATCTTTTAATCTTTATCTTGCTTGATCATTCTTTTGCATTTGATAGCATAGGCCACCTCTTGAAACGTTTTTTCTCTTGCATTTCTGTTAGACCATATCTTCCATCTCATTCTTCTTCCTCCTTCTATTTTGCCTATGATTTCTAAATCTATAGTTCCAAACCACCTGTATTAATTTCTCCCGGCTACTCTACCAAGTTACTACAAACTTGGTGGCTTAAAGCAACAGAAATTTATTCTCACACAGTTTTGGAGGCTAAAAGTATGAAATTAAGGTGTCGGCAGAACCTCTACCTCCAGAGGACCAAGGGGAGAGTCCATTCCTTGTTTCTTCCAGCTTCTGGTGGCTGTTGTCATTTCTTGGTATAACAGTTGTTTTTTTTTTGTCAGCTTGGCCAGGATATAGTAGTCAATGATTTAATCAAACACTAATCTAGGTGTTGCTGTGAAGGTACTTTGTAGATGTGGTTAACATCTACAGTTAGTGACTCTAAGTAAAGGGGATTCTTAGGCTAGCTAGTACAATATTATTTTCAAGTAGAAAAATATACTCTGTTTTTTTAAAATAATGGTCATGGTATCATTTATTTTATTTTTAATTATTAATTAATTTATTTTTGGCTGCATTGGGTCTTCGTTGCTGTGCGCAGGCTTTCTCTAGTTGTGGTGAGCGGGGACTACTCTTCGCTGCAGTGTGCCAGCTTCTCATCGCGCTGACTTCTCTTGTTGTGGAGCACGGGCTCTAGACGCACGGTAGACACACGGGCTTCAGTAGCTGTGGCATGCAGGCTCAGTAGTTGTGGCTTGTGGGCTCTAGAGTGCAGGCTCAGTAGTTGTGGCGCATGGGCTTAGTTGCCCCGTGGCAAGTGGGATCTTCCCGGACTAGGGATCAAACCGGTGGCCCCTGCATTGGCAGGCGGATTCTTAACCACTGCACCAGGAAAGTCCGAAAAATATACTCTTAATGTAAATGGAGCTTGAGAAGAAGGAAGCTGATTCCCATATGACACTAGCTTTCCTGGAGTTCACTGATGTCTCACTGACTTCTGATCTCCTCCTGCCCTGAGGTCCTTCTCTGGCTTAGTTCATTAGTGTGCTTTCCATCTGCAGAGGGCTAGTGAAGCTTGATCTGTGCAATGAAAATCACAAAATACTGCTTAGAAAATTATAGAAGCGTCAAATAAATGGATATATCATGTTCATGAGCTATACATGCTAATAAAATCTCAATAAAGAGTCTGGTAGATTTTTCAGGGGTAAATTGACAAGTTGATTTTGAAATTTTCACAAAGCAGCAATGGATATAAAAGAACCAATATAATCGTGAAGAAGTAGAATAAAGTTGGGGACCTACCAATAATTAAAATGCAGCTAACAAGACAGTCTAGTATAGGGGTAAGTGTAAACAAAGAGATCAATAGAACAGGATAGAGGATACAGTTGTAGACTCATGCATAATCTGGTCACCTGATAGAAAACTAAAGCATCAATACTTTCAATGGAGGAAAGGCTGTTCTTATCGATAAGTAGTGCTGGACCAACTGAATATTTAAATTGGTTAGAAATGAACTTTGACCTCTAATTCATACACCACACTTGTCATGTTATACTAAGAAATACTTCCCCACCCAAATTTAAAGCTCAATCATTGGCTGAGTGTGTCTGGCTTTCTTGTCTTTTAGCATGAATTTCTCTGGGAAGTTTCTCAGTCCTTCGTATAGTTTAATTTCCAAAGATCTGTTTGGCAAATTGACCAAATATACTTGTTTCTGCCTGAATCCAGCAGTGGATGTAGGTTAGTCTCAAGCCAGATTTTTCATCAAAGTCAATAGAATATATGCTTCCTGGATAGAGTGGTAGTTCTTCTCAAACTTAACTTTGTATTAGAATCACCTAAGGGGCTTAGAAGAGAACATAAAAGAAAGGTTTTAGGACCTGGGGTTAGGCAAAATTTTTAGACATGACACCAAAAACACAATTCATAAAAGAAAAAAATGATAAATGGAACTTCATCAAAATTAAAAGCTTTTTCTCTGTACAAGAAACTCTTAAGGGGATGAAAAGACAAGCTACAACCTGGGAGAAAATGCAAGTCATATATCCAGAGTATATGAAGAATTCTTAACATTCAACATTAATAAAATAAACTAATTTTGAAAATAGTTTGGACATTCAGCAAAGAGGTTATAAGGATGGCAAATCAATATATTTTAAAAATGTTCAACATCATTAGCCATAAGAGAAATGTGAAGTTAAACCATAATGAGATACAACTACACACAAAAACAAAACATATTGACAATATCAAGTGCTGAAGAGGATGCAGAGCAAGTAGAACTCTCATACTTTGCTCTTGGTGATGAAAATATGTAAAACACTTGGGCAGTTTTTAATAAGGTTAAACATATATGTACCATGACTCAGCAACTCTCACTTGTTGGAGGAATGAAAGCTATGTTCACACACAAAAAAGCTGTACACAAAAGCTTATATAGCAGTCTCTCCAAAACTGAAAACAACCCAAAGTTTTTCAGTGAGTGAATGGATAAACTGTGATACATCTGTGCAATGAAATACCACTCAGCAATAGAAAGGAGCAAGCTATTGATTCACACCACAGTTTGGATGAATCTCAAATGCATTGTGCTGAGGAAAAGAAGCCAGTGTCAAAAGGTTGTATACTATGTGATTCTATTTATACGACATTCTCAAAAAGATAAATCTATAAACATGGAAAACAGATTAATGGTTACCAAGGGTTAGGAGTACGGGGAGGTGTGGCTAAAAAGTAATGGCATGAGGGAGATGTTTGAAGTAATAGAAGGAACTCTCTCCATATCCTAATAACCATGGTGGTTACTTGAATCTATACAAGTGCTAAAATTCATAGAACTGTACATGGAAAAAAAGTCAGTTTGACTACATGATAATTTAAAAGGTAAAATTAATAATTAAAAACCCTAAAAACTCCACATGCTTGCAAGTTATAAGGATCCAGGTGAGTTTGTCAGGCTCTAGCTATAAGAACTCATTAGACAGTATCATTAGACATATTTCCTCTTTCTTTCTTCACTTCACAGTTAAAATCTAGCCAGGCCTCTATGTCTCTGTATGTTAAATCAATGTGTTAAAAATTATTTGTGTGTAAAAATGTTTATTTTCTTTGCTTTAATTGTGTTGGCTTCATTTTAAGACAAGTTCTCCCCATAAGATGGAAAAAATGACCACCAGTAATTCCAGGTTTACATTTGCCCCACAAACAAAAAGAAATGTTCACTTTCCCAGGACATAAACAATTTCCACTGGCAAAGCTTATGTCCCATGTCCATTCCTGGATGCATCATTTTGGCCAGGAGATGGAATTCCATATTTGTCCATGTCTGCTCTTGGGCCAGGGTTAGGGGCCACCTCATTTACTTCTAGATAAGCATGAAGTGAGTGTAGTTAACCAAGGCATGCTGGACAGACAGAAACATATATCATCTATGGTGGACTTAGTGCTGGGAAAGACATTTAACTAATCTTTGTCTCAATTTGTCTATGAAAAAAGGGGATAACGATAGTACACTTTAAAAGCAATGATAGCATCTACCCACAAGTGAGCTGGATCACAGGCTGCTGCTCTATTTCTCTCAGCCATTTTTATAGGATGTTAACTATGGTTGAAGAGAATGAAGTAACAGTGCCATAGTACCTGCATTTCACACTTGTAAAAACGTAGAATGCTGGGACTGAAAGGGTCCATGAGAAGCCTTCTTTCCCATCTTTCTGATTTCAAGAAGAACTATACCTGTGTATCTCTAAAGGAAAGAAAAAAATACATATATATGTTTATGATTTTCATGGAATAATATTCTATTATAACCCATCCTCAGGAATCTCAGAAATGTCTTAAATTCAACTAAGTCTTTCATGTTATTGCGTTCATAAAATAATATGAAAGCTCAGGTCCCATTAGTATTATTCTTTCTTTATTAATAATTTTTTAAAGGAGTAAATGAGCTGATCTTCACTCTATTTCAAATGTCATTATAGATAATATTGAAAAGTCTTTAAGTCATAAAATCCTTCAGCAATCATTTGTTCTTCATATACCAAATTCTTGTTCCACTAAAATTTATGTTTCACTTTTAATCCTTTAAATCTCTCTCTTTTTTTTTTTTTTTTTGAACCCTTCAGAAATTCTGAACAACCCTCTTCAGGACAGAGGGAACATGAGCTCTATAGATTTTCTCACTGACAACTAAAAACCCAGAAATGTCTTCAAAAGAGGAAACGAGCACAGGACCTGGAGATGAGGTTATTCCAGGATTCTGAGGGAGTCCCAACACTTTCCAGACCATCTGTTCTATATCTAATTGCTAATGCATTGAATGGATTTTTTCATCCATAAATATAGCCTAAAGGAGAATTAAGCTGGATTTTTGAGAAAGCCTGGCATAAAAGAGCTGTTGTCAAAGAAAGCTAAAGAGGATAGTGATAATGTCAGTACATCAAATTGCAGAAAATACTATTTTCATTTGCTGATGGAGGAGAAATATAGAGCTGCTTATGTGAAGCATTTTCAAATTTGTTCCCTCCTCCCTATAAGTCAGCCTCACTAATTAGAATCAATTTAATTTCTCCAACTCATTTTAAAGAATGAATGTGACGCAGTAGTCCATTTTTTTTCTTCCTGAAAAAATGATACTGTAGCTTTAATTGTGCATGGAGCTAAAAAGGTTGCCATGGAGATGAAAATCTGTGTTGGGGCTGCTCCACTTCTCTGGCCTTGTTCTGAGCCTGAAGTGGCAGGTTCTGTTGTTAAAAGAACAGAATTTTAATTTCTGCCAATACAACCTGTTTACTTTTTAATGCAATTTTGTTCCTGTTGCTATCTTTTATTTCATAAGAACAGTCAAGGTGCTCAAAATGACAATAATGAGAACGTTTTAGACTATTCGGTTTGTGATTGCTGGAGAGCCAGCCTCAAAAATATGTCCCAACAGGCTCACGTTCAGTACAGGCTGCTGCCATAGTTTGGAAATGTTTGCCACCTAGTGGTGGAAGTTGAGAAATGCCGAAAGATGCGATAAACATTTCACGTTTTGGAAATTATGAAGCAAAAAGAATTATTTAATAGATTTTACGATCATTATTTATACCTCTCGCACCTCTTTATGCTGTTGTCTGGAATACGTTTAAGAGTCAGCTCAAATGTTAATTACTCAATGCGAGGCTCCACAATTCCTTCCTTCTCGGTCCTCCTCAATCAGAAATAATTATTCTCTCTATTGCACTCCACAGCATTTTGTTCTTGCCGCTATTACAATACCGATAACATTATATTTAGGGGTTTGCGTATGTGTCCATCTTCTGACAGATTCAGTAGTTCCTTGAGTGAAAAATGCTTTAACACTTTGTGATTTCTCTGTACCTATGGCAATAGTAGAGATATAGCAGGTTCCCAGTAAATGTTTACTAAATTGATTAATTGCCTCTACCCTCAGCCTCTTCTTGAACCATACTCCTCCTTACTCTCTTTATTCTATTGACTTTTTTTTTTAGCTCCTCCTCAGAAGAGAGGATGTTCTGCTACAAGGCCTTTGCACACTGGTTTCCTTTGCCTGGAATAATATTCTTTCTTTCTCTTTTACCTGATTGACACCTACTCATCATAAGGCTCTCACTTCAGAAATTTCCTCTGGAAGGAAGGTTTCCTCTACCCCCTCATCTGTTGATTCTCTTTTTTCCTTTTTGTAAACATCTTTATTGGAGTATAATTGCTTTACAATGGTGTGTTAGTTTCTGCTTTATAACAAAGTGACTCACTTATACATATACATATGTTCCCATATCTCTTCCCTCTTGCATTTCCCTCCCTCCCACCCTCCCTATCCCATCCCTCTAGGTGGTCACAAACCACGGAGCTGATCTCCCTGTGCTGTGCGGCTGCTTCCCACTAGCTACTTTACGTTTGGTAGTGTATATATGTCCATGCCACTCTCTCACTTTATCACAGCTTACCCTTCCCCCTCCCCATATCCTCAAGTCCATTCTCTAGTAGGTCTGTGTCTTTATTCCCGTCTTACCCCTAGGTTCTTCATGACCTTTTTCTTTTTTTTATCTTAGATTCCATATATATGTGTTAGCATATGGTATTTGTTTTTCTGTTTCTGACTTACTTCACTCTGTATGACAGACTCTAGGTCCATCCACCTCGCTAAAAATAATTCGATTTCATTTCCTTTTATGGTTGAGTAATATTCCATTGTATATATGTAGCACATCTTCTTTATCCATTCATCTGTTGACGGACACTTAGGTTGCTTCCATGTCCTGGCTATTGTAAATAGAGCTGCAATGAACATTTTGGAACATGACTGTTTTTGAATTATGGTTTCCTCAGGGAATATGCCCAGTAGTGGGATTGCTGGGTCGTATGGTAATTCAATTTTTAGTTTTTGAAGGAACTTCCATACTGTTCTCCATAGTGGCTGTAACAATTTACATTTCCACCAACAGTGCAAGAGTGTTCCCTTTTCTCCACACACTCTCCAGCATTTATTGTTTGTAGATTTTTTGATGATGGCCATTCTGACCAGTGTGAGATGATACCTCATTGTAGTTTTGATTTGAATTCCTCTAATGATTAATGATGTTGAGCATTCTTTCATGTATTTGCTGGCAATCTGTATATCTTCTTTGGAGAAATGTCTATTTAGGTCTCCTGCCCATTTGTGGATTGGGTTGTTTGTTATTTTGTTATTGAGCTGCATGAGCTGCTTGTAAATTTTGGAAATTAATCCTTTGTCAGTTGCTTCATTTGAAAATATTTTCTCCCATTCTGAGGGTCCTCTTTTGATCTTGTTTATGGTTTCCTTTGCTGTGCAAAAGCTTTGAAGTTTCATTAGGTCCCATTTGTTTATTTTTGTTTTTATTTCCATTTCTCTAGGAGGTGGGTCAAAAAGGATCTTGCTGTGATTTACGTCATAGAGTGTTCTGCCTATGTTTTCCTCTAAGAGTTTGATAGTGTCTGGCATTACATTTAGGTCTTTAATCCATTTTGATTTTATTTTTGTGTATGGTGCTAGGGAGTGTTCTAATTTCATACTTTTACATGTAGCTGTCCAGTTTTCCCAGCACCACTTATTGAAGAGGCTGTCTTTTCTCCACTGTATATTCTTGCCTCCTTTATCAAAGATAAGGTGACCATATGTGCATGGGTTTATCTCTGGGCTTTCTATTCAGTTCCATTGACCTATATTTCTGTTCTTGTGCCAGTACCATGCTGTCTTGATTACTGTAGCTTTGTAGTATAGTTTGAAGTCAGGGAGCCTGATTCCTCCAGCTCCATTTTCTGTTCTCAAGATTGCTTTGGCTATTCGGGGTCTTTTGTGTTTCCATACAAATTGCGAAATTTTTTGTTCTAGTTCTGTGAAAAATGCCAGTGGTAGTTTGATAGGGATTGCATTGAATCTTTACATTGCTTTGGGTAGTAGAGTCATTTTCACAATGTTGATTCTTCCAATCCAAGAACATGGTATATCACTCCATCTATTTGTATCACCTTTAATTTCTTTCATCAGTGTCTTATAATTTTCTACATACAGGTCTTTTGTCTCCTTAGGTAGGTTTATTCCTAGATATTTTATTCTTTTTGCTGCAATGGTAAATGGGAGTTTTATCTTAATTTCACTTTCAGATTTTTCATCATTAGTGTGTAGGAATGCCAGAGATTTCTGTACATTAATTTTGTATCCTGCTACTTTACCAAATTCATTGATTAGTTCTACTAGTTTTCTGGTAGCATCTTTAGGATTCTCTATATATGGTATCATGTCATCTGCAAACAGTGACAGCTTTACTTCTTCTTTTCTGATTTGGATTCCTTTTATTTCCTTTTATTCTCTGATTGCTGTGGCTATAACTTCCAAAACTATGTTGAATAATAGTGGTAAGAGTGGGCAACCTTGTCTTGTTCCTGATCTTAGTGGAAATGGTTTCAGTTTTTCACCATTGAGGACGATGTTGGGTGTGGGTTTGTCATATATGGCCTTTATTATGTTGAGGAAATTTCCCTCTATGCCTACTTTCTGTAGGGTTTTTACCATAAATGGGTGTTAAATTTTGTCAAAAGCTTTCTCTGCATCTATTGAGATGATCATATGTTTTTTCTCCTTCAGTTTGTTAATATGGTGTATCACATTGACTGATTTGCATATATTGAAGAATCCTTGCATTCCTGGAATAAACCCCACTTGATCATGGTGTATGATCCTCTTAATGTGCTGTTGGATTCTGTTTGATAGTATTTTGTTGAGGGTTTTGCATCTATTTTCATCAGTGATATTGACCTGTAGAATAGAAAAAAAAAGGGACTGAGAAAATATTTGAAGAGATTATAGTTGAAAACTTCCCTAATATGGGAAACAAAATAGTTAATCAAGTCCAGGAAGCACAGAGAGTCCCATACAGGACAAATCCAAGGAAAAACACGCCAAGATACATATTAATCAAACTATCAACAATTAAATATAAAGAAAACATATTAAAAGCAGCAAGGGAAAACAGCAAATAACACACAAGGGAATCCCCATAAGTTTAACAGCTGATCTTTCAATAGAAACTCTGCAAGCCAGAAGGGAGTGGCAGGACATATTTAAAGTGATGAAGGAGAAAAACCTACAAACAAGATTACTGTACCCAGCAAGGATCTCATTCAGATTTGATGGAGAAATTAAAACCTTTACAGACAAGCAAAAGCTGAGAGAGTTCAGCACCATGAAACTAGCTTTACAACAAATGCTAAATGAACTTCTCTAGGCAAGAAGCACAAGAGAAGGCAAAGACCTACAATAACAAACCCAAAACAATTAAGAAAATGGGAATAGGAACATACATATCGATAATTACCTTAAAAGTAAATAGATTAAATGCTCCCACCAAAAGACACAGACTGGCTGAATGGATACAAAAACAGGACCCGTATATATGCTGTCTACCGGAGACCCACTTCAGACCTAGGGACACATACAGACTGAAAGTGAGGTGATGGAAAAAGATATTCCATGCAAATGGAAATCAAAAGAAAGCTGGAGTAGCAAAATTCATATCAGACAAAATAGACTTTAAAATAAAGACTATTACAAGAGACAAAAAAGACACTACATAATGATCAGGGGATCGATCCAAGAAGAAGGTATAACAATTGTAAATATTTATGCACCTATCATAGGAGCACCTTAATACATAAGGCAAATAGTAACAGCCATAAAAGGGGAAATCGACAGTAGCACAATCATAGTAGGGGACTTTAATGCCCCACTTTCACCAATGGACAGGTCACCCAAAATGAAAATAAATAAGGAAACACAAGCTTTAAATGATACATTAAACAAGATGGACTTAATTGATATTTATGGGACATTCCATCCAAAAACAACAGAATACACATTTTTCTGAAGTGCTCATGGAACATTCTCCAGGTTAGATCATATCTTGGGTCACAAATCAAGCCTTGGTAAATTTAAGAAAATGGAAATCGTGTCAAATGTCTTTTCCGACCACAACGCTATGAGACTAGATATCAATTACAGGAAAAGATCTGTAAAAAATACAAACACATGGAGGCTAAACAATACGCTACTTAATAACCAAGAGATCACTGGAGAAATCAAAGAGGAAATCAAAAAATACCTAGAGACAAATGACAATGAAAACATGACGACCCAAAACCTATAGGATGCAGCAAAAGCGGTTCTAAGAGGGAAGTTTATAGCAATACAATCCTACCTTAAGAAACAGGAAATATCTCAAATAAACAACCTAACCTTGCACCTAAAGCAAGTAGAGAAAGAAGAGCAAAATAACCCCATAGTTAGCAGAAGGAAAGAAATCATAAATATCAGATCAGAAATAAATGAGAAAGAAATGAAGGAAACGATAGCAAAGATCAATAAAACTAAAAGCTGGTTCTTTGAGAAGATAAAATTGATAAACCATTAGCCCGACTCATCAAGAAAAAACGGGAGAAGACTCAAATCAACAGAATTAGGAATGAAAAAGGAGAAGTGACAACTGACACTGCAGAAATACAAAGGATCATGAGAGATTACTACAAGCAATTATATGCCAATAAATTGGACAACCTGGAAGAAATGGACATATTCTTAGTAAAGCACAACCTTCTGAGACTGAACCAGGAAGAAATAGAAAATATGAACAGACCAATCACAAGCACTGAAATTGAAACTGTGATTAAAAATGTTCCAACAAACAAAAGCCCAGGACCAGATGGCTTCACAGGCGAATTCTATCAAACATTTAGAGAAGAGCTAACACCTATCCTTCTCAAACTCTTCCAAAATATAGCAGAGGGAGGAAGACTCCCAAACTCATTCTACGAGGCCACCATCACCCTGACACCAAAACCAGACAAAGTTGTCACAAAGAAAGAAAACTACAGGCCGTTCATTCTCTTTATGAGACACTCCCATTGTCTAATATTCTTAGTCCTTTTCACAGTTGTGATTTTATATTATCTGTGCAACTATATAACTCATGTCTGCCTCCCGCAATATGTATGGAAGGGCTTTGAAAGCTGTAACCACACCTGCTTTGGTTCACTGTGGTTATCTCTAGTGCTGAAAAAAATCAGGCTTAATTGTTAATTATAATTAAATTGAATATTTGCTCATGATTACATTTTTTGTATTTATTTTTATTGAGATATAATTGACATATAGCACTGTGTAAGTTTAAGGTATAAACTGTATTAGTTTGATACATTTCTATATTGCAATATGATTACCACCTTGGCATTAGCTAGCACCTCTATCACATGTGTCATTTCTTTTCTTGTGGTGGGAACAATTAAGATCTAGTCTCTTAGCCACTTTGAAATTTATAACACTATTTTTGTTATAATGACTATGCTGTGCATTAGATCTCCAAGACTTATTTATCTACTGGTTGCCTGTTTGTACCTTTAAAAAACAGCTCTCCACTTTGTCCCAGCTTCCCCTTCCACACCCCCTCCACCTCGTGTCCTCAAATCCATTCTCTACGTCTGCGTCTTTATTTCTGTCCTGCCACAGGGTTCATCAGAACCATTTTTTTTTTAGATTCCATATATAGGTGTTAGCATAAGGTATTTGTTTTTCTCTTTCTGACTTACTTCACCCTGTATGACAGTCTCTAGTTCCATCCACATCTCTACAAATGACCCAATTTTATTCCTTTTTATGGCTGAGTAATATTCCACTGTATATATGTGCCACATCTTCTTTATCCATTCATCTGTTGATGGACATTTAGGTTGTTTCCATGTCCTGGCTGTTGTAAATAGTGCTGCAGTCAACATTGTGGTACATGTGTCTTTTTGAATTGTAGTTTTTTCAGGGTAAGTGAGGGAGTAGCATTGACATATATACACTACCAAATGTAAAATAGATAGCTAGTGGGAAGCAGCTGCATAGCACAGGGAGATCAGCTCAGTGCTTTGTGACCACCTAGAGGGGTGGGATAGGGAGGGTGGGAGGGAGGCTCAAGAGTGAGGGGTTATGGGGATATATGTATACATATAGCTAATTCACTCTGTTATACAGCAGAAACTAACATAACATTGTAAAGTAATAATACTTCAATAAAGTTGTAAAAAAAAATACATCAAGGTACTATGGACCTACTGTGTGTCATCCCTAGCATTAGGTAAAGAAGATACAAACAGAAATATTCATGGTCCTGGTTCTGATATTTTAAATGCTGATTAGCATTTAATCAGCATTTAAAATATGCATGATCCACGATAAGACTTTTCACTGAGCTTGTGAAAGTGTCCAGATCTGGGCTGTCTAGTATGGTAACCACATCACACTGGATTTCAAACATCTCTTAAGACAGAGAGATTGTAAACTATCATGTCAAGAAATTTTCAGAACTGATTACAGCTTTAAATGGCAATATTTGTGATATTAAAATAATGGACACAGAAAAAAAAATCTCTCCAATCCCCACACAGCACCCCCCCCCACCCGGCCCCTGGTAACCACGATTCTACTCTCTGTTTTTATAGATTTGGCTTTTTTAGAGTCCACATCTTAGTGATATCAAGCAGTATTTGTCTTTTTCTCTCTGACTTGTCTCACTTAGCATAATGCCCTCAAGATTCATCCCATGATCACATTTTTAAATGTTCCACAAAAACAATTCTACAAGAAGAGTTATCATCAGAGAATTTTTATCTTGTTGAAAAAAAGCACATTTTGACTAAATTTATTTGAAAAGAACAATATTCATTTGAATAGTTAGTTTACTGAAGGATGAAAAATAAACCATCTATCTATCTATCCATCTATCCATCTATCCATCTATATGTATCTATCTTCAAGACACTCTGGTATGTTTTGCCGTGGGATTTTCACAGGCTCCTTTCATTCAGTAAACATACAATCAACCATAAGCATGTGTGTGTTCTATAGCAAAAAGAACACAGACTTTGGAGTCAGGTTTGGTTTCAAATAGCTTGGCTATTTCCAAGCTATGAGATATTGATGATGTAGCCTCTAAGAATTTCAGTTTACTCATCTGTAAAATGGGAATAACAAAAACTGTTTTGAAGCACAGTTACAGAGATTAACATACCCTTACTTTTAAATTATGCTTGTTAATCCTTGCTAACCAAGGCAAGTACCTGCTATATGCTAGGAAAGCAAAAATAAATAAGATACTGTCCTGGAACCCAAGTAATCTTATGACGGAGATCAATACATAAACCAGTGATGTTGAAGAGGGCTAACAATGCTGTAAATGGTAACTGCAGTGGGAGGTAACAGTGAGAGGAACAGGGTAAGTCAGGAGCATACGTGGTGCTGGCAGTGGGGCGCCAGGATCAATTGTCTCTTACAGTAGAGGCATATTGGTTAATACATGCTCTAGCACACTGGCTGAGCCACTAGCTGTGTGATTTGTTTAATCTCTGCATGCCTCAGTTTTGTCCTCTGTAGTAATAGTAGCAGCAAGAACTTGCAAAGCACTTACTATGTGCCAGGCATTCTTCTAAATGCTTTATGTGTCTTAACTTCCTTAATGCTTATAAACAACCTCATTTTATAGAAAAGGAACAGAGGAAAAAGTTAAGTAACAAATATCTTGCTCAAAGTCACAGAAATAATAAAAATGGCAAAGCTGAGATTCAAATCCTGGCATCTGGCACCAGAGTTCCATGCTTATCGTAACTGTGTAAAGTGCAATTAATAATAACTACATGTTCAGCACTTTACATATTGTCTGGCACATAGGAAGCATTTGATACGTTTTAGCTTTTATTACTATTAGATAATTCTGGTTAATGGAAATATTCATTTACTTCAAAGTGATTTTTTAAGTTTAGTTAATTCTCAGGGAAATATTTAAAAATCTTGTTTCTCTAGTTTTTACCAATAGATGTAGGCAGATCACTAATCATGGGCAGTGTTTTTGCCTTTCAAGAGCACTCTTGTGGAAAAGTATAATGATTCAGGGTAGCATTTTTATTTATCTGAGAATTGTCATATACCTGGGAAGAAATACTAAATGTAAAGAAAATCCATTAATATTTTAAAATTTAGCATCACATTTCATTTCACTGAATGTAGCAAATATATTTCATTATTGATGACTCACATTATAAAATTAAGTAGGTAAAGCATTGCAGTGCTGTAAAAAATTAAAAAGCAATTCCAGGGAAAAATTGAAATCTATTTACTTAAAGTCACAGTAGAGCAAACTTTCTATGACTTCACAATTTAACATTTTAAATTTTCAAAAATTTTCTAATGTAAACATTACAGGTAAAAATCTACTTATCTAAAGAAAATAATTACAACATTAGCATTTAGTATGAGATGATAATGTGCTATCCTTTTGTGTCATTTATTCATTTTAAAACAAATTTGACTAAGGAATTAACCTTGAACAACAAATAACTCTGAATATGTTTAAATATGTTACAGTGTTTAAAAGGTTTTTAGAGCAATTAAAGGCATGAACTGATTAAATATTAGTATCTGGATGAATAACTTATTAGATGACTCTACTGTGAGAGCTAATGCATGCCTTTATTGGAGAAAATACTCCCCTGGCAACAAGTATTTATTTGTCTCTAATGTCTCTAGTTTGTTATTGTAGAAGTGTTTATCACAGTAACTTTATATCTTTCATTTACAAAATGATGCTGTTATCTGCTCTCAAAGCAGGGAGACAGCTGCACTTTCTAACTCATGATTCTGAAACATAATGATTAGTGATAGTTTTCTGTGATTTCTTGGGTTTTTACCATCTCCACTCTGAAAATAGAGATGGTATGAAGAACTTACAATCTTTTCCAAACAAAAATATACATGGTCAATGGATTTTTTAGATATGACCTTACTATTTAAGTAATCTCCAAACCTCATTAATTTAACTTATTAGGAAGAGCTCAACCTTAACTTCTATTGAGTCTCCTTCCAACGCAGATGTTCATTGAGCATCTACACTCTTACTCAGATAATATGCTAATGTTTTATGGCCATTATCTCTTATAACCTTCATAATAAGGAAACATCATCAATCAGAGCAACTAAGTTGGTCAAGGTCCTAGAACAAGTAGATGCAGAGCTAAGACTGGAACCCAAATCTGTCTGACTTAACTGCGGTCTCCCAGCTCTTTGGGGTTCTGTACCCAATTTCAATGTTGAGGGGGTGGATTTCCCCCTGCACTACCAAGAAATTCTCAGACACTAGCAGAGTGTCCAAGAATTCAACTCAATTCTGACACTACCTATCCAAACATAGAATCAGATTCCACAGGTAAAAGGCTCAGTCCCACGAGACCGCCTTTCACTGTAGACATCAATGGCAAGTCCAGGCTGTTACCTGTGCTTCTGACCCAAATAACTATAAATCAGAGGTTCCCACAATGCCCTCCTTGGGTTTGCTTAATTTTCAAGAGTGGTTCACAAACTCAGGAAACCTGTTTACTCATTAGACTTCCAATTTATTATAAAGGATACAAATCAACAGCCAGATGAAGAGAGATACATAGGGTGAGGTTTCAAACAAAGGAGCTTCTGTCCACAGGAAGTTTGGGGCCTGGCATGGTGGCTAATGGAAGTGTTCTGATTCCTCAGCCTGGAAACTCTCCAAACTCCTCCTTTTGGTTTTTATGGAGGTTTCATTTTATAGGCATGATTGATAAATTCACTGGTCATTGGTAATTGATTCAACTTCTATCCCCTTTGCCCTCCCTGGAAATCAGGGGTTGGGACTGAAAGTTCTACCCCTCTAGTCAAGGTTGGCGCCCCTGGCAACCAGCTCCCATCCTTAGGAGCTTTCCAAAATTCACCTCATTAACATAAAACCAGTTGCGGTGGGAAAGGCTTGTTATGAATAGCAAGACACCCAGTTCACTTTTATGGCTCTAAAATATTTTCAAGAACTGGGAATAGGATACAAAATATTGTAACAAAAATTGCTCCCATGGCTCTTATTGCTCAGGAAATTCCAAGGGTATGGGGAGCTATGAGCCAGGAACTATGGAGGAAGACCAACTATATATTTCTCAGTTTGGTCGTCTGAATGATCAAATGTATATTTATTATAAGTCACAGTATTGCACCAGCAACTTCCCAGTGGCTTTCTTGGTGCCTCAGGTACTGCCAAGCTTGGGAGGAAAGAATATGAAAGGTGTTTGAGCTGGGATGACTTGGGTTCTCAGCATGTTCCAGAGAACCTTTTCTTTTATATATTTTGTAGTTCTCTCAAATGTCTTATTTGTCAAAAGAGTTCTACAACTAAAAACCACTTGCCATAGACTGAATGTTTGCACTCCCCTCCCAAATTCTTGTGTAGAAACATAATCCCTAATATGATGGTACTAGAAGGTGGGCTTTTGGGGAGGTGATTAGGTCATAAGGGCAGAACCCTCATAAATGGAATTAACCCCCTTATAAAAATGCTGAAGAAAACTCCTTTACCCCTTCACCATGTGGTTTTATTGATCTTTGCTATTGTTTCCTTCATTTCTTTTTCATTTATTTCTGATCCGATTTTTATGATTTCTTTCCTTCTGCTAGCTTTGGGGGTTTTTTTGTTCTACTTTCTGTAATTGCTTGAGGTGCAAGGTTAGATTGTTTATTTGAGATGTTTCCTGCTTCTTAAGGTGGGCTTGTATTGCTATAAACTTCCCTCTTAGAACTGCTTTTGCTGCATCCCATAGATTTTGGGTCGTTGTGTCTCCATCATCATTTGTTTCTAGGTATTTTTTTATTTCCTCTTTGATTTCTTCAGTGATCACTTCGTTATTAAGTAGTGTATTGTTTAGCCTCCATGTGTTGGTATGTTTTACAGACCTTTTCCTGTAATTGATATCTAGTCTCATGGCGTTGTGGTCAGAAAAGATACTTGATACAATTTCAATTTTCTTATATTTACCAAGGCTTGATTTGTGACCCACGATATGATCTATCCTGGAGAATGTTCCATGAGCACTTGAGAAAAATGTGTATTCTGTTGTTTTTGGATGGAGTGTCCTATAAATATCAATTAAGTCCATCTTGTTTAATGTATCATTTAAAGCTTGTGTTTCCTTATTTATTTTCATTTTGGATGATCTGTTCATTGGTGAAAGTGGGGTGTTAAATTCCCCTCCTATGAATGTGTTACTGTCGATTTCCCCTTTTATGGCTTTTAGTATTTGCCTTATGTATTGAGGTGCTCCTATGTTGGGTGCATAAATATTTACAACTGTTATATCTTCTTCTTGGATCGATCCCTTCATCATTATGTAGTGTCCTTCTTTGTCTCTTCTAATAGCCTTATTTTAAAGTCTATTTTGTCTGATATGAATATTGCTACTCCAGCTTTCTTTTGGTGTCCATTTGCATGGAATATCTTTTTCCATCCCCTTACTTTCAGTCTGTATGTGTCTCTAGGTCTGAAGTGGGTCTCTTGTAGATAGCATATATAAGGGTCTTGTTTTTGTATCCATTCAGCCAATCTGTTTCTTTTGGTGCGAGCATTTAGTCCATTTACATTTAAGGTAATTATTGATATGTATGTTCCTATTCCCATTTTCTAAATTGTTTTGGGTTCGTTATTATAGGTCTTTTCCTTCTCTTGTGTTTCTTGTCTAGAGAAGTTCCTTTAGCACTTGTTGTAAAGCTGGTTTGGTGGTGCTGAACTCTCTCAGCTTTTGCTTGTCTGTAAAGGTTTTAATTTCTCCATCAAATCTGAATGAGATCCTTGCTGGGTAGAGTAGTCTTGGTTGCAGGTTTTTCTCCTTCATCACTTTCAGTTTGTCCTGCCACTCCCTTCTGGCTTGCAGAGAGATCAGCTGTTAACCTTATGGGGATTCCCTTGTGTGTTATTTGTTGTTTTTCCCTTGCTGCTTTTAATATGCTTTCTTTGTATTTAATTTTTGATAGTTTGATTAATATGTGTCTTGGCATATTTCTCCTTGGATTTATCCTGTATGGGACTCTCTGTGCTTCCTGGACTTGATTAACTATTTCCTTTCCCATATTAGGGAAGTTTTCAACTATAATCTCTTCAAATATTTTCTCAGTCCCTTTCTTTTTCTCTTCTTCTTCTGGAACCCCTATAATTCGAATGTTGGTGCTTTTAATGTTGTCCCAGAGGTCTATGAGACTGTCCTCATTTCTTTTCATTCTTTTTTCTTTATTCTGCTCTGCAGTAGTTATTTCCACTATTTTATCTTCCAGGTCACTTATCCGTTCTTCTGCCTCAGTTATTCTGCTATTGATCCCATCTAGAGTACTTTTAATTTCATTTATTGTGTTGTTCATCATTGCTTGTTTCATCTTTATTTCTTCTAGGTCCTTGTTAAATGTTTCTTGCATTTTGTCCATTCTATTTCCAAGATTTTGGATCATCCTTACTATCATTATTCTGAATTCTTTTTCAGGTAGACTGCCTATTTCCTCTTCATTAGTTAGGTCTAGTGGGTTTTTATCTTGCTCCTTCATCTGCTGTGTGTTTTTCTGTCTTCTCATTTTGCTTATCTTACTGTGTTTGGGGTCTCCTTTTTGCAGGTTGCCGGTTCGTAGTTCCCATTGTTTTTGACGTCTGTCTCCAGCGGCTAAGGTTGGTTCAGTGGGTTGTGTAGGCTTCCTCGTGGAGGGGCCTGGTGCCTGTGTTGTGGTGGATGAGGCTGGATCTTGTCTCTCTAGTAGGCAGGTCCACGTCTGGTGGTGTGTTTTGGGGTGTCTGTGGACTTCTTATGATTTTAGGCAGCCTCTCTGCTAATGGATGGGGTTGTGTTCCTGTTTTGCTAGTTGTTTGGCATAGGTTGTCCAGCACTGTAGCTTGCTGGTCGTTGAGTGAAGCTGGGTGCTCTTGTTAAGATGGAGGTCTCTGGGAGATTTTCGCCATTTGATATTATGTGGAGCTGGGAGGTCTCTTGTGGACCAGTGTCCTGAGGTTGGCTCTCCCACCTCAGAGGCAGAGCCCTAACTCCTGGCTGGAGCTCCAAGAGCCTTTCATCCACACGGCTCAGAATAAAAGGGAGAAAAATTAGAGAGAATTAGTAGAAGTATGAAGAAAGAAAGAAAGAAAGAAAGAACGAAAGAAAGAAAGAAGGTAAAGTATAAAATAAAGTTATTAAAATTAATTATTAAGAAAAAAATTGAAAAAAAAAACAATGGACGGATAGAACCCTAGGACAAATGGTGGAAGCAAAGCTATACAGACAAGATCTCACACAGAAGCACACACATACACATTCACAAAAAGAGGAAAAGGGGAAAAAATCATAGATCTTGCTCTCGAAGCCCACCTCCTCAATTTGGGATGATTCGTTGTCTATTCATGTAATCCACAGATGCAGGGTACATCAAGTTGATTGTGGAGCTTTAATCCGCTGCTTCTGAGGCTGCTGGGAGAGATTTCCCTTTCTCTTCTTTGTTCTCACAGCTCCCAGGGGCTCAGCTTTGGATTTGGCCCTGCCTCTGCATGTAGGTCACTGGAGAGCGTCTGTTCTTCTCTCAGACAGGACGGGGTTAAAGGAGCCGCTGATTCGGGGGCTCTGGCGCACTCAGGCCGGGGCGGGGGGGGGGGGGGTAGGGAGGGGCACTGCGTGTGGGGCGGGCCTGCGGCGGCAGAGGCCGGCGTGACGTTGCACCAGCCTGAGGCCCGCTGTGCGTTCTCCCGGGGAAGTTGTCCCTGAATCCCGGGACCCTGGCAGTGGCGGGCTGCACAGGCTCCGCGGAAGAGGGGTGTGGATAGTGACCTGTGCTCGCACACAGGCCCCTTGGTGGCGGCAGCAGCAGCCTTAGCGTCTCCCACCCGTCTCTGCGGTTCGCGCTTTTAGCCGCGGCTCGCGCCCGTCTCTGGAGTTCCTTTAAGCAGCACTCTTAAACCCTTCTCCTCGCGCACCAGGAAACAAAGAGGTAAGAAAAGGTCTCTTGCCTCTTCGGCAGGTGCAGACTTTTCCCCGGACTCCCTCCCGGCCAGCCGTGGTGCACTAACCCCTTCAGGCTATGTTCAAGCCGCCAACCCCAGGCCTCTCCCTGCGCTCCGACCGAAACCGAGCCTTAGCTCGCAGCCCCGCCCGCCCCGGCGGTTGAGCAGACAAGCCTCTCGGGCTGGTGAGTGCCGGTCGGCACCGATCCTCTGTGCGGGAATCTTCCCGCTTTGCCCTCCGCACCCTGTTGCTGTGTTCTCCTCCGCGGCACCGAAGCTCCCCCCTCCCCCTCCCGCAGTCTTCGCCAGCGAAGGGCCTTCCTAGTGTGTGGAAACTTTTCCTCCTTCACAGCTCCCTCCCACTGGTGCAGGTGCCGTCCCTATTCTTTTGTCTCTGTTTTTTCTTTTTTCTTTTGCCCTACCCAGGTACGTGGAGAGTTTCTTGCCTTTTGGGAGGTCTGATGTCTTCTGCCAGCATTCAGTAGATGTTCTGTAGGAGTTGTTCCACGTGTAGATGTATTTCTGGTGTATCTGTGGGGAGGAAGGTGATCTCCGCGTCTGACTCTTCCACCATCTTCCCAGCACCTCCCATAGGTTTTGGATCATCATGTTTTCATTGTCATTTGTCTCTAGGTATTTTTTGATTTCTTCTCTGATTTCTTCAGTAATCTGTTGGTTATTTAGTAATGTATTGTTTAGCCTCCATGTGTTTGTGTTTTTTATGTTTTTTTTCCTGTAATTGATTTCTGATCTCATAGCATAGTGGTCAGAAAAGATGTTTGATATGATTTCAATTTTTTAAAATTTACTGAGGCTTGATGTGTGACCCAAGATGTGATCTATCCTGGAGAACATTCTGCGTGCACTTGAGAAGAAAGGGTAATCTGCTGTTTTTGGATGGAATGTCCTATAAATATCAGTTAAATCTAGCTGGTCTACTGTGTCATTTAAAGTTTGTGTTTCCTTATTAATTTTCTCTCTGGATGATCTGTCCATTGGTGTAAGTGAGGTGTTAAAGTCCCCCACTATTACTGTCGATTTCCTTTTTTATACCTGTTAGCATTTGCCTTATGTATTGAGGTGCTCCTATGTTGGGTGCATAAATATTTACAACTGTTATATCTTCTTCTTAGATGATCCCTTGATCATTATGTGGTGTCCTTCCTTGTCTCTTGTCACGTTCTTAATTTTAAAGTCTATTTTATCTGATGTGAGTATTGCTACTCCATCTTCCTTTTGATTTCCATTTGCATGGAATGTCTTTTTCCATCCCCTCACTTTCAGTCTGTATGTGTCCCTAGGTCTGAAGTGGGTCTCTTGTAGATAGCATATATACGGGTCTTGTTTTTGTATCCATTCAGCCAGTCTGTGTCATTTGGTTGGAGCATTTAATCCATTTACATTTAAGGTAATTATTGATATGTATGTTCCTATTGCCATATTCTTAATTGTTTTGGGTTTGTTATTGTAGGTCTTTTCCTTCTCTTGTGTTTCCTGCCTAGACAAGCTCCTTTAGCATTTGTTGTAGATCTGCTTTGGTGATGCTGAATTCTCTTAGCTTTTGCTTGTCTGTAAAGCTTTTGATTTCTCCATCAATTCTGAATGAGATCTTTGCTGAGTAGAGTAATCATGGTTGTAGGTTCTTCCCTTTCATCACTTTAAATATATCGTGTCACTCCCTTCTGGCTTGTAGAGTTTCTGCTGAGAAATCAGCTGTTAACCTTATGGGAGTTCCCTTGTATGTTATTTGTCGTTTTTCCCTTGTTGCTTTTAATAATTTTTCTTTGTTTTTAATTTTTATCAATTCAGTTACTATGTGTCCAAGTGTGTTTCTCCTTAGATTTATCCTGCCTGAGACTCTGCATTTCCTGGACTTGGGTGGCTATTTCCTTTCCCATGTTAGGGAAGTTTTTGGCAATAATCTCTTCAAATATTTTCTCGGGTCCTTTCTCTCTCTCTTCTCCTGCTGGGACCCCTATAATGCAAATGTTGGTGTGTTTAATGTTGTCCCAGAGGTCTCTTAGTCTGTCTTCATTTCTTTTCATTCTTTTTTCTTTATTCTGTTCCATGGCAGTGAATTCCACCATTCTGTCTTCCAGGTCACTTATCCATTCTTCTGCCTCAGTTATTCTGCTATTGATTCCTTCTAGTGTATTTTTCATTTCATTTATTGTATTGTTCATCTCTGTTTGTTTGTTCTTTAATTCTTCTAGGTGTTTGTTTTGTAATTCTTCTAGACCTTTGTTAATCATTTCTTGCATCTTTTCGATCTTTGCCTCCATTCTTTTTCCGATGTCCTGGATCATCTTCACTGTCATTATTCTGAATTCTTTTTCTGGAAGGTTGCCTATCTCCACTTCATTTAGTTGTTTTTCTGGGATCTTATCTTGTTCCTTCATCTGGTACATAGTCCTCTGCCTTTTCATTTTGTCTGTCTTTCTGTGAATGTGGTTTTTGTTCCACATGCTGCAGGAGTGTAGTTCTTCTTGCTTCTGCTGTCTGCCCACTGGTGAATGAGGCTATCTAAGAGGCTTGTGCAAGCTTCCTGATGGGAGGGACTCGTGGTGGGTAGAGCTGGGTGTTTCCCTGGTGGGCAGAGCTCAGTAAAACTTTAATATGCTTGTTTGCTGATGGGTGGGGCTGAGTTTCCTCCCTGTTGGTTGTTTGGCCCGAGGCAACCCAGCACTGGAGGCTACAGGCTGTTTGGTGGGGTTAATGGCAGACTCCAGGAAGGCTCATGCCAAGGAGTACGTCCCAGAACTTTGGCTGCCAGTGTCCTTGTCCCCGCAGTGAGCCACAGACACCCCCTGCCTCTGCAGGAGACTCCCAACACTAGCAGGTAGGTCTGGTTTAGTCTTCTATGGGGTCACTGCTCCTTCTCCTGGGTCCTGATGTGCGCACTACTTTGTGTGTGCCCTCCAAGAGTGTAGTTTCTGTTTCCCCCTGTCCTGTCGAAGTTCTGCAATCAAATCCCACTAGGTTTCAAGGTCTGATTCTCTGCGAATTCCTCCTCCCATTGCTGGGCCCCCAGTTTGGGAAGCCTGACATGGGGCTCAGAACCGTCACTCCAGTGGGTGGACTTCTGTGGTATAGTTGTCCTCCAGTTTGTGAGTCACCCATCCAGCAGTTATGGGATTTGATTTTATTGTGATTCGCCCCTCCTACTGTCTCATTGAAGCTTCTCCTTTGTCTCTGGATGTGGGATATCTTTTTTGGTGATTTCCAGTGTCTTCCTGTTGATGACTAATTGTTCAGCAGTTAGTTATGATTTTAGTGCTCTCACAAGAGGGAATCTAGAATCTTAATAATAGCTAAAGTGGCAGGTAAAATTATTGCATCCAATAATTCCTGAACATAAGGGCCATTTTAAATTTTATTTCCACTGGCAGTAGGGAAGCCACATTGCTTAAACAGCATTCCAAAATCATGAGCTACTCCAAAAGCATATCTACTACCAATATAAATATTAGCAGTCTTGCCCTTGGCTAAATTATAAGCCCATGTAAGAGCATATATTCATCCTTTTGGGCCAAAGTAGCCATAGGTAAATGTGCTGCCTCAACAATATCAAGAGGATTTGCAATAGCATACTCAGCACAATGTTTGCCATTGTCACCTTTTAAATAAGAAGCATCCGTTAAACATAAGAAGTCAGCAGTATCCAAAGAATTTCCCTCAGATCATCATGAGGAGTTAGGAGGTGATCCATCCGTGTTAAAGTGTTGTGACAGACTTTGTCAGAGACAGAGGGGAGAACAGTAGCTGGGTTAAGGTTATTACAACATAAAAGAGTTATGAGAGGAGCAGTTAACAAAGGACTTGCTCAGGAGAGCTTCTACTGCACAAAGTACAAAAGTGGTTAAAGGGAATCCACAATGATTTTCTTGGTGGCCTTAACCAAAAGGTCAATGGCCGTGGTGGCTCTAAGGCAAGGGGGTATCTCCATAACACATGGTCCATGTCTGGCTATAATATGCTATGGGTCAATGATGGTCCCCATATTTTGGGTGAGTATCCCATGGGTGTTCCCTTCCTTTTCATATACAAAAAGGAAAAAGGGAATCTGATCCTTGGGATGCCCAAGGGAAGATGGGTTCATCAAACTCTCCTTTAAAGCCTTGAAGTTTATGTAGTCTGACTCTTCCCAAAAAATTGGGTCAGAGTTGGTGTTTTGTAGTAAAACATACAGAAATTTGGCCCTTTGGAATCCAATTTTGGTGATAATCAACCAGCCTGAGAAAACCTCACAGTTGGCACTTACTTTTGGCTTTTGGAAAACTTAGGACACCATAAAGACTATCTGGATCAAGATGTAGCACTTGTTCTGATATCAGGTGCTCTAAATAGCAAACCTGGGTTGGGCAAAATGCAATTTTTCTTTGTTGACTATGTCCCTTTAAGACTAAAAGCTTTGGCAAGTGGATGCTGTCTTCCTGTGAGGAGGCTTGAGAAGGAGATCAAAGAAGCAAATAATCAACATATTGCAACAAAGTAGAACCCCTAGGATGATTTTATATCATCCAGATCAGTCTTCAGGATTTATGAGAAATAAGAAGGACTCTCAATAAAATCCTGAGACATTACTGTCCAGGTGAATTGTTTTTCTCTCCAAGTGAAAGTTAAAAGGTATTGGCTAGCTTCATCCTTTGGAATACTAAAGAATACACTGAATAAATCAATTATAATAAAGAATTTGCTTCCAGAGGGCATGGATGTTAGTAGTGTATGAAGGTTAGAAGTAATGGTGTCGAGGGATAATAGTGTTGTTTATTGTTCAGAAGTCCCAGACAAACCTTCACTGTTTGCCCTGAGGTTTTCTCATGGGTAAAATGGGAGTGTCACAGGGACTAGTACAAGGGATAATGAGGCAGGAGTGAACAAGATGGCAGAGTAGGAAGCCTCTGCGCTCCCCTCCGCCAATGGTCACACCAAAATTAGACTCTAGACTTTCCAGAGCTAGAGGTACAAAGAAGGAATCACAATGGGATGGGTAGGAGGGGCAGAGTCATAGTATAGTCAAGACACAACCTGGTTCCTAAGAGGAAGGAAAATCCTAAACCCAACTACTAAATAATGTAAAAATGGAAATTCAGGGAGGCTAAGTGACATGCTCAGGGTTATCTTCCGAGCCAGCAGTGTTGCTGAGCAAACTCCAGGAGCCTCCTACGTCCTTTCCCAGTACTCTAGTTTACAATATGATTCCATGGCTAAGTGCCCAATTATACTCATAGAAAAACACCATAAAAGCATATTTTTGTATTGTATTTCTCTCTTTTGAAGGGAATAGTTTTTGTTATCAGAAGCCTGTCACTTTCTTCTAATAATCGAGTCCCTAATACATTTTCAAGTAGAATTTCTTTTAAAGAAGCCTTGTGCATGGCAGTTTTATTGTTTGGAAGCTCAATTTGTTCCAGAGATAAACCTCTGAGTAAAACAAATGGTATGTTCTGTGCAAAACCTCACAGCTATAGTTTTTCTTCCTGCTTATGTCAAAAGAGATAAAACTAGAGAAATACGCAGGAAGATAACCTAGTTAAGATGCATTGGAAATCTCAACATTCAATGTTATTTACAACTAGCAATGGGATGAAATACACCCAAAAATATATTAAGGAGGAATAATTAAATTGAAGGGTGAGATGGTAGGAAGAGATGAAGAAAGAGAGAACGAAGAAAGGAAAGAAAGAAAGGAAAAGGGAAAAGAAACTCAGCTTTTACATAACTACATCAAAAGGCTAAGCACCTTGTCCTAGATTAGTATAGTCCATGGGAAGCTTTGAAATTACAGAAGTGAGTATTACTATAGTTCTCACTATTGAGTATCTACTAGGTGCTGAGAGCTTTAAGTGTATTAGCTTTGATCTTCACAACAACATTGCAAGTTAATTATTATTATCTCTACTTTTATATAAGGATACTAAGACTGAAACAGGCCAAGTAACTTTCCCATAGCCACAGAGCTAACAAGTGTTGGAGATGAGTCAATCCTTTTTCCTGTTTTGTTCCAGAACCCAAGACTTTTTTTCCTTATGCTGTGCAGCCTCTGGAAACTGCCTCAAATGTGAATACATCTGCTAAAATCAGCCACAGGAACTTGTCTTTTGTGTACTACATTAAAATACACAAATCAACTACTCACATCCCATCTCCAGGAGATGTCTCTTTTCAGGTCGTTTTTGTGTATTCACTACCTCTATCTCTTATGAACATCCCTTACCTGGGCTACCATTAGGAAATATAACACAGAAGCTTAAATTTAACTATCACTTTCAATGCCTGGGTGGGGAGCTACTTTCTCTTAGATAAGAAATACATTGCTGTCAGTCATTACCAGGAAAGATAACTGACTCAGGATGGCAGACACCTTGCAAAAGGCCTGGGACACCATAAGAGATAGTCAACCAGGTAGAAAGTGGTTGCAACTTCTAATCCTAATCACTTTCATTCACAGAATATGAAAGTTTCAGAACTGCAAATTCAAAGAACCTTTTGGGTTAGTAAAAATAAGATCACCAACATAAACCGTGGATTGCTGTCCAGAGTGAACTCATATAATTCTGTAAACTGGCATTATATGAGTAAAAAAATATTTCTTTGGCAAAATATTTCTGCCCTATTACCATAGTCATAATTGCATTTTTTTCTTTCTATCACATGTGTGCTTTTTAAAATGTTGACCTATTTCTGGTACGTATTTTATAAATGGAAAGAAAACTCAAGTTGATGTAATAGTAGCATCTGGTTTTCCAGAATAAATAGTTTATACTTATTAGCTTGATATTTTCCCCTTCTTTTTCTTTTTCATTATTAGTAAGAGAAGCCCTTTAGGTATGTTTTGATTTTAAATATTAGGTCAATATATTTTGTTTTTTATTTTTATTTTTTTTGCGGTACACGGGCCTCACTGTCGTGGCCTCTCCTGTTGCAGAGCACAGGCTCCAGACACGCAGGCTCAGCGGCCATGGCTCACGGGCCCAGCTGCTCTGCGGCATGTGGGATCTTCCCGGACCGGGGCACGAACCCGTGTCCCCTGCATCGGCAGGCGTACTCTCAACCACTGCGCCACCAGTGAAGCCCAGGTCAATATATTTTGAATCACATTTCTAAAATCAAATTTTCATCCCTGAAGCAAGTTATCTATTCCAATTGCTAAGACAAATTCAGCTGTTTCTGAATTAGAAATAAAAAATATAGAGAGAATTAGGTTTAAATATTTTACTTAATCAAATATTTTCTGTGATAAGATTTAGTAAAAATATTTGTGAAGCCTGTATTCGGTGGTTGTAGTTTTTGTTTCAAGGAACTTTGAAAGCATTGAGTTCAATTTCTTATTTTCACCAGAAAAGGAACAGTTAAATTTCCCAAAATCTACTGTAGTTGAATATATGAGTTAATATGTATCCCTTAGAATTTGTCTAAGTGTTGTTATTTTTCAAACTAAACAGAATGTAGTTTGAGGGAAGAAATGAGGCATAGTGATAAAAAATGATATTTTAGAGACTTCCCTGTCAATGATGTAAGAAAAATAAAATCTTGGTGTATAATTACAGACACACACACACACAAGCACACTTATACACATTCCTGATTTCGAAAAAAATGAAAATCAACTCAATTGCCTCTGAAATTGACCAACAAAAAAAATTCTCAGTGATTAAAAATAATAAGAAAGAAAATAAGGATATTTGACCACCTAAGCTAGGGATGTTCAAAGAATTTTTCTGTCTTTTAATATATTCACCAGGTTATTATTATTTTAAAATCTTTATTGGAGAATAATTGCTTTACAGTGGTGTGTTAGTTTCTGCTTTATAACAAAGTGAATCAGCTATACATATACATATATCCCATATCTCCTTCCTCTTGTATCTCCCTCCCTCCCACCCTCCCTATCCCACCCCTCTAGGTGGTCACAAAGCACCAAGCTGATCTCCCTCTGCTATGCGTCTGCTTCCTACTAGCTATCTATTTTACATTTGGTAGTGTATATATGTCCATGCCACTCTCTCACTTTGTCCCAGCTTACCCGTCCCCCTCCCCGTGTCTTCAAGTCCATTCTCCACGTCTGCGTCTTTATTCCTGTCCTGCCCCTAGGTTCTTCAGAACCTTTTTTTTTTAATATTCCATACATATATGTTAGCATACAGTGTTTGTTTTTCTCTTTCTGACTTCACTCTGTATGACAGTCTCTAGGTCCATCCACCTCACTACAAATGACTCAATTTCATTTCTTTTTATGGCTGAGTAATATTCCATTGTATAGATGTGCCACATCTTCTTTATCCATTCATCTGTAGATGGACACTTAGGTTGCTTCCATGTCCTGGCTGTTGTAAATAGAGCTGCAATGAACATTGTGATACATGACTCTTTTTGAATTATGGTTTTCTCAGGGTGTATGCCCAGTAGTGGGATTGCTGTGTCATATGGTAGTTCTAGTTTTAGTTTTTTAAGGAACTTCCATACTGTTCTCCATAGTGGCTGTATCAATTTACATTCCCACCAACAGTGCAAGAGGGTTCACTTTTCTCCACACCCTCTCCAGCATTTATTGTTTGTAGATTTTTTGATGATGGTCATTCTGACTGGTGTGAGGTGATACCTCATTGTAGTTTTGATTTACATTTCTCTAATTATTAGTGATGTTGAGCATCCTTTCATGTGTTTGTTGGCAATCTGTATATCTTCTTTGGAGAAATGTGGAGGGAAAATAGAAATGTCTAGTTTATATTTTAAAATAAGTCCTGCATTGTATATTTTTTACATATATACTCATTTAGCAAGAAAATACCTCAGCATAAACTTTGAAATATAAAGAACTCAAATGTCAAATTCTATTATGAAAACACAGAAAATTTTAAAAATTATATATGTGAGAATATTTTTTCTTTGAAAAACCTCAAGGTTTTTCATTCTTTTTGTGTATGTGGAATTAATCATTATATTATGAGAACTGAACCAGTTTTATTGACTTTATCTGATAAATTCCATTGATATTAGTAAGATTTTATCAGGAAAAAGTTTTAATAATGCTATTTTAAAATATGAATAAACAATAGAAATTCAATAATAATTGTTATATCCACTTTTATTGGAACCAACTAGACTTCAGAAGTTTAACAAACATTATTTTTCTTTAGTCTTTACAGAAATTCCCCAAGGTGGGTATTAACCTTATTTTGCAAATGAGAAGAGTAAACATGCTGACGTTAAGTAACTAGCCAAGTCACGCAATTTGTGAATCAACCCCAAGATTGATTTCAAAGCCTGTGCTTTTGCCACTAAACTGTCTTTCCTGTAAACAAAATGCTTATTTTCTGCCACTGCCAACACTTTTAGTGTCAATTTTAGGTTACATTGCATCTGCTTATAGTCTCTTCTCTACTTAGATCAGTCAAGAGAGCCTAGGATTTGCTGTGGTAACAATTTTAACTCTGAAATGTCCATGACTTTATATAACCGAGATTTATTTCTCAATCACCTACATGCACTGTTGGGTTGGTGGCATGAGCTATGTGCTCCATGGGTCACTAAAGGTCCCAGGGTGACGGAGGCTCTTCCATGTGTAATCTCACGTGCCACATAAGATGGAGAGAGGGACTAGAGCACGGCACAGACTTCTTGGTGCCTTAACCTGGAATGACACAGATCACTTCTGCTCACAACTCATTGGCCAGGACTAGTCCTAGGACCCCACCTAACTGCAAGGTTTTGGGGAAGTCCAGCTTTTCTTTTGTAGGGAAAACAAGAAAAACTCTTTATTGGTGAACACTAGTAATGTCGACTGTAACCTTCTTATTATATGCTAATTTGATTAGCATTAAGGACTCTTGTAGGTATTCATTAATATAATGAAAAAAAGAATTCCTTCCAAATTATTAAGGAAAAGCATATAGACAATATGGCAAATGATAGAATATGAAAGGAACAGTAAGGAAGCAAGCGCAAAAGCCAAAAAATAAGCAAAAAGAATAGAATACATGAGGAAATAAAGCAAACATAATTGTGTAAAAATATTGATTAAAAAGTAACATCAAGCCAGAATTAAATATTTTTTAAAAACCAGTTCAACTTAAAAAAAAAAAAAAGAAGAAGGCAGCTACAATCCATGCTGTGTGGATGAGTCACACCTAAATCTAGTTAAAGGATGAGTAATTCTGTATGACTCAAATACAGACAAAAAGATAGAGGGGGATGAAATCAAAGAGATTAGCATACATTATCTTAGATAGGTTCACTACAAAATATGAAAGAATTAAAATCAGTTAAACATCTAACCCAAGTAACTAGGAAAGATTACCAAAACATATATGAGGGAAACGGAATGATTTGATAAACGTATTAAGGAATTTTGGAATAACAGGGAAAGAAAGTAGAATCAATCACAAATTCCCCAGATGCGGTTTATGGAAATGGCAGCAGCAGCAACTGCAAGAGTGAGAATGAATTTGATAATCCAAGTAAAGAAAAAGCAAAACCCACACATACTCCCAATTCATAACAAGAAAATTAAGTCATGAAACATATCAGGAAAATTAAAGAGAATTAGGAAATCGTACTTCTCCCAACTAAGTAACAATATCTGAAGTCCAGGATGAAATGGTATTGTTGGTAAAATTTAAATTGTGTAATTTGACCCAAGAAGAGAATATATCTAGAGTCTAATAACTGTAAAATAAATTGAGAAAGTTGTCAAGAGATACCTTTGAACAATATTTCAAATGCAGGTAATTTCAGCATGAAATCTTTTAAAACACCAATAGAAATAGAGACATTCTGTTATTTAAACTGTGCCTAATCTCAGAAAAAGAAGGAAATCTTTCCAACTATTCTGTGCATTGAAAATTACACATACATTGGAATCTGACAAAGATAACATAGAGTTTAAAAAAAACAAATTTGCCTATGAATATTAGTGCAGAAATATGACGAACTCTCCAAATTGCTAATACAATATAATAACATATTTAAAATTTTTGCTCCTGATAAGAAAAAAAAAGTGGAATTATCCTTAGAATGAAGGAATAGTTCAACATCAGGAATCTATTGATATGATTAGTTGTATTAAGAAGTATAATATGCATAAACACAGATAATCTACAAGTTTTATTAAAAGATATAAAAGAAGATTTGAATAAACACAGATATCTTCTATTCTTCATTTGGGCTACTTAAATCTGAAAGAATTAAGATGTTGGGCTACAGCATCTGAAAGATGTTGACTCCACTAAATTAATGTAAACATTCAATGCAATCCCACCAAGATGTTTGGAACTTTATTAAACAATTCTAAAGTTCATCTGGAAGAACAATCAGGGGGAAATTTTGAAACATTACAGTAATATACTATGTGGTAATAAGGCCGTGTAATACTGTCCCCAAATGGGCAAAGCAATTGAAAGGACCATAAGCAATAGATAAAACAAAGTCTATATGGCATAATTTTATCATAAAGTATATGATAAAAATAGCATTTCAAATCAATGACAAATAGATTATTCAGTAAATAGCACTGAGATAGTTAGCCTAATAGAAAACAGAGTCTATAATAGCATATACCCAAAGCCTATTGATTTGCCTTCCTGGGTTTCTTTCCAATTCTTCTTCTTCTCCCTTATTTACTGCCAGTACGTAAGTGAAGCCATCACCATCTCTCTCCTGAACTGCTATGATAGTCTTCTGACTACTCTCCCGAATTCCAGCTTCTGTATTAGTTTATATTTAAATAAACATCAAAATGAACTAAGAGTTTAAAAAGGTGGACATTCAAAGTAAGAAGTTTATATTAGTAGGAATTTTTAGGAAAGTTTCCTGAGACATGTTAGTCATTCCTTAATTTTGTTTATGAATATATTATAAGGGCAATATTTTAACAACATCTCATTGATTACATGATTTCAGACTTAGAATGAAAATTTGGAATGTGATATAGAAAAGCTTCTGTGTTAAAATACAGTCACCTCTTTATTATTCTCTGAGTTCACAATCAGAAATAGCTTTACTGTGAATAATATAAATAGTAGATGATACAGGGGCATTTACCTTGGTTTGGAATAAATTATATGATATTCTGGGAAGTAGGGGTTTTTTTTTTGGTGATAATCACCTTTTACATATGTTCAAATTAAAATGTATAACATTTTCTGGGAAACGAATTAGACCTTGGAACTCACAAAGTATGGTCCTCTGACCAGCTCTATCATCACTTCCTGGAGACTTGTGGGACAGGCAGAATCCCAAGCAACACCTCAGATCTACTGAATCAGAATTTGAATTTTAGCAAAATTTTCATACATTCTTGAGAACATTAATATTTAAGAAGTAAATATTAAGTTAACCTAAAATTAATTTAATGTAAGATTATTTTCTGGGATAATCCCAGCTCAATCTGTGATTTGAAATTTTTGTTCCACAGCACATAAAATCACAGGGGATACTTAGTCGTCTATCTGTCTACATCTTTTCTTCTCTACCCCTTTGCCAAATGTAGGAATTAATACTTATCACAGGAAAGGAGAATTGACAGAGAAAAGTTCCCCTCTTTTTCTTTTTCTATCATACCAAGCTTTATCAAGCATCTGCTGTAATCACCCAAAATACAAATGACTATATCACGGGAAGCAGTATATTTTTCTTCTTTCTAGAAGAAACTATATTTTGCTTTTAATCATTTCAAGCTATATTTCATTGCTAACTCTGGACTATGTTTTTCTATTGCCAAGGGCACTATTTAAAAAAAAATTTATAACGCAAAGCATTGTGCAAACATGAAAATATTGGAACAGTTTGTTTCAGTGTGTTTGTTACTCTCTATTATATCTGTAATTTCTATTGGCAACTATTTTCACAGTTTATAAATGACCTTGAAAGTAGTATAAATTTGAATCATATGTCCCAAATTCTGAGAATGTGTCTCTAAATTTGTCTATTTTGTATATATATTTTTTCTTTTTCTCTCTCTCTCCCAGCGGAGACATTTTTATCATCTCGTTTTATCCCTTCAGTCAAAGTAAACTTGGACAGTAATTATGGGTGTGCTTTTTGAAGGATAAGCATTTTCTAATCTTTCTACTCTTGTCACAGCAGGAAATTGCTTATTGGTATCATGTATTTCTTTTAAAAGCAGATGATCTATTCAATAAGATAAATCTCGGCCATATGTTGGTAGCCTGAAAAAAATGCCATAAGCAGAAACTATATTGTGAAAATAAAGTACTTACAAAATTGTCCAGGCTGCCATTATTTTATGGGTTTAGTAGAAGGTAAACATAAGATGCATATATGTTGTTATTCTGGATCTTGAAGTGCACAATAATTTTACTTCTTACAACAATATCTCTTTTCAACTACTGGAGAGTTTTCTCAGTGTGTTTTCTTAGACTATGAAAGAAGGAAGATTATCTTTTTGTTCCAAAGAGATACCTTAGATTGAATAATTCCTGGAAAGGAGGCATAGGGCCTTTATGGAGTGTGGGAGGGAGCTAGTGTTACAGGTCCCCAGTCACAGTGTGGGGTCCCCGGGTGAGTCCAGGGTAGGAAACGGCATCACACACACGCAGTCAATGCTTTGAGGCCACATGGACAACGGGACCGTCCCACAGTTACACTCTACCCGCATTTACTCATTCATTCTTTCAGCACCTGTGTATTGAGCACCTGCACAATTCTAGGTGCTGTTCTAGGCATTCATGACAAAGCACAGAGCAAGATAAAATTGTCCTCAAGAAGCTGTCGTTCTAGTGGAAGAATACAAACACAAATAAATTGACAGTCACAAAATATATGGAATATTAGATAATGAGTATTAGGGGACAAAAAGTAAAGCAGGAAAGGAGTATGGGCAGTATTAGGAGGGGTCTCTCTAAATATGGCGGTCTGTTGCACTTCAAAAATCAGTTTGACACTGAGTCTCAGAGTTCCTCTCTATTTTGTTATAGGATGCTGACAAAATGAGAGACACAGAGACCTGTGTTTCAAGACTAACTTCTTTTTCAATTTTTTGTTCATTTATCCTTCATTCAGCTTTTAAAATATATATATATATATATATATATATATATTCTTGATTGTGTAATGCTTCTCTTCACAACCCATTTAGAGTTTACTATCTTTCTTAGTGTAAAATCCAAAATTCTTACCACGGCCTACAAGATCACTACCTGATCTGGTCTGACCCTCCCTGTCTGGCATCGTCACCTACCATTCTCCTTGTTCTCTCAGTTCCAGCCACTATGGCCTCTCTGCTACTCCTCAGACACACGAACTCTTATCTGAGGGCTTTTGCAGGGCTGCTCCCTTTACCTTGGCAGTTCATCCTCCAGGTATCTAAATGCCTTGTTTTCTTAGTGTTGGTCTATAAAAATTAACAAAAAAAATTCTCAAATAAAAATGGAGAAACCTCAATTGCAATAGAGTCGAGAGGCCAGAAGGGGGAGCTCTCATACCTTACAACGATAGCAGAGCCCAAGAGCGAGAAGGAAGACTTCCTCTTTTGCCTGGCAAGAGCTCACCCAATGAGAGACTGTCACAACTCAGCCAATGAAAAGTCACTGTACTTTGAACTCTCAATTCTTACAATGGACTCCTCATTTACTGTACGTCTCCCAACTTCCTTTTCCCCTCTGGAAAATAGTTCTCCTCTCCTTGTCATGTAGGATTTGCTCATGGTTCACCATGGCTGCAGACCCCAAATTGCAGTTCTTTCCTGATCCCAAATAAACCCAGTGTTGCTGGAAAAATAAATGGCAATCTATTTAAGGTCAACAGGTCTTTCTTCAATATGACATCTTCAGAGAAGTCTTCCTTAAACCCCCTAACTAAAAAAAGCACCCCAATCCCCATCAATCTGTCCTCTTGCTGAACCTCAACTTTATTAATAAATACTGAGTATTTTCATCCTTAGATTGGATGGTCCATGTAGGACCTCTCAGTGTAGGTGACACTTAGGCTGAGAATCAAATGACAAAGCTAGATTCGGTCATGTGAAAATTAGGAGGAATGTCTTCTAGGCAAATTGATGTAAAAAGTCTAAAGCGTGAGAAGTTTGAATTACTAAAAACATTAATGTGGCTGGAGCAAGGAGGATGAAGGGGAACAAGTTTTTAGATGAAGTTACGTGATATTGTGTTTTATAAGAATGACCAAAATATATTTCTCATATGTATTTGTTCTCTATCCATGGCTCCTGGTTCATACCTCCCCAAACCCTTGGAATTTCCTGAGTGGTAAGAGCAACGTGAGCATCTTTTGTTAGAATATTTGGTCTTGTCCTCAGTTCCTGAAATCTGTCTCAGAGCCATACATGTAAAATGGGTGTCTTGTTACTCATAACAAGCCCCTGTTCACCACAACTGGGTTTAAGTTAATGAGGTGAATTTTGGAAAGCACCTAAGGAGCGGGGCTGGTTGCCAGGGGAACAAACCTAGAATAGCGGTGTGGAACTTTCAGTCCCAACCCCTGATTTCCTGCGGTGGGGAGGGGCTGGAGGCTGAATCGTTTGCCAATGGCCAATGATTTAATCAACCATGCCTATGTAATGAAGTCTCCATAAAACCCCAAAGGACTGGGTTCGGGGAGCTTCTGGGTTGGTAAAAACATGGAGGTGCTGGGAAAATGGTCCTCCTGGAGAGGACATTGAAGCTCCATGGCCTTTCCCCATACCTTGCCCTATGCATCTCTTCCATCTGATTGTTCCTGAGTTGTATCTTTTTTAAATAAACTGGTGATCTAATAAGTAAAATGTTTCTCTGAGTTGTGTAAGAACCACTCTAGCAAATTAACTGAACCCAAGGTAGGGGTCTTGGGAACCTCTGATTTATAGCCAGTTGGTCAGAAGTACAAGTAACAATCCGGACTTGCAACTGGCATCTGAAATTGGGGGCAGTCTTGTAGGACTGAACCCTTAATGTGTGGAATTGATGCATCTCCAGATAGTGTCAGAATTCAGTTGAATTTAGTTAAATTCTTGGACACCCTACTGGTGTTCTGTGGGAAACACCTCCTCCCCACCCCCCCACCCCCCCCCACACACACTGAGGGTCCAGGAACCCAATTTAGGTTAGAAACATGGGCAAGAACCAAATCAAGTGAGAATTCTGGTTTACAGTAAAGAGTTTAGGTGTTTTGTACATCTGATGGGAAGACATCATAGAATTTTAAGCAGGATAGTAGTATTTTAAAAAGATTACTTTGGTCACCATGTAGTGCCTTTTACAGAGATGACTTAAAACTGTAATGATTATTATCAATGAACACTCCTGAGTACCATGAAGACCTTCGAGGGCCCTAATCTAATCTGTGTCATCAGGTAAAATTTCTGTTCTCAAGTGTCAGTTGAAAGAAGAGAATCTGAATAAAGAGCAGGAAGAGAAGATGGGTTTGGGGTGGAGAGAAAGTCACTGCATGCAGAGAAATGTGTGTGCAGCCCCTGAACTTGTGGAAGCTTGGTGCACTTGAGGATTGAGAGAAAGCCATCATAATTGGAGGGCAGAGATGCCTCACTAGAGGAGGAGAGTCAGGTAAAGGTCAGCCTAACAGGGGCTTATAAGCCATGTTAAGAGCACTGGAAAATCAATGAAGAATTTTAAACAGGGAATTTCATGATCAGATTCTCATGTCTTTAAGGTGCTTATGTATAAGCCATTATGTATGGCTCTTATGTATACAATAGGTTTAGGTGAGTGAGAATAGGGCAGTTTGGGTGGGTGTTGGAGGTTCTTATATTGCCAGAACCCATGGCCCTGTCTTATATGGATATTTTATATACACTAGGAGGCCAGAGGATAGAATGGAGTGGAATGCTTGTGGTGGGGATGTAGAGAAGTACATAAGTTCAAGATTACAGATGTATTCGATAGATAGATGGATAGATCATTTTAAATAATCCAGACTTGGTGGTACATTACACGAAAGCTTGAGAAGATGGGAACATCAAAGAGGACTGCTAGGCCCCTGGTTTGTGCAATCAGAGGTTGACGATACCCTTCACTAAGATAGGGCATTTAGTCATATCACGTTGGTTTCAATATGATATGTTGTCCTAGTCAGTTGTAAAGTGACCTTGTAAAGTCAAATAAAGGCTTAAAGACCATACTATATTAGAGGTATTACCTCATTTTTGAGGACTTTACGTTTTAGATACAGTTTTTGCACTTAAGCCAGGAATATTCTCTATAAACTGAAACTCTTTTAAACACTGGTTGATTTTACATACTTATATGATATGTTTAGCAAGTTAATCTTGTAAATTTTTCTCACAAAGACATATTTAGCAATACATTCTTACCATGAAAATCTTCTTCCTAGCTAATAATTATGATTGATGAAGGCTAATTCTGTTTGCCTCAGTTCTAGTCTTCTGTTTTCCCACTCTGTAAGTCATTTTTGTACCTTGGAGAGCAAAGGGGGAATTTTATTCAATGGGTGGCACACATTTCCAGGTTTCTTACATTAATCTCTAGATAATGAAAATTTAAGAATGCCAAGATTGTTTCTTCCATCTCACTTTTTCACATTATTTCCTGATAGCAAGTCTTTTTTTTTTTGAAAAGTAAAATTAACATAACACAAGACTAACCATTTTAAAGTGTAAAATTCAGTGGCATTTAGTATATTCACAATGTTGTGCAAACATCACCTCTATCAAGTTCAAAATCATTTCATCACCCCAAAAGAAATCCCCATAGGGATTAAGCAGTTACCCCCTGTTTCTTCTTCCTCCCAGCCTCTGGCATCCACTAATCTGCTTTCTTTCAATAACATGTTATTATTATTTTCTTAATTTACAAAGAAAAAATACAATAATCTGCTTTCTTTCAATAACATGTTATTATTATTTTCTTAATTTACAAAGAAAAAATATTTATTATTATCTGTAAATTGTGCACTATGTATCTTTTATATCAGGAAAATATACATTATATATGCGTGTGTATCTATGTGTGTGTGTCTATACACACACACATTTTTCTTTTCAGAGTGCCAATTGTTAAACACTTACAGGCACACCACTGGACATACAGCTTTTGCTCAGGAATGAGTAAGGAACAAGGAAATCTGACTAGAGAAATCTAGGCAAAATGATCCCTCAGGAGCCTGCATTCTTAGAATGACTTCTACCCTCCCCTCTGCTCTTTTTTTTTTTTCTAATAATAATAGTAATAATAACCTTTATAATAAAGACAATACAGTTCTGAGCACTTAGTATGTGCAAAGCCCTTAGAATTATGACTACTTAATTCAATCCTTACAACTACCTGGAATTTTGGTATTATTATTTATTTACTTTTTAACATTTTTATTGGAGTATAATTGCTTTACAATGGTGTGTTAGTTTCAGCTTTATAACAAAGTGAATCAGCTATACATATACACATGTCCCCATATCTCCTCCCTCTTGTGTATCCCTCCCACCCTCCCTATCCCACCCCTCTAGGTGGTCACAAAGCAACCGAGCTGATCTCCCTGTTCTATGCAGATGCTTCCCTCTAGATATCTATTTTACATTTGGTAGTGTATATATGTTCATGCCACTCTCTCACTTTGTCCCAGCTTACCCTTCCCCTTCACCGTCTCCTCAAGCCCATACTCTACATCTGCGTCTTTATTCCTGTCATGCCCCTAGGTTCTTAAGAACCATTTTTTTTTTTTAGATTCCATATATATGAGTTCGCATACGGTATTTGTTTTTCTGTTTCTGACTTACTTCACTCTGTATGACAGACTCTAGGTCCATCCACCTCACTACAGATAACTCAGATTTGTTTCTTTTTATGGCTGAGTAATATTCCATTGTATATATGTGCCACATCTTCTTTATCCATTCATATGTTGATGGACACTTAGGTTGCTTCCATGTCCTGGCTATTGTAAATAGAGCTGCAGTGAACATTGTGGTACATGACTCTTTTTGAATTATGGTTTTCTCAGGGTATATGCCCAGTAGTGGGATTGCTGGGTCATATGGTAGTTCTACTTTTAGTTTTTTAAGGAAGCTCCATATTGTTCTCCATAGTGGCTGTTTCAATTTACATTCCCACCAACAGTGCAAGAGGGTTCAGTTTTCTCCACACCCTCTCCAGCATTTATTGTTTGTAGATTCTTTGATGACGGTCATTCTGACTGGTGTGAAGTGATACCTCATTGCAGTTTTGAGTTGCATTTCTCTAATGGTTAGTGATGTTGAACATCCTCTCATGTGTTTGTTGGCAATCTGTATATCTTCTTTGGAGAAATGTCTATTTAGGTCTTCTGCACATTTTTGGATTGGATTATTTGTTTGTTTGTTTGTTTTGATATTGAGATTCATGAGCTGCTTGTAAATTTTGGAGATTAATCCTTTGTCAGTTGCTTCATTTGCAAATATTTTCTCCCATTCTGAGGGTTGTCTTTTAATGTTGTTTATGGTTTCCTTTGCTGTGCAAAAGCTTTTGTTTCATCAGGTCCCATTTGTTTATTTTTGTTTTTATTTCTATTTCTCTAGGAGGTGGGTCAAAAAGGATCTTGCTGTGATTTATGTCATAGAGTGTTCTGCCTATGTTTTCCTCTAAGAGTTTTATAGTGTCTGGCCTTACATTTAGGTCTCTAATCCATTTTGAGTTTATTTTTGTGTATGGTGTTAGGGAGTGTTCTAATTTCATTCTTTTACATGTAGCTGTCCAGTTTTCCCAGCACCACTTATTGAAGAGACTGTCCTTTCTCCATTGTATATCCTTGCCTCCTTTGTCATAAATTAGTTGACCATAGGTGCATGGGTTTATCTCTGGTCTTTCTATCCTGTTCCATTGATCTATATGTCTGTTTTTGAGCCAGTACCATAGTGTCTTGATTACTGTAGATTTGTAGTATAGTCTGAAGTCTGGGAGCCTGATTCCTCCAGCTCCGTCTTTCTTTCTCAAGATTGCTTTGGCTATTTTGGGTCTTTTGTGTTTCCATACAAATTGTGAAATTTTTGGTTCTAGTTCTGTGAAAAATGCCAGTGGTAGTTTGATAGGGATTGCATTGAATCTGTAGATTGCTTTGGGTAGTAGAGTCCTTTTCACAATGTTGATTCTTCCAATCCAAGAACATGGTATATCTCTCCATCTATCTGTATCATTTTTAATTTCTTTCATCAGTGTCTTATAGTTTTCTGCATACAGGTCTTTTGTCTCCTTAGGTAGGTTTATTCCTAGGTATTTTATTCTTTTTGTTGCAGTGGTAAATGGGAGTGTTTCCTTAATTTCCCTTTCAGATTTTTCATCATTAGTGTATAGGAATGCCAGAGATTTCTGTGCATTAATTTTGTATCCTGCTACTTTACCACATTCATTGATTAGCTCTAGTAGTTTTCTGGTAGCATCGTTAGGATTCTCTATGTATAGTATCATGTCATCTGCAAACAGTGAGAGCTTTACTTCTTCTCTTCTGATTTGGATTCCTTTTATTTCTTTTTCTTCTCTGATTGCTGTGGCTAAAACTTCCAAAACTATGTTGAATAATATTGGTGACAGTGGACCACCTTATCTTGTTCCTGATCTTAGAGAAAATGGTTTTAGTTTTTCACCATTGAGAGCGATGTTGGCTGTGGGTTAGTCATATATGGCCTTTATTATGTTGAGGTAAGTTCCCTCTATGCCTACTTTCTGGAGGGTTTTTCTCATAAATTGGTGTTGAATTTTTTCAAAAGCTTTTTCTGCATCTATTGAGATGATCATATGGTTTTTTCCCCTTCAGTTTGTAAATATGGTTTATTACATTGATTGATTTATGTATATTGAAGAATCCTTGCATTCCTGGGATAAACTCCACTTGATCATGGTGTATGATTCTTTTAATGTGCTCTTGGATTCTGTTTGCTAGTATTTTGTTGAGGATTTTTGCATCTGTGTTCATCAGTGATATTGGCCTGTAATTTTCTTTCTTTGTGACAACTTTGTCTGGTTTTGGTTTTCAGGTTGATGGTGGCCTTGTAGAATGTGTTTGGGAGTGTTTCCCCCTCTGCTACATTTTGGAAGAGTTTGAGAAGGATAGGTGTTAGCTCTTCTCTAAATGTTTGATAGATTTTGCCTGTGAAGCCATCTGCTGCTGGGCTTTTGTTTGTTGGAAGATTTTTAATCACAGTCTCAATTTCAGTGCTTGTGATTGGTCTGTTCATATTTTCTATTTCTTCCTGGTTCAGTCTCAGAAGGTTTTGCATTTCTAAGAATTTGTCTGTTTCTTTCAGGTTGCCTATTTTATTGGCATATAGTTGCTTGTAGTAATCTCTCATGATCCTTTGTATTTCTGCAGTGTCAGTTTTTTTAATTGTTCTCATTAACACAACTTTTAAATATAAAAATAGTATGTTTCTTCAGAATATACTTAACATTTCTTAATATGTTAATTTTGCTATATCAAAAGTGAAAACCTCACCAGCATAAAATTAGTGTTAAGATCTAAGCTGAAATTTGTAATTGAATACACAAACTTATCTCCCAATTGTTTTAAATATTCAAATTAATTCAATAAATATTAACTGATACCTTGTATATGTTCATGATTGTAAGGATTAAAAATATATATGATATGTGATCCTTCCATTCAGGGAATTAATTTTAGTAAGTTTACTTTGAGTCATCATTCATCAGTATGATCAGTAGATCGTAAGGAAAAGGAAAGTTGTAGAAGTTTCCATGATGGGGAAAGAGATTGAGATAGGCCTTTAAAACACAGGGATTCAAATCGATGGCAAAAGAGGAAATACAACTCCAGACAAAGTGAAGAGTATGAGCAAAAATTAATCAGGGAGATGTAGAGACACAGAGATATAAAGAACTTTCCTACAGCATCCTCCAATCACACCCTCCATCTCCAGTTTTTAATCAATGCTTTTCTTTTTCAAGAAAAGTACCTAGGGTTGAGTGGGAGAAAAGTGAGTAGGGTCAAGAGTCAGAAAATCAGGGCTTACTTATGGTTATGCTATGTACTGGATTAATATTTGCCAAACTATTAACCCCTATAAACTTCATTGTTCTTATTTGCAAAAGGGATCTTATAATAACACCTGATTTATAAGGCTGCCATTATAGAGCTTTCACCCAGTAGGAAAGTAGAGACAATGAAAAAAATGAACAAATACATATAAATCATGCTAAATGATGATAAGGCCTGTCAGACAAAGGAGAGTAAAGGTGGTTTGGCTGGACAGAGCAGTGGACGGAGTGTGCCTTTTTACATATATTGATCAGAGATGGCCTCTGATAAAAATGGCATTTGAGCAAAGACTTGAATGAGATGATAGACCAAGCCATGCAGTTTTCTAGGGGAAGAATGTTTCAGGCAAAGGAAGAGCAAATACAAAGATACTGAAGTGGGAGAACACTTGGTGTAATTGAATATTACTGTAAGGAAAACCAGAGTAGCTGAAGTAGAAAGACCAAAGATTGAAAATAGTACAAGAGAGGAAGTTGACCTGAGGATGGGGGGACAGATAAAGGAGGGTCTTATCAGCTGTGGCAAGGATTTTGTATTTTACCATGAAAAATACGAAAAACCATCGGAAGGTTTTGAGAAGTGACTTAAAATGACTTATTTCTATGAAGACTAGATGGCAAGGGGTCATGAGTAGAAGTGAGGAAACCCATTGAAAGGTTAGTGCTAGAGTTTAGGTGAAATACAGTACTGCTCTATAAATTTTACTTGTAAACTGTAATATAAATATTTACTATTATATTTTCCATTTCCTCCGTTCCAACCCAAGAAACTCATCTTAGCTCTGAATACTTCCCCCTATTTCTTGCTACATCCAAGAAGAAAAGGGGAAGTGAGGGTTGGCTGACAAAATGTAATTCACATTAAAATGAACTTTTATGATCTACTTCTCATAATTATCCAGGCTCTGGTCTGTCTTACTTGATAATGAGGCATAGTTGTTACTGCTTGTAAATAACTGAGGTGTCAGAAATCACAAGGAGGTATTTTGAAATTTGCCTTTTTACTTCACAAATGCAAAGTTTTCTTTACCGTATAGAGGCAAGTAAGAAACATAATTTCTCCTGGCCCAGATTTCTTTTATGCATGCATCTGTAATGAAAAGAACCTTGCTTAGGGAGGGCTGTTACCTCAGAAAACTAGAAAAAAAGCTGGGTTAAAGAACATTTTATTACAGACTTTATGAAAACATTACCAGTTTAATAAAAATACAATATAAGCCAATAATTTTAAAGTAGCATATTAGTACTTGCACTATACGGTCTTGATACGTTATTGTTGTCGACACGATCATAAGTACATAGTAGCCATAAGCTATTGTGCTGAGGCTGGTTAATGTATTCAAATTTCAAAGTATGACAACGCTTTATAAAACTTTGCTCCTTCTTCTTGCCTGTAAATACTTATTTTACTGCTCAGTGTTTTGCAAAAGTGAACAATGAAAGGATTCTTTAGTTGTTTCTCTTTCTACCCTCAACATAAATCTGATTTAGTGCAAAAGCTTTGATCCAGGACTGGCTTAAATGCCACATATACCCAAACTCAGGATCATCTAAAGTCCCTGGTTTAGAGAATGCAGCAGTGAGGAATATTATTTCAGACACAGTTGAAAAAAAAAAACCTGCACATAGTTCTGTTGTGACAAAGCAAACAGTCACCTTATTTGCCCTTCATTTTAAAAGAAGCTGGTGATGATTTTAGAAGTGTTATTTTCCATAGCCACTCACCTCTCATTGGCATTCCTCCTGCCACCTCATCTTACAATATTCGCCTCCACCATACAGACGTCTATGTTACAGGAACCACACTTCCATAAAAATGGCCATTTCCCAAATTTCAGTAAAATGACTCAGATACTGCCTGGTTTTCTGATTTTGTTGCCAAAATACTCTCATATCTCTACAAATTCCCTTTTGAAAAAAGTTTAGAGCTGCATGTATTCCATTTCTAACTGTATTTCTTGTCTAACAGTTTTTTTTGAATAGACAATTATCGCTCCAGGTGCTCCACAGTATTTTCAGTAAATAAAACTACAGATTATATAAGTATAGATTTGGGTATGGGGGGAGTAAGGTTATATAAATAGGAATCAAGATAGAGTTAGAGATCAGTAGAAGAATCAGTATAGGTGTGCAAATTTCTATTTCTCTATTTCCTGAGAAAAATTACCCTAGAAAACTAATCTGTTTTCCAATAAACGAAGCACCCAAAACTTGACGAAAAACACAGCTGAAAATACAGAATATATTTTCCATTCTTTGGAAGGCTTTATGAGTAACAAAGGCCAATGCTATGTTAAATTATCTTCGTGTGTATAACTTATGCATGTTATTGGATCTATTTGCTTGTCCTAAAGATTTCTGGGTAGGAAAAAAGTATAGGAGTAGAGTCCAAAGATGTGAGTTTAAGTTTAGTTGTATGACTTTGGTCAGTCATTTAAATTTTTATGGCTTCTTGGTTTTCTTTTATTTTTAAACATATATAAATTTAATACCTTATATGTATATTATATGATATAATACATATCACACATATTGTACATTATGTATTATTATATACATGTGAGATATATATATATATATATATATATATCATAGGATTGATATAAGTATTCAATGGATTACAAATGTAAATGCCATTGGAAACCGGCATTTATTATTTATTTATTTTTACCTTTTACGAAAACTAACAAACGACCTCCAGAAAGGAAGAGCAGAATTATCAGAATTTAGGAGAACAAAAATGTTATACAAAGTCTTCTGGATTCATTTGTGTACTCTGTCTACAATTTATTTTACTTCTATCTAGCATTTTTCACTTAACGTAAGCTTTCTTAAACTAAGGCACTTTTTAAAAAAGAGCTCTATACATCGGTTGTGGACGGAAGAGGAAAGGTAAAAGGCAAGCCTCTTGGTGAACTATTGTTCACATTAGCTGCATCTGAAGCTGTGACATAGCTTGATATTTCCAGGTGTCATATATTATTGTTTGACCATTACTTCTTCCCCATACCCAAGACCTCTATGGGGGTAGAGGACAGTACTTCCTTGACCCCCAGATGTTGCCCTAGCCATGGTACTTGTTTTGTCCAATAGGTAAGAGTGAGAGGGTCCAGTTCCAAACTTAGTCCTTAATAGACAACAGCGCTCCCATTGGCATTTCTGGGAGCTTCTGATGTTCAGTATGAGAAGGATATGCCCCAGGTATTCACTGCGCCTCCTGTCTGGGCCCCAGAATGTGACACAGAAAGTAGCGCACCTTCCCCAGCCTACCTGCAGATCTGTGAGCAAGACACTAAATGGCTGTTGTTTCATGCCACTGATTTTGAGGGTGTTTGTTAGGTTGCATTATTATGATAAGAGCTAGTTGTCCTTACTACTAAGACTTACTGAGAAAGCTTTTGGAGAATATGAGACCCAAATGTCTCTGCTACTCCTTCTCCCCAATCTAGTCTTTGGAAGAGCACGCCCGAGGGAAGTGCTGTTTCCAGAGCAGGGCACTAGTACCCAGATCATTTATCCAGTGGGGGTGGGAGTGGGGCAAGAGGCAGAGGGAACAAAGACCAAAGGATCTCAGTTTAGAATTTAAGATAGTTGAAATCCACCACATTGAGAAAAAAGTACCAGTCAAGCCAGTTTAACCTTTGTGGGGAGGAATCAAGGGGTTGAAGCAAGAGGCTATTCATGTTTAGGGACAATCCTTCTTCCTTAACTAGAAAATTAGAGATGAAAGTTACCCCCGACACACACACACACACACACACACACCGGACTTAACTGTTAAGCAGGGAAGTCAGCAGCTTATCAGGAAGCCTTGCTTCTAACGGGGTTCAGGATTGCTACCTCAACATATGGCACCTTGGCATATCGAATACTTCAAGCTGAAGAAATTTGAGAAATGGCAGGTGCAGGGAGGATTTTTTTACTTTTTCCTGAAGCAGGTCATAAGATCCTCATGTGAGAGGTGTCCTTCCTATGCCCAGAGGAAAGGAGTATCCTCATCTCCAAAGACGGAGGGATGCAGAGGGGAACCTGAAGGAACAGGACTTGCTCGGTTTTCCCATTTACTGATACCTCTTTTTGTCCTATCCCATTTTTCCACGACTCTCCAATCTTCATCAAAGCTAGCAAAAAAATTCTCAGGTTTCCATAAGAAAAACATCAGAAAACCAACAGACAAAAAATTGAGGGACAAAATACCTGACCAGTCCTCCTCAAAACTTTCAAGGTATCAAAACCCAGGGACGTCTGAGAAATGTCACAGCCCAGAGGAGACTGGGACAGAAAAAGGATGTTAGGGGAAAAATAGGGAAATTCTAATAAAGTGGGGACTTTAGTTAATAATAATGTATCCATCTTGGTTCCTTAGTTGGATAAACATGTCATACTAATGTACTAAATTACTAACGTGTTGGAAATAGGGGTACTGGGTCGGGGTCCACGGCACTCTGTACACTCTGTACAGATCTTTGCAACTTTTTTGTAACTCTAAGCTATTCTAAAATTAAGCGAGTACTAAACAGAGATAAGAATGTTAAAAAAAAATTCTCAGATTTCTTCATTTCCTTATGAAGTCCTTCCTGTTGCGTAAAATTTATGTTAAATAAATTTGTAGACTTTTCTCTTGCCGAGAACTTAGAAGGGTAGAGAGAAAAGATATTTCTCCTCCCTTACACATCCATCTTTATAAAGCCAGCCTGCTTCAAATTAAAATGCAGACCCTCTCCAGATCCTTCTAGTAGGCAGCAGAGATTTTACCCAGGAAGACTCTGAAATGAGTCATTACTGGATATTCATTAAACTGAATCCAAGTTAATGCTGCGCTCAAAGCCAAAAGTTTATTCTTTATTTATGTACTACTTCAAATTATGACTATCTTTTTGGTCCAATGTAGCAACAAAATTAAGATATTCCAATAATGACTAAAGACATTCTAGAGAGGCTGCAAAATTTCTGCTATGAACCTGGTCAAATTACCAAATTCCCAGGGAGAAACTTTAAATCTCCTTCTAAGTCCAAAGTTAAAGTCTAAACATGAATCCAAGGCTGATATCAAATTCTCTTGTCTAATGAATAAAATGTTCGAAGAAATAAAAGCCTCAGATCCATCCTCAAAAATGTCTTATTCTGCTTAGGCTCAGCTGGGAAAGTTTTCCATGTTGGGTGAAATTGCGGTTCCCACAGCAGAAGCATCCTAGGACAGTCCCTTAATGGAATGGGTGATTAAGTAACTAAAGAGTTACTGATATTACACTAAAGAAGTCCAAAGATTTTCTAGCTGTGCTAATATATCCTCAAGATTTAAAAGTGAGTGAGTTTCCAGTCCCTGAAGAAGCTCTTCAGGGCAGCATTATGACACAGGATCCCTTTTGTACTCAGCTTTGATCACAGCAATAGCAGAGTCTCAATGAGATCTGGATAAAGTGAATTGAGTGTGAGTTCCATCTACACACTGTATTTTCAGTCCTTTGCCGTCTGGCTGTGGCTGCTGACTTTTGCCATGGACTTTCTCAGACATACGAAATTATCTCTTAGGAGGGTTTTCTCTTCATCTTTGCGTTTGGTCAAATGGAGAAATCCCCTCTGGATGTTTTTGAAACACGTGTCCCTAAGGGCTGAGAAGGGCCAATACCTCTGCCACATGCCTCACTAGATTATATAAAAGTTAGATTGGGGAAGACTGAAGCTGTGGTTAGAGCTTGCATAGTTACAATTTGGGACCAGTCAGGGACCACATGGCAGGATGTGACTCTGGAGCCTCTGGACCAGTCACACTAATCTAAGATTCATCCGTGCACAGGGCCATGGATGTAGAATGGGATTTGGAGCAATTTTCTAATGCAACCTCTCTAGGCCTAGCACTGGCAGTTACAGCCAAAAATTCACTAGTGAACAGGGACATCGACTGTTTTGTAATTAAAAGTAGCAAATATAATGCTGCCTACCAATGCCTCAAAACTGTTGAATCCCACATCAGCCTCCCCTGTGATGCCAGGCCAAGCTGTTGTCAGGAACCTCAGGATCAAGCTGCAGCAGCCAAGGGCCTGAGAGCCCTCCCTGCTTTTTGGTTAAGATCACTTGCCTGCAAGCCCTCCTATAAGAGAAGCTACTCATTTATGGGCAAACCTGATATAACTTCCAGTGAGCCAGCAAGGTCAGAATCCTGCCTGGCTTAGCTGCTTAATGTCTCCCGGCTCAGGGCTATTGGCTTAGATTGCAGCGATTAATAGCCATGGATACACTGGAAAAATATGGTGTGATATACACCAGCGTCACCTGCTTGGGTCAAAACCCCACCTGGTCAGCATTGAGTCAAGCATGAGCAAAGCTTGAAGATCCCCACTCTACCTACACTAGAAGTTTAATTTTTTTAAAGCTAAATGCCAGACCTTTTTGCTCTTTCAGATTGCTGTCCGTGCACCAAAACACTGCTTATTTATGAGACCACAGGTTTTCTACCACTAAACACCAACCACCCCCATCACCCCAAATTTGAAAGCCTCATCCCTCCAGTCACAAGGTCCAACCCAGACAACGGATGCCTGCTGGAGGGACTTAGTAATTACAAGTTTACTGCACGCTTGAGAGTAAACCAGAGACATGCTTCCTACAGACACGCCAATCCCAAGAAGAAAGGAGAGAGAAACAGGCAGAGCTAAACCCTGTTGTTCCCACCAGCCCACTACTGATGGAGAGAAGGCGCTGAGAGGCTAGAGCATCAGGGAATAGTCAGAAGGATGGAGGAGATGTATTACTCATCCTCAGAGTAAGGGTCCAAGGCTATTAACTTTTTTCCAAGCATCTTTTATTTTAAAAACCACCTTCTCCTACTGACTTGAAGTGTCATTTCTTCAATTACTAAATTTACATTTATTCATGGGCCTGCAATTATCCATTCAATCACTACTCTCAAGCTAGTTACATTACAAAAGTGTTAAATAATGTATTTTTAAATATTTAGTAGGGTTATTCTCCTCTCTTGTTCTTTTCCCCACATTGTTTTAATAGATATTAATATGTTAATTTTCCCAGATTAAAAAAATCATTTTGTGGTACTCTTTTTGAGATTACATTATAGATTTGGCATAGAATTCTAATACAATAATCAAACATTTTATACCATTTACTTATTTGTACTTTTTTCTTCAACTTCTAGGTTTTGAACTCCAAAAGGACAAGGACCACTTATTTTTACTTCTGCATTTCATACAATAGTTTCTACATATGTTAAGTGATAGAAGCAAAGACATTTTCCAAATATATTGGGTTTTTTTACATCAATGCCTTTTTCCTTAAAAAAAATTATATCTTTTACTTAGATTCTCTTTCTCCACCTTCTCTGTCTGCCATATTCTGTTTATTCTGCCATACTCACCTTAAATGTGACCTCCTCTGGGAAGCCTGCACATATACCTGCCCAGGTAGAGTCTTAGTCTCTCCTCTGTGCTGCTGTATTACTACCTATAGGTCTATGTCCCTCATGGACATTTTACTGTATACGTATTTATCTCTCTTCCTAGAAACACCAAGTTAGGCTTCTTAACAGAGGGATATTCTTTGTTTTTTCACCTTGTACATTTCCTGATATATAACCTGGTTTTCAACATGTGTTATAAATGAATAAATGCAATAAATGCAAATTGCTTCTGCTTATATTTATCACAATGGAAAGTAAATAAATACTTTTTTGTGTAATTCATTACATACTCCATTTAAAAAAAAATTTATTGGAGTATAGGTGATTTACAATGTTGTGTTAGTTTCTGCTGTACAGCAAAAGGAATCAGTTATACACATACATATATCCACTTTTTTTAGATTCTTTTCCTATATAGGTCATTACAGAGTATTGAGTAGAGTTCCCTGTGCTATACAGCAGGTCCTTATTAGTTATCTATTTTATATATAGCAGTGTGTATAGGTGTCTTCCCCATTAGATAGTAAGCTTCATGGTCAGAAACCATGTCAGTCTTGTTTAACACTGTCTCCTTAGGGTGTGGCACAGAATAGCTCATTAATAAGTATCTATTGAATAAATTGATATTATTTCCTATTGTAAGTTAATAATATTATTATTCATATTGTGATGAGACCATAGCAAATGTTCAAATTGAAGTTTTGCATACAGAAATTGTATAGAGAAATACAAAAGATCAATAGACACTTCAGGAAAAGGAATAATATTGTCTTATGACGTTTTCAAGATTTAAATTCCGTATTTTAAAAGTCATGAAAAGACTGTGACCACAGGAGATGTCCTTCAGCGAAGCAATATCTTTATTTTACTCTAAGTCAAAATGTGATGAGTAATTTACCCATAAAGCATTTATATGGTGCATATAAATAGGCTGTTAGCAATAGAAGCAGCAGCCAACAGGTTTACCCTGTCAACAGCAACTTATTAACATGACAAATAGATAAAATAACATGTAAAATGAGCTGCAATCCTGCTTCATTTTCATTTCAATGGTCACTCCAGAAGAAATTTTATTATCATTGCATTTAAGTGTTTCCTTATTGAATATTTACAGTTGTTTTTAATAAAGAAGTGTCTGCAGAGTCATCAAGAATTTTTTTAAATGACAGTGAAATATATCTAGAGTGGCACCCTTTTGAAGGGAAAATAATTCTGCAGATATAGAAATTACAGGCTCTCCATGAGCATGACAGAAAAGATAAAGATGCCATCACTGAATAATGGACTCACCATGAGTCATTAGTAAGTCGCTGTTGTTAATATATTATGTATTCTACTTAATATATGATCATATACATTATGCTTGTGTGAATAACTGCAAGCATAGATCTTAATAGTAACCTCGCAGTAAACATTTAATTTAAAATAAATCTTTATAGATCCCATTATGAATCAATTTTAAAGCTTAATTGTACACCCTCTTTGGAAAACTTGGTTAAGATTATTAGTTCTAATAATAGCTAATATTTATTGAGAATTCACTATGCATCAGGCACTGTTCAAAGCATACATATCGCCTCATTATTTGATCTTTTTAATGACCTATGAAGTAGGTACTGTTATTATTACGATTTGATTAAAAAGGGATCTAAGGCTAACAGTGGTCAATGACAAGGCCTATGTTACCAAAGTCAGCAGTGACAGAGCTGGGACTTGAAATCCAGTTACAAATCCACAGTTTTGTCTGTGCAGTGGATTTTAACCACTGTGCTCTATTCTGTACAGCAAACTGGCAGTATAAAGAACAGATCTGGCTAAAATCTTGGTCAGGAGACTATTACAAATACATTTGAATTTGAATATATTTTGGCACGGCATCACTTTACAGCTCTTTGCACTCTGCCTTTCTCATTACTCTCTATTGCCTGATTACCCCTCTTGGTGCAGTTAGTTGACCTCTCAGAAGACATTCGATTTTGAGATTCTTGTTTAATCACATCAAAGACATAGAATAGAATAGTAAATATTGAAGTCTGGGGGCAAAAATGAAAAGGTCTAGGATCAATAAGACTAGTTGAAGATCCAGCTAAAGTGTACCTCTAAGGTTCTAAATAACATCTGTGTCTGTGTTGGCATCTTTCTATCAACCTCTCCATTGGAATTGGATTTTAGTGTAGACCTCATTTAGCTTTGACATCAGGTATGTAGCAATGTTTATACGCAGATACTTCAATTTGGGATTACAGAAGATGGAACTGATTTAGAGGACACAGATCTTGCCCACAGGCATTTTATTATCTAGATTAGGAGACATCTGGTAGGAAGTAACTGAATAAAAGCACTCTAATAAGAAATGTGAGTATAATTTGAGATACAGAGATTTATAATAGAAAGAGCCCAGGCTTTGGTGTCAGAATGACCTGAATAAAAATCTCAGAGTTTCTATTTAATAACTCTCACCTCTGGAAAACACATTAACCATTCTGTTTTACTTTTGGCCTATCTAGGATGAGAGTGGCAGTGCATTCCTCCCTTTCTAGGAAGAGATTTTGGAGCTCTGAAATTAGTTCATTTAACTTTTTTGTACCTTAACTTTCTGATGGGTATAAAACCCATGATATTTCTACAGTTCACAGGTCTTTTCTTTTGAATTGTCCTTTCAGCTTTTAGGAACATGAAATGACTTTCATTTTTAATATTGTATTTTTCAGTTCTAGAATTGTCATTTGTAGTTTTGCACTGTTAATTTTTTGCTAAAATTTCCTATCTCATTATCCACCTTTTCTGCTAAACATGTTAACATGTTTATAACAGTTATTTTAAAATTCTTGTCTGTTAATTCTAATCTCTGGAATACTTTTGGGTCTGTTTTTATTGACCATCTTTTCTTTCTTAAAATTAAAAAAAAAAAATTTTTGGTCATGCCATGGTAGCATGTGTGATCTTAGTTCCCCAACCAGGGATCGAACCCACACCCCCTGCAGTGGAAGTGCAGAGTCTTAATCACTGGACCACCAGGGAAGTCCCTGACCAGCCTTTCTTTTGAGGATAGGTCATGTTTTTGTGCTTCTTTGCCTGTCTTGTAATTTGTATTCTGGATATTGGTATAAAAGAATAATGGATATTGAAGTAAATGATATTTATTCCCATTAAAGGTCATGATCCTTCCTACAATTTATAGCTGAACTGATTCTAGAAGGGATTGAAGTTTGGTTTAATTTCAGAACACCACTGGTTCCAAATAATTTCAGAGTCCCGTTAGGACTCTCCTTTAAGCAGGACTTGGGATTTAAGCACCAATAAAAATCTTGAGATGTCTCACGGTTTTACAGTCCTGCTTTTTAGGTCATCAGAAAGCTTTCACTGCACTCCAGCCCTACTCCCAGCTTTCATAATTTCAGCGATCTCTATCTGACCTCTTTCTCTGCTCTTAGCCCTTAGTGAGCTCTGCCATGCACACACTATAGCCTCCATGAACTTTGTGGGATTTCTTTCAGCTCTCCTGCTATTTTCCCAGCCTTTGCCCTGTGCGCTGGTGAAGATCCCATAAAAGAATTGGCAGATGGGTGCAGACTTGTTCTACATCTGGAGGTCCTCAAGATTCTAATCTGCCTTATCAACCTCTGTGAGACCTTTAAAAGTTTCTCCTTACTTTGCAACCGCACCATTTATGTTGGGCATGCATTGTCTCCCACCATGTTTCCAAAGGTGAACACAGCCGGCAACATAGGAGGACATTGTAAAGCTCTGAAATTTAATTCCATTAACTTTTTTGTGTACCTCACCTCTCTGTGGGGTATTATAAACTCTAATTTTTGCAGTCTATCCATCTTTTCAGTTGGTCCACTGGGAGCAATAATCTCTTGTGATTTTCTACATTCTAATGGAGTGAGGAAATCTTACTTTAACCATTCTCAGTTGCTATTTTGTCATCTCTGAAAAGGGAAACTTCGTGTAGATTTAGGATAGCATGTGAAAATTACTTAGCTTGATGCCTGACATTGGTAGGTGCTTGATAAATACTAATGTATCCTTTCTCCATTACGTTGGCTATCAAGGGATGTCCAGTAAAAAAATAAACAGCTGTGTGGGTTTTGCCGGAATAGCATTTGGAAGGGGTTAAGTTTTGAAGACAGAAAACAGATGGGCAGAAAGGAATAAGAAAAGCAAGTCTTTGTATGTCTTGTTTATTTCTTTCAACTAATATTTACAGAATGTTTACTTATTGACTGTGCTTATAAGGATTGTTCTTAAGGAGACTTCTAAATCAAAGGTCATGTGCTCACCTATTAATTTTTTTAACCCTATTAATGTATCCACTACATTCTACAGAAACTAACATGGTTATTTGCACTTAGGGGTTTGTTTAAAAGGGAATGGGAGATGAAGTGGAAGTTGTGGAAACATAATGGATTCTGATAAAAGGAAAACTAAATTAAGGGGCAAAAGAAGCACAATGGGTAACAAATTAAACGAGGAGGAAAACTCTTCCCAATCAAGGACAGCAGACAATGACTGAGAGTGTTTATGTCTCAAGGAAGGAAATTAATTTATAAACAACTCCTTGTTATATATCAGAAAAGAGCTATAGATCATTGCTAGGATTCACACCTGGAAGAATGAATTGGATTACTGGGGGGTGGGGAAAAGATCAAAAAGGGAAGCTGCACTGTCAGTTACATTTAACCTTGCTAGAGTTTTCTCTTGATGGTTTGCATTTACTCAGACCAAAAAGAGTCTTTTTGCTCAGACTGCTTTTCCCTCACCAGGAGAACCAGATGGGTTACCCCAATAGGAAAATGAAGTAAACCTTTACGTATTAAGAGATTGTTATTGAACAGAATAATTACATTTTGGGGGATGTGAATTTTCATATCTTCCAATTTCATCGTGAATACATGATTCATAGAAAGACAGGAAATTAAAGCCAAAAAATCAAAGGAAAGAATAAGAAAAGAGTCTCTTGCACATTTTATTTGGGTCGGTAACAAATTAAAACCTCAGTGAATTGAAATCCTGTGGGAGTGGAAGCAGGAGTGAATTTCTCCATTTGTGATCTTGACCTATCAGCTATTACATGAGGTTTCCCAGATGCTGGCAAAATCGGTCCTTGTTCTCTGGGCTCTCATCATCCCCTCTACAGTTTCCTGCTTAATCTGGGAGAATTTGATTAAAAAAAAAAATCTGACAAACCTTAAAGTCTCTATACTGGCCAGACTAAGAACTATACTGTGTCATCGGGCACAGCAGTCATTTTATATCCTTTCTCTCTTCCTTTCCTGTATCTCTGTGGAGGGAAATATTCCATCAGACGTCTGTATCTTTATGCAACTCTCTAAAACTGGGCATTAAGAGCCTCTTGATTATATGATTTTCTTTGCTGAATATCACACCATATATATATATATAAAATTTATTTATTTATTACACATATTATTCTTGCCATTCTGTTTATGGCAGTCAGTACTCTAGGAAACAAAAATACTTTCTGAGTGTTTAACTTATAAGTCACTGACCTTGCTATCTATTTCATAACTTACCCTCCTCAGTCTATTTGAAACCAAAACCACAGTACTGTGGGCTACATGCATCCTAACACTTAGCACATTATATTTTAATTAGGAGATGTGATAGTATAGTAAAAAGTACACGGGCCTTGTTATCAGCATACTAGCTCTAATACTAGTTGTTTGACATTGGGTGAGTTACTGTAAAATTCACTCCCTTTACTTGTGAAATGGGCATAATAATTAGAAGCTTTTTGTTGTACATTTTCAGCTCTTGTACATTTTCATGCAGTTATTGCCAAGCAGAAGTAGATGGCACTAGACTGGCTACTTGAAGATTTTTTTTTTCTGTTTTTCTTGATTCAGATTCTTTCCCATATCAATTCATCAATTTCTAAGCCTTTGGGGTCAAACAGAGCATGATAGTTGCACTCATCTTTCAGGATTCATGTGGTATATCCACTGTCTCTCTCATGTACACCTTTCTTATTTCTCAGATTGATTCTGGTTTAAAAACTTCAAAAGCCCCAATCTCTGGAATTTAGCAGGACAAAAGAGCCAATCTCTGTGGTCTGTGAGGCTTGACTGAGAGACATCTGAGAGGACATTCTGCTTTATTTCCCAATTTAGGGTCTTTGGTGGATATTAAATAATCCCTGACGATAGCTGTGACTATTAGAAACCCAGAGGGAAGAAATGGTAAAATTTATCAATTTCCAAATGAACATGTAAAGGAGAACAAAACTCTTGCTACCTAAGGAATATATTTTTTTCTTAAACAAAGTTAAGTTGAAGGGAAAACTAAATAAAATAATCACAAATTCAAAAGCCCCCAAACTCTACACCTATAGAATTTGGTCTACCATTTCAGTGAAAAGGCTCTGAAAATCTGCCCTCTTCCCAGAGAATCTCAGTCTCTCTAGTGAAAATTTACCAATCAGATATCACATCCTGTTCATGCCAATATGGTCTGTCCTATTCAGTCCATCTTTAAATAGCACTTACAAAGGAAATGGTAGGTGCTAACTAAGAGAGCAAGAGTTCTTAAAGGAAATCAGGACCCTGAAGAAACACAATTGGGCTTAAACAGCCACTACATCATAAAGTTTCAGTTTCACGAAGGAGAGATACAGTGTTCATAGGGAACGATATTGACAAAGAAACGCTTTAAAACACTCTCCTACTGTCTTAAATTTGGGCCCCTCACTCCTATGTAGTTCTAGTTTTCTAAAGAGTTAATTTTTTTGCCTTTGAGAGTATAGATCCCCAACAAGTCAATGGCCTCCTCTGCCTTCCCTAAGTCTTGCATCTTACCACTCCAATAGCAAGGAAAAAGGAATCCAGGACACACACACCAGAGGGAAAAGAAAGAACACTGACCCCCATATCTAAGGTGAGCTGTCCTAAGCTGTCCTCCCCAGGCCTTCTTATACCGGGCAGCTGCAGTGACCCCAGTCCTGCATCACCTCACCAATTGTGAGTTTGAAAAACATCCTGTAAGTAAGCAATGGAAGGAAGTGTAAAGAAAGAGTAATGGTTTGCTAGACTTTCTTCCAAAAAGTAGCAACACTGACCCTACTTCTATACCAGCTCCAGGGAATACCTACATCTAAAAAGGGTTTTGGGGCCTCAAGTTTAATCTATTCTCCTTTAAAAAAATCTATAATATGTAGTACATCTCCATTTTCTATTCCACATTATCTATTTTATCTCCCATCTTTTTTATTTCTGTATTCCAGAGAAGCATATCAAAATTTCCTCTTAATCAATGAGTTGCCTTCCTGGAGCTTCAGTTCTGCAGTTTATAACCTCAACTGTGAACTTAAGTTGTTCATATTTCATCTTAAGTTTTCTAGTACTTTAAAGTTATTTCAGTCTACTTACATTTACTTAGAAACCATTCGTGAAATTCTCAATTATTTTTCAGCACTGATAGTGGTCCTTGACCAATTCTAATTGTGAGACTAAATAGTTGTGGTAGGTAATTACTTAAAATTTGTTGATGACAAATTGATGTTATTCGTGAAAGTTACATATAATTTTAAGCATTTATGTGGACAAAAAGGGGTATTGTAACTTATGTATCTTGTTGCCTCAATATGATGTTTTTACAGAACAAAAACACTAAATGAGATGATAAAATCTCCCAGAATGTAAAGCACAAAGACAAAAGTATAAAGAAGATAAAAGAGAGTGATGAGACATGGAAAATCAAATAAAGTCAAACATACATTAAAAAGTATTTCCAGGGAAAGATAGGAGAGACATTAGTCAAAGAAATAATATGAGTTTTTACCAAAGTTAAGGAAAAAATAAGTCCTAAGATTAAGTGTCGAGCAATATAAGTGAAAAAGGCCCACACTTAGGCATCCACTCCTAAAGTTTTTCAAACCAGGAATAGAGAGAAGATTCTAAAAGTTTACAAGAAGAGCAAAGAATAAAATTGACTATCTACACAGAAGTGAGAAATGAAATTACACCATGCTTTTCAATAACAAAGGCTGATTAAAGGCAACAGGATATATATACTTCATTGAAAAAGTTTCATAATATTAGAGAAATGAAACTTACACAAGAGTGAGCATAAAATCATAACACTAACTTAGCTAAGCATGAGCTTCAAGACAATGTTTTCAACTGAGTTCCTAATGAACAATTGACTTTACTGTTAATAGATGAGAAATAAAATTCCGCTCATTTACTTGAGTATACTGGAGAGAATGTAGCCACACAGATAATATATGGACTGTAGCTCAGCCAGAAGACGAACACCCCCTCACCAAGAACTCAGATCAAAAGGGAAAAGATCAAGAGTTGCTGCATCACAAGACCTATTCTCAGTTAAGTAAAAATCAGAATGTTGGGTCTTCCCTGGTGGCGCAGTGCTTGGGGGTCCACCTGCCGATGCAGGGGACACGGGTTCGTGCCCCGGTCCACGAGGATCCCACATGCCGCGGAGCGGCTGGGCCCGTGAGCCATGGCCGCTGAGTCTGCGCGTCCGGAGCCTGTAACGGGAGAGGCCACAACAGTGAGAGGCCCGCGTACCGAAAAAAAAAAAAAAAAAAAAAATCAGAATGTTGGAGGAAAGCAAAGCTTTTCATAGATTTTCTGTATGGAATTCATCACAAATGTGTAAGCAAAATCACAAAAGTTTTAATCGTCCCAAACCAAGGGGACATCCACCATATGATGGTTAGGGATGAGACTGATAGCACATAAGAAGAAGAGAAACAAGAAAGCCAGAGCACCTCCAAGTTTTGAGGATCCCAAGTAGTCTGGGTAGAGTTTCCCTTAGAACTCTGAGTAATTTCATAGTTGCCAAATAATTCATGCTTAAGATAATGTGTGATAAACTTATTAGTTCATAGTCTGTATGAATTGAAGAAGCCTGGAAGAATATATACCAAAATGCTAATAAGAATTATCTTTAAACTGTAAGATTATGAATTATTTTCACTTTCTTCTTTACATGTATTTACAAAGAGAAGTAAATACTTTTATATTCAGAAAAAATAAAGAATTTTTTTCAATTGATAAAATAGAAATTAGAACCATTCTAATAATGGCAAAACTATGCTATATAAATTCAGGCTGCTATGATTAGTATACTGCTTAAAATAGCTAGAAGAGCTAAAACTTGTCCAGTTTAGTTCAAAAGATAGCTGAAGTGATCAGTAATAACATACAGTGCTTTTTTTTTATCTTTACAAAGTGACGTAGCTAAGTTTATCTTGTAGTTTCTGTTCCTATTGAGAAAAAAAATGCTGTGGCAGCATGTATATACGACCACAGTTCTGAAACGTACAGTAAGATTCTCTGAGTCACTGTAAAGTGCCCATTGTATACTGCTGGACATCACCAACACTATTCCACTTTTTAGGTTGGGCTACTGAATTTATGCAAAGCCTAAAGACATGGCTAGAGTTTCCAACATAGTATTTGCTGAAAACCCAGGTTCACAGATTCTGAATTAAGCTCTGCAAAGAAAAAAAAAAAAATCCATCTGTTTATTCAGACAGGGATGATTGGTCCCCCAACTTCTTCCATATGTAAATAGAAATTTCAGAAGGGCACATTTCCCAGATTCCTAAGCACCTAGGTGTGGCCTTTTTATTGTGTTCTAGTCAATTCTGAATTGATATGCACATTTCCTCTGTGGGAGAGGACACCTCCTTCTACTCCTTTCCTCCTTCCTGTTTCCTAGAAAGCAGACATAGTGGAAATGAGCCATACTGGACTATGTAGATGAGGAAAATGCCTGGATGACAGAGCAACGTGATAGAAGGAACCTGGATCTTCAACACCATGCAGCTGCCTTATCTGCCCCACACCATGTACACCTGGACTATTACTTAAGTGGGAAATTAATTTTTGTTTTTTTAAGCTACTGTGATTTTAGTCCTCTATTACACATCTGAAAAGTATCCTAAATAAAGCAATTTCAAAACTGATGGGGTAACAAGGGAATTGCCTATTCGTAGGATGGTCAGTTTAAACACACATTCAAGGACTCACTACGAAATCAGTAGCTTTTATTTTTTTACACGCTGCTCCCTCATCTTCCAGAAAGCTGCCATATTCACCCATTATTTTAAAGTCTCATAAACCTCAATATTTAAAAGTAAAGATTAGAGCTTGACAAAGAGGAGATTTTTTTATATTCATGTTATTTTTTCCTCTCACTCTCTTTCTTCAAGAAAATGCATGTAAGCTACCAGTTAAATTACTGTGGGTTGGTGAAAAGATAACCTAACCAAATATTCCCTGAAATTATACACAACCCATTATGACAGTACCCTAGGGCACACAAGGTTCTTGGCATTATGGAAGATTTTAATATCATTTTGTGAAATTCTTCAATAGAAGCTGCAATTGATAATCAATGAAGTATTTCCTTGTAGAGGGTGAGTTCATATATATGCACTGCTTGAGGCACAAGGGGACAATTAATGTAAATCAATTAATACAGAATAAGGTATTAAAACAATATATAAATGGTAATAAAATGTAGAATCATATTGTGGGGATCTCTGGCAATAATAGAATAGCATTGGTGAAAATTACATTAATTTTGCTTTAAAAAAATCTGAATTTTTCTGCAGATATTTACATACTTTAAGGACACAATAATATTACAAAAGTAGCAATAATGTCCAGTCCCCTCTTAATTTTTGCACTAATGATGAATAGATGTAGCAAAGTTAAGCAAAATTTTTGATTATCTTTAAATCATTTCTAATGGAATGTGTTATGTGGTTTCAGGGATAGAAAATACAACAGATTTACCTTCCTAATTATGTTTTTCTGAGACTAATATTAACATTAATTAGCATTCCATTTGCACCTACCAGGAAAATTATTCTAGAATTTAAATTTGCTATAGTTAAGTCATATTCAAATTGAGTACGTAGATTTTTTCCATGTATATTAAAATGTTTAAATTTCCCCTGAGTGGGGAAAAAACTTCCAAAATATATTACATTTGAATAATTCTTTCAACTTTTCAATCTGTTTTATAGCAATAAAAATTTTTTCCAAGATTATAAAGCTAGTAACAGTTCTTAAGATCCCCTCCAAAAAAGTCTAATTATCTTTTCTTACCCAAAAACTGCTACTTAGATACCAGTTAGTCCCAAATATATATAGCTAAATAATGATTGAATTTAAAGTAGCATATGAGACCCCACTCTAATACCTTGGTAGCTATTACCTAGTATATTAGCTTGCTAGAGCTGGGTGGCTCATATGACAGAAATTTATTTTCTCACACCTCTGGAGCCTAGAAGTCTGAGATTAAGGTGTGGGCAGCGATTCTTCTCCCTGTGTCTTCACATGTTCTTTCTGTGTGTGTCTGTGTCCTAATCTCCTTTTCTTATAAGAATACCAGCCATATTGTATGAGGTTCTACCCTAATGACATTATTTTAACTTAATTACCTCCTTAAAGGACCTATCTCCAAATATAGTCACATTCTGAGGTACTTGGAGATTAGGACTTCAACATAGGAATTTGGAGAAACACTGCTCATAACACCTAGAAAATATAATCTCCTCTTTTTCCTATCACAAAGATCCCAATTATAGTTCCACAGACAGAGGTTACTATCCATCTGTTTGATTAGGAGCTGAGCTCTGTAGTACAAGGTCCCATATCCTGAGACTGTTTTGAGTGGACAGTACTTATTAAGTCTTCTTCATACACAGTATTTCACATGATATTTCATTTGATCTTCAAAACAAACTTATGTGGTAGGTATTATTACTACACTCATAAAATAGATGAAAAAACTGAGGGTCAACAGGACTAAATGGCTTGCACAATGTTACACAGTGATTGACAAATCCAGGACTCAAGCACAGTCCTCAGACCACACCACCTGCAAGGAATTAACTAACCAAATTCTTTCCTTCCCCCTTCCCTCCTTTTTCCCTTCTTGTCTTTTTTTTTTTTAAATAAATTTATTTATTTATTTACTTATTTATTTATTTATGGCTGTGTTGGGTCCTCGTTTCTGCGCGAGGGCATTCTCCAGTTGCGTTGAGCCAGGGCCACTCTTCATCGCGGTGCGCGGGCCTCTCACTATCGTGGCCTCTCCTGTTGTGGAGCATAGGCTCCAGACGCGCAGGCTCAGTAGTTGTGGGTCACGGGCCCAGTTGCTCCGCGGCATGTGGAATCTTCCCAGACAAGGGCTCGAACCCGTGTCCCCTGCATTGGCAGGTGGATTCTTAACCACTGCGCCACCAGGGAAGCCCTCCCTTCTTGTCTTTTAATTTTTTTTCCTTTCTTTTTGTTTTGGGTGCTCTATTTAATTTTTTTTCAAATGCTATAAAATCAATGAGGATTGGTTTTTAAGATACATATGTAAATTTATATATTAATATATTTTAATATTATGTATAAAACCCCAAATACATAGAAGATATATTAAACCAAAAGAAATTGCTAATATTCAATGAGCTTTGACCTACAAAAGTGGCAATTTCCTACGATTCAATCAAGAAAAAACACACCATAAACTTCCAGTTTCCTATATGCATCTCCCTTGAATTATTTCCCTTGAGATTTACTCCCCCTTCCATCTCTCATTGGACCCCATCCCAAACCCAGCTGTCTGTCAGCCAGTTGTTCCCTTCAAGATACCAATCTGGGAACAAAGTGGAAAGGTCAGGGCAGAAGACATGGCGATGTGTCTCTTGAAAAGTGAATGAGTGAGTGGGTCATGAGCAAAAACTAAATAACCATTTCCGAGAACAGCTTCTTATAATTCTATTCCACTGAGAAGTTAAAAGGAGTTGACATTTACTTTTAGGTATTCCCTTCTCCAGGATAGATAATATTTCTTTACAAAGAAACTAACCCCCAATCCCCCCCAAAAAAACAAACAACATACCACTCATGATCACTGTTGTTATCTAATACACACGTGTATCACTGTTCATACTTGTGGTAATTATCTATTAGTGTGTAAAAAATTACCCCAAAGTTTGGCGGCTCAAGACAACACACGGTTATTACGTTCCAGCTTTTGGGGACAGGGAATCCAGAAGTGGTTTAGTTGGGCAGCTCTGGCTCAGGATCACTCTCATTGCTGCTGTCAGCACATGGCAGGAGCTGCAGTTACATGAAGGTTTGACTGAGGATGGAAGGTCCATTTCCAAGATGCCTTACTCACACGGCTATTGGCAGAAGGCCTCAGTTCCCCACTGACTTTTGGCGGGAGGCTAATGTTCCTGCCACGTGGGCCTCTCCTCACAGTATGGAGCTAACTGGCTCCAGACCCAGCAACCTAAAAGCAAGCCAGCCAACAGGAGGACACAGTGCTTTTTATGACCAAATTTCTGAAGTCACCTGCCATCACTTCTGCTCTATTCTATTCACTAGAGGCAAGTCACTGAGTCCAGGGGAGGGAAATTAAACTCCACCTATTGCAAGGAGGAGCCTCAATGAATTTGTGGACACGTTCTTAGCCTGCTACACTACATCTATGTCGTGCATGCCAAGAAGCACTCAAGAAAGAGTCCGTGGCTCTCAAACAGTAATTCGAGATCGAACAGGAAATTTGGGGCCTTTGTCTTGTACATATATAATAGAATACATTAAACACTTCTGAAAAATAGTTTAACATAACTGAACGTACCAGCAGAAAAGTTGTCTTGGCTTATTTAAAAGATCAAAACATTTTGATTCTAAAGCGTTGTGTTCATGTGTGCAAAGGCCATTCCTTCCTGATTAGCTCACCTGTTGCTTCATATTATAGTTCTACTCAGTGTCTGACTTTGTTTAAATCCCAAATCATTGATAACGTGCACAGACTTCAAATAAATTTAACCGAAATGTATTGGTTTTATGATGAGTATGACGAATTAGCATATAAAAGTTATCAAAAGTTTGTCCTTACCTTTGCTCCTGGTTTCCAAGAGAGGGCACCAAGAGCTGAAGAATAACATCTTCATTTTGGAAGGAAGATTCTGGCAACTTATACCAAGATGGAAAAGGTGGAAAATGATGCTGGCAATATGCCATCGCAGAATTAATCATTATTTTCCCTCTAGTTTAATAAGGACCACATTTCCTTTTTCATCACTCAGTCACTGTACATATTAAATTTCATGAAAGGTTATATTAGTTTATATATTAGTTATATTAGTTTATATATTAGTTTATATATTAGTTATATTAGTTTATATATTAGTTATATTAGTTTATATTTAGAGAGGGAAGGGATAATGCAGCATGCAGACATCTAAGGGCTACGTGACCCACAACTGAAGCAAGACCATGGCATCTAGCCATCTGCTTCTCTTTTCTGCATCTCTCTCTGTCTCTCTCTCTCTGTCTCATTCTCATCCTAAATTTTGGGGATCTCATATAATTTGTTTTTCATCATTGTCAATTTGGATTAGTCTTTTGTGGCAGAATTAATTCACAGACTTTTCTCCCAGGGCTTCTTTGAAGGTTCTTTGCAAGAAAGCTCAGAACCCCCTCCTCCCTCTTCCACATGCCTTCAGCTCCCCCTCAAAGATGTCCCTCCCTGCACTGTCTTGCTGCTCGGATTTCCTAGCCTGACAAGGTGCTTTTCTTGAGTGTGGTGCTGGCAAGAAAGCCCAAAGCCCAGGTCCCTTCTCTCGTGTCAGCTCCACCCATGGGAAAATGAAACATCCTTTCCCTGTCAAACAGTGGGTGTGCAGGCTACTTTTCAGTGACCCCTTGTCCCCAGCCTTACCATTTCTTGGCTAGTCTGTGCTGAAAGTGTAGAGTAAAATTGAAAACATGTGCACAGGGCTTCCCTGGTGGCGCAGTGGTTGAGAGTCCACCTGCCAATACAGGGGACGCGGGTTCGTGTCCCGGTCCACGAAGATCCCACATGCTGTGGAGTGGCTGGACCCGTGAGCCATGGCCGCTGAGCCTGCGTGTCTGGAGCCTGTGCCCCGCAACGGGAGAGGCCACAACAGTGAGAGGCCCGCGTACTGCAAAAAAAAGAAAAAAAAAAAAGAAAAACATGTGCACATAAAAAAATAATTAGAATATATAATTGTTATCACATAGATTTCTTACCATTATCTTCAAAATTAAACTATGTATTTTATCTATCTATAGAGAGAGATGGATGATAGATAGATGGAAGTAAAATAAAATATTTTAAAATAAATTATATTAATGAAATTCAATAAGATCGCTGCATGTCATGAATCTCCAATAATTTAATCCATACAATGAAAACCTTATAAGCTAAATGTAGCAGGAAGCAATCTTTGGTGAACAGGATGCTGCATGTAAGTAAAATTTTTGTAATTGTGAAACAATGCCTTTATTCCATGTAAGCTTCCCTATCCATAATAATCTTCTCTTAAATTGTCGCATAACTTCTTGTATTTGTTACCATCACAGCTAAGCTACTACTGACATATTGTAAATGAGTGTAAGCCAGTGGGATATTAGAAAGTGGGGCAGAATGCAGGAACAATTCTTCATTATGTATAGAACTGTCCTGGGTACAGAAGAACATGTAGCATCCCTGGTCCTTGCCTTTGAAGGTCAAGAGAGGGTCCAACTCATTATAATGACTTAATTCCCATTTACAATTTCCAAATATCTCCCGAAGTAAGGCATTCTACTGAAAACTACTGAACTATGGGGAGAGAGGGGAAGAGGTTGGAATGGTTTGGCTCCTTCAATAGGAGGTAGACCCCAACTTCTAACAGCATCTGAACTTAGAATATGGGACATCACCTTTTGGGCCTGGTCATGATAGCACAACACAGGGAAAAAAGTCACACTTTATCACCACTTCAGCTTCATCTACAGGTGAACATAGAAATTCAGATATTTCTTCTGTCTTTAATGAGTTGTTTACACACACATATTTTTGTATGTCATTCTCTGATGGTAATCCTAAATAAATATTTAATTTAGACTCTAAGGTTTTGACTCCGTAAGATTTTGCCTCCTTGACTATCTGAAGGAACTGAAACTATTTACTTATACCTTTTCATAAGGATCATAAACAAAATACATTAGTTAATAATTCTGTATACACATTTTCACTGTTTGACTCATGTTTACCTAATCAGGTGGTTTTCACATTGAGAATATTTTATTTTGTAAATTTTCCAAGCCAAGTGGTGAGGATAATAGGGAATGTTCTTGGAATTTGAGCTCCTGATCCAAGTTCAGGACCTCTTCCTCCTTCATCATGTTCCTTGGGTCAGGGGTACCTTGTCATGTTATTGACAAGTGTTTACTGACAAGAGGTCATCTAAATAAATGTCTAATATTATGGTAGAATTGGGTAGGGGCGTATCTTTCAGGCACAGAGCTGCAGTAGGAGGTGTGGCCATGGTGCCCAGTGAACTTCAATGCACTATTTCCATAGCCATAATGCCTATCTCTGGGACAGATATAATCTAACATTAGATACCGGGTTATGCCTGCATCAGGATGGAAGTGGAAATGTTTGATGATCTCTCTCAAGCCAGAGGTAGCATTTAAAAAAGAAGGATCCCTGTGGATGCTATGTGTAATACAAGTGAAAAAATATTGATGTTTCTGACATTCCAAACAATAACTCAGGATGCAAGATGTCAGTTCCTGTTAAAGACAAAGTTAGCTTTGTAATGAGAATTTATGGAGCTTCCACAGAGCATATAGCCATGAACAAGCTGATTTCAAAATCATTTTTTCTTTCTCCTTATCCCAACAGACAAACATGTTTCCAAATCATCAAAGCCAAGAGTTTAGGAGCTACACAATTTTCCCCTGCTTCATCTTTGTAGAGGTAAGATTATTCTGAAAATTCGACCTTAGAATATGTATTAATCAAAAGAAATATGTTACCCCTTAAAAGTTACTCTATGTATCCTCCTCTGTAGACACTGAAGCTTTAACTGTAGAAATCTGTAATGTCACAGGTGTATTTTCATCTGAAATGTTTCATGGTCATGGTGATTATGAACATGTGTTCCACATTTGTGTCACGTGCAAATGCCTTTCTAGATCTAGAGTTACAGTTTCATTACCTCATCAATGCATTTCCTTCTGTCTACCTCCACTTTCTGATATCCACCCCTCCCTCCACAAGCTATTCCTTATCCCAGAACCTGTCAGCTTTGCTCTGGAACTCCATGTGTTGACTTCACTTAGTTGATTAATATAGCTATAGCTGACCCTAAATTAGCCAGCAAGCCTTGAGGCTAATGTCATGCAGTTCAGGACCTTCTGCCTCACTTTCTGCATCATCACCACTTACTTATTTTGGCTTCCTCCACCTCATTTTTCTTTACTCACCTTCTTTTCCATCTCATGCTCTTATTTCATTATATTTATCAAGGATTATAAGGAAGTTGGGTTGATGGGAAGTTAGGGTACATCTCCAAGATTTTTGCATCACACAGCCAATGAAAGAGTTCATGGGAGATTTAATGTGCATATGGATGAACTATTACTCACATTGGCCTTTTTAGATTGTGCGTGCATAAGAAACATACTCATAATGCATCAACTATGATGGAAAAAAGACACCCAACTGAAACCTGTTTGGCCAGCCCAAATTACTGCTATATATTTACTTTTTTATTAAGTACATGTACAACATTAGAGATATCACAAATACATTTTACAGTGACCTCATCTTTATTATATGTATATTATTTCCATGTTATAATGAATAAAAGTAATACTTTAATTAAGCCAGAAACACTAAATGATAAGTGCTTCTTGCAATGATGGCTTTAATAAGATTATAGCTTAGTGCTCAGACATGACAATTGCTTTCTTGGAGTCAACATCCTATTTTTATGACTGCAATGCAGTTTTCTCTTATCCTTCTAAAAATGATTCATGCCAATCATATGTCTTGGGAGGCAAAGGTATAAAGATATTAGAGGAAGGAAAATGATGAAATAAACTGGCAAACAGGTTTTCAATGTTTCAAACTTTCCAATTATTTGAAAATATGCTTTAAAGCTCTAGAACTACAAGAGGTAAAGCTCCTTTAAGAAACTAGGTTTTGTAAAAAAATATCCAGTAAATACACAAAGTAAGCTGAAAGTAACTATGTTTAGAATTTATGACAGAGAACTTTAGCCTCTGTCATATTGTCAGCAATATTTACATAAAGGTAAATAAACTGATGAATAATGGATGAGAGAAAATGCTTTCTTTACAGTTGGGTAAAAGATATACAACATGCTATTTCTACCAATTTTTCTTTCATGATCTGGAAAAGAAATAGCATGGATGGCAATAGGAAGAATTTAACTCAGTCAGACTACAAGTTAAACAAGTAGAAGTTCCTGGGTAGCTAAATAAGGCTGGCAATGGCAGGTACAGACCTTAGTTTTTCGCTATTTAAAGTTTTCCAGATTAGGTGGAGCATGAGAACTGGAGCACAGAAGGATAAATGACAACTTCTAATGCCTAATCACGTTGTTTCTGAAACTGAAAAAGTACTGGTGTTTGGGGAGCAATGGATGTTCTTTAGAAGGATTCTAAGAACTGAAAAAATGCTTTAGGGTGAACTGGGGACAGTTGCTAAATTACCTGTGGAGTCAGTCCAGGAAAATAGACTGCTAATAGTTGAGATGGAAGGAGTAAGGCAGGAATGGTGACTAGTTGTTTTAAGCTAATTTTAAATACTATTTTAACTGATGTTAATATATGAACAGAGATTGTTAGTCTATCAATTTACTTTAAGTGATGTTAACTTGTGCCTCAGTTGAGTAAACTAGAGATTAGATTAAAAAATGTTTGGAATAGCACCCATTAGTCTACTTAACTATTCATAGCTAAGGAAGAAAAGGTCAGGCATGGTCCTCCTTCTCCACTATTTCATCAACTCCATCCACCTAATATTTAATTGGACAGTCAGAATATAAAAAGATACTCTGATCTGGTTTCCTTGACCCTCCTTTGGATAGCTCCACTCCTGTGCTTTCACAGACATGGACGCAGTTTTCATGCTCCATGTGCTTTGTTTCTGCTACCTTGATGTCTCTCAAAGTAGTGAGACCAAACCACCTCTACCTTCTTGACCAACCACTTCACTCCCCTATTTTCTTCCCAGACAGCATTTAAGATTTTTCTTTAAAGTAGAAATTACTTTCATTTTCTTTCTGATTTTAAATTAAGAAATATGAAGTTTTAAAAAATGGATATTATAGTAAAGTCTTTAAAATTCCATTTATTCATTTCTGTTTACTGAATGCCTTATATGAAGCAAGCATTGTTTTCAGCTCTGGGGATACAGAGGTGATAAAAATAGATAACATCTCTTTCCTCATGGGTGTCACATTCCAGTGAGCTGGGAAAACAAGTAACACATAAGTGAGTAGAATATTTAGAGAATCAGTTGCGGATAAGTGCTCTGGGGAAAAAGAAAGCAGGGAATGAGTATGGGGTCAGCTGATGCCAGGCAGCCTCAATTTTCCTTATAATGTTGCCACTCATAAATAATTCTGTTAATATTTTAGCATATAACTTACCATAAAGTTTCTTTTTTAAATTCATTTTATTTTTTTATCTATAAACATATTCACATAGTTTAAAAGGTTAAAAAGCATTAAATAATTATAACAAAAAATCGCAGTATACTAATTCTGTGTCTCTCCCTCCCGCAAAGTAACTTTTTAATCTGTTTCACCAAATAATATGTGTATACTGCTGTCTTGATTCATAAATTTTAAACATCATCTATTGACTTGCCTTTGAGGGAATGAAGACTTTATATCTTTTACATTCCCTACTCCTTTCTCTCCATTCCATTCTACTATAACTGCTGTATCAGAGTTTCTGGCACAAATCTGTACACAACATTTTCATTATGATTATGGCTTTCTAGATTCTATTCAAGTAATGGACTATTGGTTCATTTCCTTTCTTTTATAACTTCGCTTTCCTTGGAGTTAATAATGGCTTCGTTATTTTATTTGCTTAGTTTTCCTTAAATCTCTGATTAACTCTTGACACACAATTTAATCTATTACAAATGTCTTACTACAATTTTCTACATGATCGAAGCTATCAGATATTCTACTAGTTACTGTTCCCTCTTAATCCCTCTAGGTACCTTTTATTCTCTTGTTTGAAACTGGTCTATCTGCTCTCTAGGCCTCGTCCACAACAGTTGTCTTGAGGTTTCCTTTGCCACCATCTTGGGGATTATCTTTCTTTCCATCTCCTGTGTTGTATTGCCTGTTCACTGCATCCTAGGTCTCCTGTTCTTAGTTTTTTCTCCTGCTTTAGTGGAGAAAATCTTCCAATAGATTCTCAAAAGAGTTAGTTTTCTATTGCTTCTGTAACAAATCACTACAAATGTAGTGACTTAAAACAATACAAATGTATTATCTTGCAGTCTGTATATTAGAGTCTAACTTAGATGGCACTGGGCTAAAACCAGGTATGGACAGGGTTGCATTCCTTTCTAGAGGTCTGCGGGTGAATCTTTGTCTGTTCTAGTTTCTAGCGGCTGCCTGCACTCCTTGGCTTGTGACCCTCCCCATTTTAAAGCCAGCAATGGCGGGTTAAGTCCTTCTCACACTGCATCACTCTGACTTCCTCTTCTGCCTCCCTCTTCTACTTTTAAGGACTTTTGTGATTACACTGGGCCCATCTGGATAATCTCCCTATTTTAAGGTTAGCTGATTAGTCAACTTTACTTCATCTGCAACCTTAGTTTCCCTTTGCTATGTAAGGTAACACATTAACAGGTTCCAGGGATTAGGACATGAACATCTTTGGGGGATCTATTGTTCTGCCTACCTCAGGACAGATAGGAAACACATATTAGTCTCTGTTGTACATGGACATCTGATTTAAAGATTGGTTGGATACAGGATTATATGTTTAAAATGATTCCATTCATAATTTATAAAGTATTATTTCACTCTCTTGTAGCTTGCAAATTTCTCTTCAATTCAGATGACATTCTGAATCTCAAGAAGCCTTAAGGAACTTGTTTTTACTGGTATTACAAAATTATATAATCATATAATTATATACCTTAGTTCGTATATTTTTTATTTACTGTTTTGCATTTGGGCAGGGTCCTTCCACTTTAAAGACAAATATCCTTCAGTTCATATATTTTTTTCTAATTACTTGCATTTATTGATTTCCTCCTCATCATTTTTTCTATTTTCTGTATCAGGAGCTCCTGTGGTTTGGTTATTGGACTTGAATAACATACATATATGAGATAGAAGAGGTATCATACACACATGTAGATAAAAGAAGAAAAAGAGGAGTTATGTTTATATTAAATTATGTAAAAATTAAATAAAATATATAAATAAATATAAATATAAATATATATATATATATATATATATATATAGAGAGAGAGAGAGAGAGAGAGAGAGAGAGAGAGAGAGGATTCAACCAACCAGGACCATGTAGTACTGAAATACTCTTGAAAAATATTTGCATATAAGTGGGCCCATGCAGTTCAAATCCATAGTATATATACATACTGTGTATATATATATATATATATATATATATATATATGTAATTTCTGTGGTTTTTTATTCACCTCTTTATCTTATTTTCTGAGAGATTTCCTTGATATTATCTTTGAACATTCTCACAGAATTTGTAAAAAAAAAAGCTATAAAATATTTAATTTATAAGAACTGAACTCTGTCTTAGTCATCCTTTTTTGTCTCATTTTCTTCATACATTTTTTCTTTGTAAAGAATGATTTATTTGAAGTTGTCTTCTGCTTCCTGTATTGCCTTTTCTTGCTCTTAATTCCTTTTCTTTCTTGGTGTTTTTTTCTGGCCTCTCTCTTCCATATTCTTCTCAATAGTTAGTAATAATCAAATTTCCATTTCTTATCAGAATAAAACATAAAAAGTTGATTGGAAATTTTGCATGTAGTGGTCAGATTTATTGATAACTGTGTTAGGGCACAAGTACTACTCAAACTCTACCTAACCCAACACGATGAAAAATTTTGAGATGCCCAAAATATAGAAGTCACCGTATTTCTTACACATAGAAGTCTCTAGTGGGCAGGTTGTTTATAATTATAATATGATACTTTAAATATGATCAGATGCATGTGAAAATTGTGTGAAAGTGGACTGTGAGGCCTTTATGAAAAGGTCTTCCTTAAAGGTGCATAGTAACTATTCTGGAAAGAGAAGAAGAAAGATCATTCTAGCTTAACAAACAACAATCCAAGTGGTTTATTACAGCCACTATGGAGAACAGTATGGAGGTTCCTTAAAAAACTAAAAATAGAACTACCATATGATCTTGCAATCCCACTCCTGGGCATATATCCAGAGAAAACCATAATTCAAAAAGATACATGCACCCTAATGTTCATAATAGCACTATTTACAATAGCCAAGACATGGAAGTAATGTAAGTGTCCATCAACAAACGAATGGATGGATAAAGAAGATGTGGTATATATACATACACACACACACACACACACACACACACACACACACACACACACACAATGGAATATTACTCAGTCATAAAAAAGAATGAATTAATGCCATTTGCAGCAACATGGATGGACCTAGAGATTATCATACTAAGTGAAGTAAGCCAGACAGAGAAAGACAAATATCATATGTCTCTTGTATATGGAATCTAAAAACATATGATACAAATGAACTTACATACAAAACAGAAACAGACACATAGACATAGAAAACAAATTTATGGTTATTAAAGAGGAAAGGAGGGAGGGGATAAATTAGGAATTGGGGATTAACATATACACACTACTATATATAAAATAGATAACCATCAAGGACCTACTATATAGCACAGAGAACCGTATATATAGTGATATATATATGCATATATGTATCACTTTGCTATATACCTGAAACTAACTATAACTGTAAATCAACTACACATCAAAAAAAATTCCTGTTGGGGAAAAGTGGATCTTAAAATTTGATAGACTATGCAACTCCAGCTTTAATGGATTTTCATTTCCAGTCTGAAAGACAACAGGAATGAATATGGATTTTTTTAATGAAAGAAACTTTATGAGTAAGTGAGTTTTAAAAAATTAAACTGGTGGTGGTTTTCCAAATGGCTTTCTTTTTAAAAACGAAGGCTTGGAGAAGGAAAGGAGACCACATTGGAAGATATTTTATTAATCAGGCTTTTGTGGTGATAAAATTCTGAACTATTAAGTGGCATTGAGTATGAAGAGGAAGTGACAACCTAAGATGTTGTTTCTAAGAGAAGCATCAATATTCACTCAATGATTAAATATGAAAAGGGAAGAGAGAAGTTAAAAATAACTCAAAAAGTTCAGGCCTAGGGGACAAGTTTTAAGTAATTTGTGTGGTGAGAAATATTTTCTGTATAAGCCCTGAGTGCTTTCTGCTTAAAATTTTACTCATTCTCTATTTTGAGAGCTATCTCTTTATTTTCTTAATTTTTTTTTTTTTTTTTTTGCGGTACGCGGGCCTCTCACTGTTGTGGCCTCTCCCGTTGCGGAGCACAGGCTCCGGACGCGCAGGCTCAGCGGCCATGGCTCATGGGCCCAGCCGCTCCGTGGCATGTGGGATCCTACCGGACCGGGGCACGAACCCATGTCCCCTGCATCGGCAGATGGACTCTCAACCACTGCGCCACCAGGGAAGCCCTATTTTCTTCAATTTTATAACCAAGCCTCTGGCTCTTTCTGGAAAAGCATCATTTTTCAAAAACAACTTTTTAATTAATTACTTAACACTTTGTACATCCTTATGAATGAAATGGCCATGTGCTTTTTTTTTCTTTTCTGGAATTTAGAATTTATCATGTGGTAGTGATCTGAATATTACAGCACAGACTAATGAGAACTGAATTTTTTATACATTTTTTGCTTGATAAACATCCATCTTTTTTTCTGTTTCAACATGGATAAAGTTGATAAATAATATAAATGTTTTGAACCTGACAAAGTTTCTTTCCTTGACCAAACTCTACTCAGGTTCCCTTGAGCTCTTTTTCAGCTAGGCTTGACTTTTGACTTGGTGTTCTTCTCCGCACTGTTCACTTTTAACCAGTTTCCCCCATCCTCCATATCTGATCACCCTCGATATACAAGCAGGTTCCTCATCCTCTACTGTCTCCCAAGTGGTCTCTGATCACCCTGGCTTGCTTTCAGCAAGAATCCTGTTGGATGGGTTCAGCCAGAACCTCCCATTGCAGTGATTCCTATACCTATTATGATACAACCCCCTTGAATAAAAAGTCCTCCTTACCCTCTTCAACAAGTATTGTGAATAATTTTTTTCTTTAACAAGTCTTATGCCCAAGTTTCATCAGCCCCACATAATTTATATCTGTGGAATGAGCAAATGACTGTAGCTAAATGTCATGGAGACTGTAGATTAATGGATGATCATCACCTCCACAATCACCCAACAGCAACAAGGAACATGACCAGGACACCTACTAACGCCTGGTACTGTGCTTGGTTCTGGGGGTACAGGCAGATATATAAGACCTTTCCATGGCAAGTCAAAGATTACAATTATTTGGAAGGAAAAATATATGCCAAAATGGCAAATAACTACTTAGGTCAATATTTCATTTCATGGCTTATATTAAATCCCAATCTTCTCTTTAAAATTAAGCTTTAAATAAAAATTGTCTCCATAAGTCTGCCAGGGAAATCTTTTATATCTTTAATCCTTCAAAACTGTCAGGACAGAGGAATGTGAAAGCAAAATAAATAAGGAAATGGCGCAACATTGCCAATAGACTACTTTTATGTATTTGAATTTGTCTTGTATTTACACAACTTACTAGGTAACAAGAATGAATACTATCTCAAAAATTCATCATGAAAAGTAGATAATGTTTTCTATTCTAATTTACCATAGGATAGCAGGATATTTATCTCATTCATATTCCATCTGACGCATTTAAACTCAGTTGGCTCTCAAAAATTTTTGTGACTCCTGCTGATTCTTCACCTCTCCCTTTCATGTTTCCTTTTATCTTTTGAGAAGCACCTTTTTAAAAAGTTACTTCTAAAGGAACAAAGAGCAGTGTTGTTGCAGTACACACTACTCTTCTCATCAGACTATTTCGATTGCTTTGGTTACCTGGTAATTTACATTCACTCCCTTCAGGTAGCATTCGGACCCCACAAAACATCTTCCCCAGCAGGCTTATTGCTTTTTCATTCCTATGGAGTCTTGTGCTGAGACAACTTCAGACACAGGCCTTCCATCCAGTCACAGCTCCTCACTCAGTAACACTCTGCTGTGATTCTTACATCCATCGCAAGATGGTTTGATGGTTGAGACTGCCAACTTTCTACAGAAATAATAAGAAAGGTTTAGAGGAGTTGGCCTTTTAAGTCTCTATAAGAATTGGTCAATTAAAAGCAACTATAAAAAACACCTTCCAAACAAAAGCTTTTCTTCATACTGTGAAAGGCATTATGGTGTATCTTATAAAATCTGCTTCACCAAAAAAAGGCAATCTGTCCAACCCTGTATAAGTAGCTGTAGGTATACATTCTCATGGATGCTTCTTTTTTCTCACTTGGCTCATTTTTAAGCAGAAAAAAAATAACTGTACTTTAACTGAGGCTACTAAATACTGATAAAAATGATGATGAACCGGCAGTGTGATAGAGAGAAAGTCCACTCAGCTGAGATGCTCATGATTCCTGAGAAACCTAGGAGTACTTGGTGCAGAATGTTTTGTTTAGCGAGTAATCATATTTTGGAGTCAGATCCTTGGATTCAAATTCATCTCTTAATAAAAATGAAAGTTTTGGAAGTTACTTTAACTTTTCTCTGAGACTCAGTTGCCACATCTGTAAAACGGAAATAATTCAAGTGGATTGTTCATAGGATCGTTGCTAGGAATAAATAAATCATTAACATAATGTATTTAGCACTACACCTAGTACATAGTTGTTCTCAATAATACAAGTTGTTAATGTGTATCTATTCTACCAGGGTCTATTGTGCTGTTTATACATCCTAGTCTTTTTTGAGTATCCCAAACTGAGTATTCCTGCACTCAAGGACTGTGCAATTTAATATAAGAGATAACCTCACAGTCAAGTCATTTAAACTAGCAGAAGCTATAGTGACGAGCCTAGGAAGCCATACTTTCTTTCTGTAATTTCCTCTTTTGACCAGTTGATATTTGATTCAAGGTGATTCTGTCAGTTCATGACATTGGAGATTTGGAATTGATTTTAAGAGATACAAATTAGTCTCTGAAAATTGCCTGAATCGAGGACAAGCATATCCAAGAATTATGGAAATCGTGGTCAAGTATTTCCAAAGCAAATCAGAGAAATTTGATATGCCAGGAAAGAAAGACTGAGAATATAGTGGCCTTGCTTTCTGGTAGCTTTCCAATTTCTGATTCCATTTCTTTGTGAAAGCAAGCTGCACTTTCTGCTTATCGGTTACATTTAAAAATCTATATCTTAATAATTAATTTTCCTTTTGGCTTAAGTTTGTATGATTTGAGTTCTATTGCTTAAAACCAAAGTGCTTTAACTAAGACCTAGGATTTGATAGGAGAAAGTGAACTGATATTTAAAGATCTGGAAACAAAGTCACATCTGCTGAAGGATTTGTTGTCAGTTATAGCAACAAGAGGAGCAATAAAAAGAAAAGACTGAAAGCCGACTGAAAACTGAGCAGGAGTGGTGCATACCCAGGGTCCAAACCTAATTGTGTTGAATGTGTTACTGCTTCCTCAGCAGACTTTTATTCTCAGCCATTCCTCTATGAAAATCTGAGCCCAGGGTACGTTTAAGAAAGTCACTGTAGGACTTCTAACAATAGTAATTGTTAAAACCCATGGATACTATAATTTGCAAATAATATTTAGTATTACTTTGCTAATGATAGAAACACCTGCCCCAATATTGTGTGTCCTAGCAATGCCTAGAATAGTGTTCTAATGTATTTTTTGCATGAAATACAGTAGTGAATACATATTAATTACTTAATAAGATACATACTTTGCATAATTAATAAGTACTGTTTCAATGAAATGTTTGATTCAATATACAGCAGTAGTTAATAATAATGATATACACTAATTAACCAAATTAAAATATGTAAATTATCTTCTGGTATTGTGTAGTTGTCAGTTCAAGTCATGGATTTGAGACTAATTTTTGTTAATTAAAAAATAATAAACCTAAATAAACTATAGGTTATTTTGAGATTTAGCAAGGAAATTTCTTCAGTAATAAAGCCAATTTTATATAAACATATCTTTTATTCTGACTCATGTGTTGTTTGAGTATCAGAAGTACTCACTCCTCATACTGCAACTTAATTTCTGGTAAGCACTGGCTCCACAGGAACAGAAATCCCAATTTAGTTCTCTAGACATGAGTTGAATGAGAACCCCCAAATTTGTACCTGGAACCTTAAAAATTAGGAAAATATGTCAAAGGCTTTACCATGTAACAATTTCTTTTCCACAAAAGGATTTTGTCCTTTTAGAAGTATTTGGGGATGTATTTACTACCTTAAAAATACATATTCTATTTCTTTTAAAATGCTTGCTCAGGGTTTTGCATCAGATTAAGATGGAAGGACAAGAACTGTATTTACACTCCCACCAGAAAAAACTTAAGAAGTAGACATAATATATCAAACAACAGTTTGCAGATATTAGATATTAGGCAGTGCAGGGAAATGATCATGAGACAGGGGAACAATTAATGTAGTCCTGTGATTGCTGGAGAGAGTTTCCAGGCCACAGATCAGGGAGGAGGAGCAGAGCCCAGGATTTTCCCTGAGTTCAGGTTATAAAGTTGGGAGTCTAGGAGCAGAGTATTGGTAAGAAAAGAGCGGGAGAGAGAGAGAGAGAGGGAGAGAGAAAGTGAATGATAAGCAAGTAGTTGCATATCCATATAACCTAAGGTTCCTCAGCAATAATAAACTATAAATGCAGCAACACAGGTGAATCTCAGTTATGAGAAGTGGAAGAAGTCACACCTCCCCAAAAAGGCTATATTCTTTATGATTTTATTTATATATATATTTCTAGAATATGAAAAATAATATATAGTGAAATAATATATAGGACATCAGCCCTTGCCTAAGCATGGGAGAGAGAAGTGGCAAGGGGAAGAAGTGATGCATAAAGGGCATGAGAAAACTTTGAGCTCGTGGATTTGTTCATTATCTTGATTATGGTGATGGTTTCGTGGGTAATAAACTCACCAAATTATATATTTAAAATATGTGCAGTATGTGGTAGGTATTTATGTATATGCAATACATTGTATATGTGCGGTCAAATTTATCAATTTTACCTAATAAAACTGAAAAATGATTTTAAAAAGCACAAAAAGCCTTTTAAAATATGAGTATTTTAGCATTTTAAAATTTTCGAGTAAAGAAGATCAATCTAGGCCAATTTACATGAAAACACCTATACACAGTCTTGAATGTCCTTAGATGGAATGAAAATGAATTATGTCATTAATTATATATCAATATTGTTTCAGGATAATAATTATCTCTAGGCCTAAATTATCATAATGTTCATCACTTAAATCTGTGTTCCTTGCTTCTTTATTCATTTTTCTATAAAATACATTATTTTTAACTAAAAACTGATCCAAATAGCTGATTGGATAAAGGCAAAAATATATTTTATTAATATGCCACCTACTGATGAGATTATCCACTTATATATTAGCTATTATAGGCAAAATCTTCCTTTGTCTTTTTTTAATCAGACAAATTTAAATAAGTTACTTAATTTTATGAATATTGATGAATGGAGAAAAAAACATGGTCCATCTCCTTATCATTTCCCATTAAAAAACTTTTGTAGGAACTACATAGCACTCAGCTTGATACTGTGAACAGGGCCATCACCATGGGGGATAGTTCTGTTTCAGATCTTTAATTGATAAAGTGTCCTGAATCCATACAGTGGAATACTACTCAGCCATAAAAACTATTGACATATACAATAACATGGATAAGTCTCAAAGACATTGTGTTAAGTGAGTAAGTCAGTCTCAGTAGATACCATACAGTATGATTCCATTTATACGGCATTCAAAAAAAGGCTGGGTACCAGACATTGAGGGAGGTAGGATGAGGGAGGGTCTGACTACAAAGGGTCAGCAGGTGGGAAATCTTTGGGATGTTGGAATTGTTCTGTATCTTATTTGTGTTTTCAGAAAGCTTTCTTTTAAAGTTCTCATGTTCTCCTTTAATTTATTTTTGGGTGGCAGCGTGCCAGCTAAAATCTCAACTTCTTAGCCTTTGTGTCCTTGAAGCTATGGATAGCCGTGTAACATAGTTATGGTTAATGATGTAGAAATATGGTACCAGGTGGGAGGCGTAGAAAACTATTCTCACATAATAAAATATTAACTAGACTAATCTTGTGTGCACCTTTTTGCCCATCACTTTTCCCCATTACTCTTGCCTTCAATGCAGATGACATGAATGAAGGTGTGGCAGCCATCTGTGACCAAGGGTTATACACTATAAAAAAAAAAGAAGAAGAAGATAAATAAAGTTCTACTGTTATCAATCAATGAGTTTGAAAAAATGCTGACTTTTTATGAGTTTGAAAAAATGCTGACTTTTTGCTCAATTTATGATTTAAGATAATCATTTTTCAAGTTAATAAACTGTACTTAGTTAACAAACTACCTTGCCTTCATATTAGTAGCATGAAAATTCTAGTGATCTGTTATAAAAAAGTTCCCCCTTGAATTTCTCTGCAACTTTTCATAGTGATCATTAAATCTACTGTGACATTTTATCAACATGTTCAGAGTTTGCCTTTTGTGGATAATACAAACGTTGCACTCTATCAACCTGTCAATGTATTTGGCTTTTGGAGCTCTTACTCAAAGAGATTCATTCCATGTTATTTTGAGGTGGTAGCAGCTTGTAAAAGGTTATCTGTGGGGAAAGATTTTTCTCCTAATGCTAATCTCTTACAATGAAGTAGTTATCAAAAAGATGGAGTAAAAGGAAAACTCATAGTCGATAAATAACAAAATGTGAAATATGATGTAAATACACATATAATATGTGTATAGTCTATATCTATAGCTGTATCATACAGATAAATGTGGGACACTGTATAGAGGATGGAGGTATTCCCTACAGACATTAAGAAATCTAAGACTTCCTGTTCTTATATTTGGGACAGTACTATGATTTCAAATAATTAATAAAAATACAATGAAGCATTTGCTAGTGTAAAAGATAGCTCAATCTCTTCAACAAGGAGAGAAATAAATCTTGTTAAATAAAATTGTCTAAAGAGTGCTACGTAGCTACTTCTGCACACTGTTGAAAGCAATAAGAATCTCGATGGTAGTTATCGGCTGGGGTCACCCCAATATATACCTATGACATCAAACCCACTTTCTTGGGGAAAAATAAGCATTTTACTAAATAGGTACTTTAACATAGAATGGGAAATGAATTTCAACCACCTCACCACCAGTCTATTGGTAGTGGCTGCCTGAAGCATTGCGGTGGGAAGAAAGCTGAAGTAAAAATTGGATTCAACATGAAAAAACAAGATTCTTGATTACCAGTGTCTGCACTGGTTCGCAGGTGAATTGAAGTCTCAAGTACCGTGCACATCCCAGCCCTGGACTGGATTTTAAAAGATAAAGGGATTCATATACAAATATCTGATTCCTCCTTAAGGAACTGATCAAAATCCTCAATTAAAGGAGTTATTTTTAGTATGAATTTCTTTTCTTTTAGGTTCTCTTTATGCTTTTTTGTGTGTAACCCCTGTCACCATTTTCCTATGTAGACTTGCACTGGAATAAAATATTCTGGCATAAGATACCTTACTACTTCTGGCAGACAATTTTTGTTCTCAGCTTCTGTATTTGCTGCTTCTTATAATAGAACTTTTTTTCCATATTTTTGTCTTCCTAGTATCTGATCTCCTTTCCTGTGCAGTATGAATTTCCCACTTCCTATGCTGTGTGAACTCCCTAAGCTGTGTGTACAAGTCTTGGTCTTTATGGGAGATGGAGCCTGTTTCCCCTTTTAGAAGGCTAAATGACTAGATGCTCATTACGCCAGACTCTTGTAGCATGGGTATAGATAATTGACCTAGGCTCAGACAATCAAGTACTATAGGCATTCAGACAGGAGCTGGTGACTGATAGAAGTGGATATAAAGCTTGTGATAGACGCAGATATGGAGATTGTGATAGTGGCAGCAGTATAAATAGTATGTTTCCAAAAGCAGCTATGTCAGTAGTTCCAGGGGCAGCATCCAGTGTCCAGTGCAGGTCTTCAGGGCAGTGGTGGCTGTAATGCATGCTGTAGCACCTAGGGACCAGGGGCAGCAGCAGTGGTGTCTTTACTAGACCTGCTCTGTGATAGGATTCAGGCTAGGGTTCTTGCTACTGCCTAGCTTCCTTTGCTTCTGCACAAGTTTATTTCTCCAGCCTTACCAAAAATTCTGTGGAAAATCCAATATATTTTCAATAAGTGCTTTTTCTGTGTAAATGAATCAGAATAGGTTTCTCTTGGTCGCAGCTAAGATCACTGACTAACAGATTTGTGAGAGCCTTTATGAGTGATAAAACTAGGTAAGTTTTGCTTCTCCCCACTTTGCTCTGTAGATGCTAACTAGCTTGTCACTTGATAAACCTCAAAAAGGGTTTTTCTGTCTCCCTGTTGAAATTTGCTCCTTTATATAAGCTCTCTATATAGGTTATATGCTGTGGTTTCTGCTGCACTGAAGCAATGGGGCTGATAAATTTTGTACCTTTTGACAAAAGGAGTAGCTTCACTTAAGTCGGAGCCAAAAGTAGAAAATTCATCTTCAGAAACATGGATACCGTAACTATTTTGTCATCGTTTCTAATGATGACAACAATATATTCCAAATTCAACCAATTCTCACATCTCCACTCCAACATTGTCACCATCATTTCTCCACAGATGACTCAAGAGCTAAATAACTGGTCCCCGGTTTGTCTCCTGCCCATCCTACCCATCTCCCACATGCACAGGTTATCTTCCAGATAAAACTTTTAATGGCATCTCAGCATGACTTAGGGAAAACAATCCAGAATCTTCACCATGGTTTACAAAGATCTACATTCTTTTGCTTTTGGCTACATCTCTGACTTCATTTCCTATTGCTTTCCATCTTGCCACACTGGCCTTTTTGCTTTTCCTTTACCAAGCCAGCAGTGCTATTTCAGGGCCTTTGCACTTGCTGTTCTCTCTGACTTGAGGATTCCTTTCCCAGATACTCACATAACTCATCCACTCACTTAGTTCGGATCTCTGTTACAACACCATCTCCACAGAAAGGATTTTACTTGCTATTCTTTCTAAACGACCACACTTGTCACTCTTTGACCCCTATTCTACTTTATTTTCTCCTCATAATTCTTATTACTATCTGACATTATACAATTTTGTTGTTTGTTTTTTTGTTCTACTCCCCACCCCCATTAAAGTGAGCTTCATGGGAGGCAGAGATTCTAACATACTTTTTTTCATGGCTATATGACAAGTGCCTGGTAGAGTGCCTGACACACAGTATTAAATAGAGGGATGAAGCGGAACAGTTCAGAGCTGGGTGTTGGGTAAGTGTAGAAAAGTGTCGTATAGACTCTGACTTCCTTCCTACTATTGCAGCAATTTGTTTCATTGGAGCTGGACTCAAACATAAAATCTCTGAGAGAAGTGTCAGCCTAGCACCTAACAAACTCTAAAATGTCTGTGTATGAGTTTGACTACATAAATTAATTGGTGACAAAACCACTTAATAAACATAATATATTTAAATAATGATCAAATGATTAAATAAGTGAGTGATCAAATATAACTGGACAGTCAACTTGGAATCCTTGCAAACATTAGGAAATGCCTCGGGTGGCCTCATTCCTAAATTCTATATTTTTTTCCAGAAGTTTTTATTTCATATTTGTACCACTGGCTTAATAAATTTTCTTGAGCCTTTATGTTAAATTGGAGCAGCATGCACAATTTAAATTATCTGTTAAGTTATAGTTATTATTTGGTTGGTATTTGTGGCTTTTACAGAAATTCAGCTAAGCAATTCTTTTGTCATCATTTACCATGAGCGTCCAGGTAAATGTTATTTACTTCATTCCGAGAATATGGTGTTATCTGGTGCTTGCTTCAAGTCAATTAAATTCAGAGCACAGTGCTAGGAAATGTGGAGATTCTCTAAATAAAATGGCATATTTCCTGTCTCCAAAGAGTCTGACAGTTCTAAAACTAGTACAAATTGGGAATCTTTCTGGGTATGACACTTGGTCTGTTTCCAGCTGAGTCAGTCTTCGTCTTAGTTTCCCCAACTAAAAAATAAAGCTAATAATATCACTGACAGGAAAAAATAGTGGAGAACAGCGAGGTAAAGTTTAGAGTTTGAACTTACTAGTAAGGTACAAGTTAGGTCAATACATTCTAGAATGTTTTAGTTGTGTGAAACAATGAAAAAAGAAATCAGATTCTCTTCTAATATCTATTAGCGTTAGATGACCTATTAGAGCTGGAATTCTAACAATTCTGACAAAACAACAAATCTAGTGTTTTCAAACTTTAAAAAATTGGAATTATTTTGCAATGAAATCTTAAGCGGAGCCATAAGTGCTTAAAGTTGTTCAAAGTGGAACCATATAGGTGTACACTGCTTAATTAGAATTTGACGTCTCTGAGACCAACCTCCTGGGAAGCTGTCACACAGATACAACAGTCTGACAGTTTTATGGTCATCTGCACTAATTCAGATACAGTCTTCCCTTTGGCACCATTAGACAGAGATTACCTATTTCCAGGACAGCAATATAAGCTGTCCCAGCACAGAGATAAGAGGAGGGAATCGAGCCGCCTTAGATATAAGAGCTTGACTCTTCATCTCAGCAATTTCCTCTCGATATTTTGAACTTATCACCAGCCTTCCTTAATTCATGGTGTCTCATCCTTTTATCTGTGCTGCCTCCTGAAAAATTAGGAACCTAACTCTTGTCCCAGATATGATTTTCTGTCCCCACATTGTGTGTGTGTGCATGAACACACACACGCACACGCACACACACAATCTGATCCCATTCAAGTTGGTGGTCACAACCCAAAGCTGACTTGCTCCTATCTGTTTTACAAGGACAGTGTTGGCAGAGAACTTGCAGATCTTGTTCACCATTGTATCCCAAACACCTATCACAGTGCCTGTATTCATATATGCCTGCAGTTATTTATTCACCACTTAGTTAAACACTTGCATGCTTTCTCTACATCTGACACTGTCCTTAACACATAGAAACAATGTTGAGAGAATTTGCTCCTGCCTTCCTGGATCTTGCCATCCTATGTATGGTTGGTAATCTATAAATAATTTTTCAATTAATGAAAACAGTTTCCTTCTGGCAAATAAAGAAGCAGTCATGATTGGACAATAAACAAACAAAGAAACAAACAAGTTTTTAGAGCAGGTTTAGGTTCACAGCCAAATCGAGCAGAAAGTAGGAGAGTTCCCATGTACTCCTTGCTCCTCCAACCCCACAGCTTCACCCACTAGCAACATCTGGCGCTAGAGTGGTACAGGTGTAACAATTGATGAGTCTGCATTGCCACATAATTACCACCCCAAGTCCACAGCCTACATCAGGGTTCACTCCTAATGTTGTACATTCTATGGGTGTGGACAAGTGCCTAATGACATGTATCTGCCATTTTCGTATCTTACAGCATAATTTCACTGCTCTCAGAATCTGGCTAGACTTTTAAAATTCTATTTTAGGATTTACAGAAATTAGATTGAGTAGCATCTCCCTTCAGATGTTTTGATCAGAAGTTCTGGCTTAGATGATATTTGATTTTCTGAGGAACCAGCCCATTCTGGCTGAAACATGTGTTCAGATCAGGTGATCTCACAAACATGTAAAGGATCTGGCTTCTCATCCTCTCATAGCAAAGTAGTTTCTAGAGAAGTTTCCCAAATGAGGCAGTATATGGAATGACAGAAAAAAAGTCTCTGCCTTTATCATCACTAGGCATGGACATCACTTTGATAGTCTTTTGTTTCACCTTTTTTTTTCTTCTGGAAAAGGAGCGTCAGTTGGCTGATTTCATTTTCAGAAACCCACACAATCTAGAGAGACTTCTCTATAAATTAGGAATTGTCTGGCATGCACTCCTCTCCAGTCATGACCCAGCCATTAGGCCGAACGGGATTGCCACTCAGACTTGCCTTTGCACTTGACCGCTCACAGGTGGGCTCTAGACTCAGAGCTTAGAGAGTCTCAGACGTCAGAAAACAGGATCAGCTGAGCACCAAGTGGTTCCTGAGGCATCAAACACAATTTGAAAGTCATATTTCTAATTCCCTCATTTTCAGAGAATGAAACGGAGAGTCACAGGGTGAAGTTACCTACTTGCTTCAGATCAAATAGCTGAGTAGAGGCAAAGGTTATGCTAGAACAGAGGGATGTGGAACACTTATTCCAAAATTATTTCTACTGCTCTATATTAGTGATGTATTTTCTGATGTACTGACTTTCATCAGTCAAAACCAACTAATCATAAACCAAGATTTCATAGAATTGCATAAAGATGATATTCCTGATTTAGTAAAACATTTTGTAGTGAGATGAATCAAAATTTTCCCATTGAGGAAACAGTTCTCTGAAAGCAGACATGATATTTGTGTACCTGGGAATATTTCCTTGTCTTAGAAATGCTCAAGGCTTTTTTTTTTTTTTTGATGACACTACTCTTTCCTTTCTGTATTCCATGCATGGGGCACCAGCAGCCATTTAGAGGGCCTTGGATTTCTTTAAGCTATTATTTTCCTCATCATTTAAGCTTAAGTATAAATCTGACTAACACAACTCTGCAACTACTGAAATCAGAAGGGAAGAATGTCTTAAGCAGGTGAAATCCCCAGGAATCTCAGGCAAGTCAGATAAAATTATTCCGTTGGAAGCTGGCCCTGGTATGAGAATAGCCACCAACACCCCAGGGAGAATTGCATGGCATCTTTAGTGAGAAGACACAATAAAACATTAGTTTCTTCCTTCAAAAAAATTATCACATTTAACTCCTTTGAGAAGAGTGCAAGAGTTCACCACTACTTCCATCTGATTATAGAAGTCTAGATTTTTTTTGAAATATACAGAAGCTGACAAATTCATTGAGCCAAGGGCTATAGCATCCCTCAGGGTTTCACTTGAGTACTCATAACAGGTGGCTGTCTAGACTGTTTTTGAATACTCCAAGGACAAAATTCCAGTTTTAATTATGAAAATCATTTATATAATATATTAATATGCTTGCACATGATTTTCCTACTTTACATAGCAATAGTGAGGATGAAATGAGATAATACATGCAAAATGTTAAACACAGAGGCTGGAATATTGTAGGGTTTAATACAATTTATTTTCATTTCCTTTTCTGTCACCAAACATAAACAAAATATAAATTCCATACACCTGAAACTAACACAACATTGTAAATCAACTTTACTTCAATAAAAGTTTTTAAGCTAACAGTAAGCTAACTGCAAATGCATTTTTTTTCTAATACACTATAAGCCCTTAGAGCAGACACCATCCTATTTCTGTACTCTCCCTGTCTAGTTCTGTGCATTGCTGAAGAGTAGGAAATGAAGGAAGAAAGGTGGGGAGGAAGGAAGGAAGGAAGGAAGGAAGGAAAATAAACAGGAAGGGAGAGGGTAGGAGATAGGAATCATCAAACAGGCTTATATTTCTCCAGTAATTCCCTACCACTTTCAGGATAGAAAGACATGCAACTCCTTAGCTTGGTTTACAAGACAGTTCTGGCTTGGCCCTGGCAGCCTCTGTAATCTCTATAAATACAGTTCATGTTCAGCTTCAGTCAAGCCCAGTTAGTAGCATTTCCTCAGATACACGCTACAATCACAGCTCCCAACTTTTGCATATGCTACACTTCTAACTTGAACATGTCCTCTCTTGATTTCTGTCCCCTTAGAGCCTAGCTAACTTCTCCTCACCTTTTAAGCCTCAGCTAATGCATTTCATATAATCACAGTAAGTAAATTCTTTTCATCCTTTTCCTTTCTATTGCCTCCCATTTCAAAAAGACACTTTGTCATTTTTTCTTTTTCAAATATTCATACATGATAGCATATTTGCTTTCTCAGAACGTACCCCAAATATTTTTTTGCTTCCCATTCTGTCCATTTTATGTGTACCAAATCCACATATAAATTTCTTTATCCATAACATGGGCAATCCTCTTCCCCCCTAAATATCACTTGTTCCCACCTATTCTTTCCCTGCTATGCACTCAGGAACCAGTGCTACACCTTAAGTAGATGACCTCTCTTGGACTCTGGGACTCTGGAATATTCTGTAGGAGAGTTTGGTATTTTTTTTTACACCAGTCCTACTTTAAAACATTAAACTTTTTGTTATATAGAATTGGAGGTTTACGTGCAATTGTCAGAAACAGTACCGAGAGACGCCTCATACCCTTCACCTAGTTTCCTCCAAATGTAACGTCTTTGAAAGCTCCAGTACAACATCACAACCAGGATTTTACTATCAATATAGTCAATATACAGAACAGTTCCATCACCACAAGGATTCCCCGAGTTGCCTTTAATATTACAAGCACCTCCATTTCCCCAACACTATCTTTGACAGGTGGCAACCATTAATCTGTTCTTCATTTCTATAATTTTGTCATTTCAAGAATGTCATAGAAATGAGATCATACAGTATGTGACTTATTAGTATTGGTTTTTTTCACCCAGCCTAATTCCCTGAAGAGTCATCCAGGTTGTTTTATGTATCAATAGTTCATTCCTTTATGTCACTGGCTAGTATTCCACGATATGGGTATACTACAGTTTGTTTATCCGGTCACCCATTGAAGGACATCTAGGGTATAGTTTTTGGAATTGTAAGTTTGGTTCATGTTTGTTTAGTACCCATTTCTTCAACAAGGACATAAGGACCATGAGGACAGAGGTTATTACTCCATTATTTATACCTAAAGGTACACTTAGCAGTGTTACATTGCTTGGCACACAGTACGTACTTAATACATATTTTTGAATAAATAAGAGGCAGAACCTTGTCTTCAATTTATGTCCAACTGAGGATAGTTATACACAAAAAACTAGGTATTCTGAGTAGTTTATGATCCCCCTTTTCTACCACATAAAGTTGTATCTTGCAAATATATCAAAGATTGGAAGGAAGCAATCCAGTCACCCAGTTCCACCATTCCTTGGGCCTGGTGAGCGCTGTTGCACCATGTCTCCTCTGGGTCTCTCTGCTCTAACTGCAGCTGACAACCTCTGAGAGCTCTACCCCTTCAGCCCCATCTCCCTGAAGCCCCTCAAGGCTTTCAGTTATTTACTGAGCACCTCCTTTGTGCCAGGCACTGTGTTTAGAGCTTGAGGAAAAGCAGTAAACAAGATGAAAAGACAGAGTCTTAGCTTTTATGCACTCCATATTTTATTAATGAAGACAGACAATAAATATGAAAAACAGAAATTAACAAGATTTCAGATAGTGATAAATACTGTGAAAAAAATAAGACAAAGTGACATGGTAAAAATATGCTGGTGGACTGGGGCAGGATGGAGCTGCATTTAACCAATGGCTTAGAGATGGTCTTTCCAAGGAGGTAAGATTTGAACTGAGGTATGAATCCATAAAGGAACCAAGCATATGAAGGTCCAGGAAGAAAGGGCATTTCAGTCAGAGCAAATAACTAGTGAAAAGATAGGAAAAAAGTAGGTATGTTTGGGGAGCAGATGGAAGGCCATTTTGATAATAAACAATGAAGTTGAGGAAGCAGGCAGAGACCAGATCATTCAAGACCATTCAGTACTTGCTGGACATTGGGAATTTATTCTGAGGATGAGGAGAAGCCACAGGAGGGGGTTAAAACAAGAGAGTGACATAATTAGATTTTTATTTTAAAAGATCACTCTGGCCATGACGTGGAGAATAGTTTAAAGGGAAGCAGGAACAGAAGGAAACCAGTTATAACGCTGTCTTCATAGTCTAGGCAAAAGGTGATGGTAACGTGGTAAAGAGGAAAGAATAGAAGAGGTTTATTATAGTTTGGAGGTCACGCTGGTGTTCCTAGACCCCCTCATTCCTCCTCCTGTCATTACCACCCTCTCTCCTATAAGGGCACCACTATACTGACTTTTAACAGCATAGATAGTTAACTGTTTTTTTTTGTTTTGTAATCTACATACTCTTTTGTGTCTTTTCACTCTCATTTTTCCTATTGTTGCATACAGTTGTAGTTTAATTTTCACTGCTGCATATTATTCCATTATGTGAACCTAACAAAGTTAATTTAGTATTTTCCTGTCAATGAACATGTGAGTAATTTCCCATATTTGGGAATATTACTAGCAGTGCTACTATGAGCATTCTAGTGTGTGATATTTGGAGACATGGAGTAGAATTGCTAAGTTATGAGACATGCATATGTTTGGCTTTAGAGGATAGTACCAGTTTTCCAAAGTAATTACACAGATTTACACTCCCATTAGCACTTATTGACAATTCCTTTACTTGGTATTTTATGTATTTTCCTTTGAACCACTTTGGTGGGTGTAAGAGGCATCAATTTCTATTTTATTTGATATATTTATTTTGTACGCTCATTTTCCAAATCTCTTCTTAAATCTTTGACTTGTACTCTCTTTTCATTTCTTTTATGTTCAGATACCACATTCCAAAGTCAAATACCTTTCCTTTAGTTGATAATGCTGCCAAGTGAAAGAGAGCACTTGCTTTCACACTTACATCTTCATATGCCTTCTTATCATTGAAATACAAAAATATTTAATTTTCAGCAATCTCACATTGTCTGACAGTAACCATAGACCCTAATCATTATTTTGCAGATTGATGAGAGGAATTTCATCAATAGATGGTTTCAAAGTCCCTTGTATCTTCAATTGTTATTTTATTTAAATAATTTTCATCCTCCATTCTCTTTGTGATCCTCTTTTTCCCTTGGACCAAACTTTACTTGTTTCTGCCTCAGTGGTGTTTGTTTCTCCTTTTGCCATCCATTTTCACCTAGTTTAGGATCCCAAAGCAACACTTAGGTATTTATTCCACTTTGATAAGAAGTTATATTTTATATATGAACTTAATTTCCCAGAAATTTTAAAAGTTATTTTACTTAGAAAAAGGTTATGGAAAGACATTATTTTTTTCCTAGAAGCTACTTTTTTAAAAGTTTTATTATTTTTTTATTGAGGTGTGGTTGATTTACAATAATATATGTTTCAGGTGTACAACATAATAATTCACAATTTTTAAAGATTATACTCTATTTATAGTTATTATAAAACATTGGCTATATTCCTTATGCTGTACAATATATTCTTGTAGCTTATTTATTTTACACATAGCAGTTTGTACCTCTTAATATCCTATCCCTTATCTTGCCCCTACCCCTTGCCCTCTCCTCACTGGTAACCACTAGCTTTTTCTCTATATCTGTGTTTGTTTCTTGCTTTGTTATATTCACTAGCTTGTTTTATTTATTAGATTCCATATATAAGTGATAACATACAGTATTTGTCTTTCTGTCTGGCTTATTTCAGTAAGCATAATATCCTCTAAGTCCATGACAGTTATTTTTAAATGGTTTGAAAAAGAGAAGTCTTCCATACCCAAAGAAACTCAAGACTATTTTCATACATATGGTAGAATTATGACCAACATTTTCCTAAAGCAGCTTAAGAATTAAACCAGTCCTTATACACGGTGGCCAATCAAAGTGATTAATGTTTCTGAGACTGCTAATCACGGCACTATGTCAAAAGGCCAATTAGTTCAGCTGACAGTTATGCTATTGGACCTGCAGCTGTACTTGTGGGAATAGCCATTGACTCAGCAAATAAAGAGCAATAAGAATTTCCTAGTAAACCAATTTAACTCCCATGTATATGTGTCTATATAAAAACATGTTTCATGTGATATTGCTAGCAGTTAATGAGGTATTGAGGTGCTGTCTCCTGGGTCCCTTTAAGCTACATGATTCTATGTTCTGTTTCTATAGAATTATAAACCATGTAGCAGGAAGCTCACATTAAGCTACTACCTTTGTGCTGCCCGATGCTGGGATTCAGGCATAGTTAGATAAGTTGTAGAATAGATCTGCCAGAGTTTCTTAGTGACTGAGAAGCTTTCTGGAAAAGAATATAAACTGTGTTCATTGCTGAACTTCAAGCATATCTGATCATGCCTGATGAATTGATGAGTTGGCTTCAAAGAAGCCTAACTGTGAGTAAGAGATTAAAAACTATATATAGAGAGTTGATTCCAAAGAAGAAGAAAGCAGGCAAATGGCTTAGATCCAGTAACAAAGATTTTAGTCATCAGAGGAGGAGGGACTCAGTACAAGTCTTGGTTGATGCATGATTTCATTCTAGGCTTAGCTTCAAGGACCTATAAATTAACATAGAAAGACTTCTTTGGCTAAATGCTGTAAGACTTCGTGACACAGGCAACATTAATTTCCACCATTGTAGTAAAAATTTGTTAAAAAATATTCAAGAGGGAAGTAAGACTGCTCCCACATCCTTTCATGGACCACACAGACCTTTGTTGTAACTAAGGGCTCAGAGTGGACACTCAGAGGTCTTGGGAACCCAGGAAAGCAGCAGGAAAGACTCTCACCACCACTGTAGCTGTGTGGTGGTCATCCGCCTCTGCATTCTTGAGAATGGCGACTTTTGCATCAGTGGAGCATTACATAGAGCATACAGCGTCAACAGAGCAGCATGGATGCTGTATGTTAGGTCTTCTTCCTGACAATTTGTAAGACACTTCCTGGGGAATCTCCAACTTATCTGTGGCCAGGTGTGTTGAGTTGGAAGTATGGAAGGATGTGATGCAATGCTAGGAGAAGAAATTTTGCAAAGGTTGGATTTTCCTATATTGAGTAGGTCAAGGCCAGAGCGAGGATAATTTACAATAGGATAACATTTTTAAAATTTTCTCTAAAATTGAGATTTTCCCCTGCAAAACTCTAACCACCCATCCATATAGGCACCCATTTATACATTTTAAACATATTCAGTGACTGCCTTTATTTCTCCCCCTCTGAAACCAGAAATGGAAAAAATCATTTGTCAATTTGGTCGGGCTTATTATAAAATTTCTGTCATTTTTCAGTTCTTTATCTCGTCTTAATCTTAGTTTCCTTATTCTTTCTTAGTTCCCTATCTCTCTTTGATTAAGTTTTGAAAATTATTCTTAGAGCCATGAAGTAGCTATATCAATAAAATTATATCAATAAAAATGGACATATTTTTGTTGTAAAAATTGTTGGTTATTAATTGCTCACCGTCCTTTCCTCCTGGTTCTAGCTAACTGAGAAACAGAATTGAGGGGATAAATAAGGAACACAATTAAGTATTGATACCGATTTTATTGATAGAGTGGGATTGAGAACCCAGTCTGGATCTGAGGCCAGGATGGTACTTCCTATGGCCCCTCCTGAATGGAGTCTCCTCGGTCCCATGGAAGTATTCACTCATTCACAGGCAGAGACGCTAGGTTAGAGAGAACAGAGGGCAAGCTCAGCTCACCAGGACACTTTTCAGTTTGGTGACCACACGTGTGGGCGTGCAAGGTGGTCAGGCCCTCAGCACTTGAGAATTGGTGGTGATTACTTAGCAATGCAGCAGTATTTCAACAAAGTGACACTGCCTCACAGTAAGTGTGGCTCACAGATGTTAAGCTCCCCTAGATCTCACCAATCAGATATTTTACCTCTGCTCCTATGTGTGGAATATGTGACGTACCATGCTCTCTCCACGGAGAAAAGGAGAAGGAAGTCAGGGAATGAGTTCTCTTCCCCAATACTCCCAAACTTTGTGCTTATTTAATTGTGTGTGTTTAATAACCAAGCCTATGGTCGTCCAGGGTTGTGACTATACCTCTTCAGAGGAGGAATTAGCAGAGTATTAGAGGTGCCCCATGGCCCACCACTGCCCCTCTCGGCCTCCTTCTGGGTCAATAGTGAAGAGTTCAGCTTTTGAACTCAGAAAGTTCTGACAAAGCTTAGAATAAGCCATTGATTGATGTAACTCACAGGGTACAATGTACTCATGGCCAAAAACTCATTCCCTGTTCAAGTTCTAACCTCAAATTATGCCCCACTACATTGTCAAATGCTTCTTATTAGAAACTATACAAAAAGTCCATATAAAAGCAAAAGTAGCGCCAATAATACAGTTTAACTTCAAACTATATCACACACTTGCACAACATGAAACTCTTCTCAGTATTGTATTCCTAGAGAGAAATGAAAGACCAGAAGCAAAATCTGATTCAAGTTAATGAAACTTCCAGGAAATCAAAAGTCCAAACTCTTGCCTCTTCAATGTTTTTCTTTCTATTTTCAGCAAGAAGGATTTCAATCACATGCAATCAGGGTCCTTTTAGGAGCAGGCTGGCCTTTTCCTATGGGAATAGGTGTAGCCTCTCCAACAACTTCAAAATTTAATGACTCCAATTTTAATTCACACTCACGTGTGATGTGTTATCAGACAAAGAATCCAGGGTCTATAGGACATGTAAGATGATTTCAGCTGCAGTCTTCACTCATACAATTTGAAAGAGACAAAATAATTTCAATCCTCCCACAGCAGTTATCCCCATACATAATATCATGTCACAGTGCAACTGTCAGCACTGAACCATAGCAGAAAAAAAAAAAGTAGAGTAGATTTGATTTGTCTTGCCAGAATGCCTGATAGTCTAGGCCAGTTTATTTTGAGTCCTTACACCGTGAACTTAAATTCAGTTATGAGAATGCTTCCATTAAGAGGTTAATGATGACACTGTTTCTCACATTTCATATGTTCCTACATTTTCCAAAAATTACAAATTTGCTGTGATAGCCTCTTCAGCCTCCAGGCCTTATTTGAAGCTCTCATCTTTCACTTTATGTTCATTTCACAACTTTTCACTTCCATATCTCCCTTGAGTCGTACTCTTCCAGCATGATTCTGGCATGTGGATGCTGAGGAATGAGCATGCCGCCTGGGGATACAACCTCCCCTCCTCCTTGAGAGCTGGGTACCCTACATTTTAAAAGAGCCAACACTCCAGAGTTCATTGCATCACATTCTCCACAATGTCAATCTTCTGCTGTGTGTTTGGATTTCTTCAACCTCAGAAATATCGAAAGGCATTTTTAGCAGTGTGTCATTTTCTGTTGCAGCCTCTTCTTTTGGAATTCCTTGGGCCTAAGAATCCTGTGTCTTAGTGGGATCTTTCCCTCACCTTCATATTTGCCTCAGCTGGAGATTTTCCTTCAGTATATTATTGACTGAAAGTTGCCATTGATTTTTCCAATGTTTGTGCCCTTTGTGGATTAACAGAGGATAAATATATCTTTCCTGTGTGCACTTTGTCCAATTCTGCATTCCCAGAGTGTTAGAGTTGGTAGAAGTTGAATCCCTTATGTTTCTTCCTAGCATCCCAAACACTGCTTCCTGCTGTCTCTTTTTCCCACAGGTTTCCATTTGCCTTCAGGGTTCTATTTCTCTCTGTTGTTCCCCTGCTCTTTCAGTGAGAACCAGCTGAGCTTTTAAAATTTTACTCACTTCTTAAATGACTGTCTTTCCTTCTCTAAAGCAACAACCATAATATTAATTATAGCAACCTAACCTTTTTGAGTACTTATGGGGGGCCAGATCCTACGCCAAGAGTTTAAAGGTAGGCATGTTTATTTCCTAGTTACCAAGGACTATTTTAAGGATTCAGGAGGTGAAGATATTTCCTGAAGTTTACAAAATTAGGGTTAAACTAAAAGAGAGAGAGAAAGCGAGAGAGAGAAGAGAGATGAATTACCTATTATCCACATTTAAATAGGATACATCTATCCGTAAAAAAGTTCCTCACCTCACCAGCCAGTTAAATCACTTATCCTCCAATAGAGAAGAGCAAATGAAGGATTAGAGATAGTATCAGAAAATATGTACTGCCGTGCTGGAGAAAGGCAATGCTTTCTTGTGGTCAAGGGTCCAAAGTCCCTAACTGAGTTGCTGTAGAGACTAAGTGATTTCATATAAGTTACTCTCATTAATAAAATCAGTAAGTGCTGCTCCTTTCTCAAGAGTGTTACAAAATCTTCTTCCTTCTACAGAGTTAAGGAAAAAGGGAATAATTGTGTTCTCCAATAATGTCCAGTTCAGGACCCTCACAATCACAGTGGAAGAACTTGTTGATTCATTCACATCATATTTCTCTCTGTCTTACAGCATGGGAGAAGAGCATGCCTATTAATACAGAACTTGTGGTGATTATGCCCCTTGTATGGTTTATAATAATGGTGTTTGATCATTTACTCACAGTGTTATATATAAACTTTAAGGATTTTTTTTCCTAAGAAATAGCTTGGGTGGTTTTTTAAAAGTATAAATACAAAGCATGTCATTGCAAATATTTTATACAATACTTATACAGGGAAAAGTAAATGAAAATCACTGGTTACTCCACTTCCAAGAGACATTACTGTTAACATTGTCATGGGAACCTCTCAGGGATTTTTCTGTTCATGTGAACACACATACCTTAAAATTATAAAGTGGGGCATCCATTATACTAGTGCCCACTAATGTGTTAGAATGTATTTTTTCCCTTAATAATATATCATTGGTGGAGGGGCGTCAAGATGGCAGACTAGGAAGACCCTGAGCTCAACTCAGGGAGCCCACAAACACATCAAAGCTACAACTACATATATGGCAACTCTCACTGAGAATTACCTGAAGACTAGCAGAACAGCTCTTCTACAACCAAGGCTATGAGGAAAGAACCACACAGAGTCTGGCAGGATGGAAGGAGAATTAATCTAGTTGGGACCCACACCCCTAAGCGGGGACCCAGAAGAGAAGGGGGATTTCACAGGCTTGGGGATCCTCCCTAAGAAGTGAGAGGGATACGAGCCCCATATTAGGCATCCCAGCTATGGGGTCTGGCACTGGGAAGATAAGCCCCCGTGACTAGTTTGAAAACTAGTGGGCTTACCTGAGGGCTGTAAGAAACGGAGCCTCCACTCTTGAAGAGCACAAGCATGGACTAGCTTGTTCCCAGTCCCAGTGCAGAGGCAGCAGATTGAAAGCTGCCTGATGCTCCAGCCGGCCTGCCAAAACCTCCCCAATACACCCTCCAAAGCCACATCAGCTTCCTGCTCGTCCATCTTGCTCCGACACTGCTCCCTGCTAAGGTGGAGACCACCATCGTTTGCCCCAAGGAAAAGTGAAGCCAGCTCAGGAGAGCTGCTCCAGCACCTTGGGCCCCACACATGCCCCCAACCAAAGAGAGACTGCTATGGCTGCCAGGAGAAGCCCAACTCCTTCAGGGCCCCTTGGGCCCCAGCCTTACCCCATGAGAGCAAGGCAACAGCCACTGATCCTGGGAGAAGCCCCAGAATTCACAGGGCTTTGGCTCTTGTCCCTCCAGCTTGCCAGGCTTACCTCTCACCAAGGCAGCAGCCACCAGTGCATCCCAGGAGAAGAAACAGCCCATGCTCACTTCAGATTCAGCTCTCCCACAAAAGCCATGGGGCACAGGCAGACTGCATAGGGACACTCCCAAACAAGGACTCCTGACCATCCTAACACGGCCAAAGTCCACCATGGCAATTGGTAACAAAGGCATGACTACTTAATTGTGCACTTAGTGTAGATATTTGCAAATAAGTCCCAAGTTTACACCCATATATGCCTTATGTCCGATAACTGATGTAATCTTTCTTTGAAACCACCTTCCTGCCACCCTCTCCAACAATGCTGGTGAGTAGGGAAAATATAATTTAGTTTAATCCAGTAACTTACATCGATCCAATAACTTAAACTTTTTTTTTAGATAATAGTCTTACTCAAGCAAATTCTCCATCTTCCAGATTCTCTGTCCTTGTCCTGATATGTCCAAAATGGTCTCAAGTTGTGAGATGTAAAGGGCTACATAACCCATGGTGATTGAGAGGATGGGAGGGACAGGTCTGCACACAGGTCCCTGTATGCCCTGCTGGCATACTGTGCTAATGTCTGTGATTGGGGAATTTGTTGCATCTTCTTTGGTTTGATCAGGACCCAGAGATCCTCCGCTCTTGACTCAAAGTTTCATTCACTTACAAGCGCTAAAAGGTCCTATGTGTGGCTGCAGGGTTCTGTACTTGGTTGTGCTCGGCTATAGTACATTTAATCCCTGCCAGACCTCTATGGAACCTCTGGGAGGTACCGTAGCTGGATGCCCAACTACTTCTACATCTCCACATCAACTTCACTCTGAGGACATGTGGTACCTTCCAGGTCTTTTTCATGGCACATAAGAGTTAAGTGCCTTAGGAGTTTTATCTAAGACTCTTATTCTGCCTAAAGACTCCAGAAGGAGAGCGGGAGGGATGCTCTCTGTAGCTGTGTTCGCTTCAAGGTAGACTTATTTAGATAGTTCTTGATCCAGGGCTCAGTGCCAGCTGATACATCTCTCCATCTTACTCTTAATGTTTCCTGTTTAGTGTGGCAGACACCTATGTATACATGTCAGGTATAATACAAACCTTATATTCCCAGCTTGTGTCAAAAATATTTTTCATAGTCATTGGTAACTTTCCATTTAAAAATTGACCTAGCTTAGCGAGGTATGTAGGATAGATGATCTTAAGTCACAGCCCATAAAGCAGATCTACCACCAACAAGTAGCTATAAAAACATTGGATTGAGGCTGATGGGGAAGTTGATACAAACAAGCGTAATAGAGACATATCCTTTGGCAGGTGTCTGGGTCAGCATTATAATGTAAATTTGTTGCCAGTACTCTTTATCTTCTCAGGTCATTTGCGATTTTAGAGATGCCCGGTTTGCACTAAGGCATAATGAACCCTATGAGATTTTAACGTTGTTGGCCCAGTTTTAAAATGTGGTTAACTGAGTGGTTAATGTAGGATGAGTTCTTAGGACTGCATTAGGCCAATCAGTCTAATTAGGTTGCATGCCCGTTGGGCATGGACTGTGAGTGCTTGACTAAGTTTTTCGTTAAGATTTAGCGCATTTTGTCTCAATAAATTTCTTTTGCACTAAACCTCACAAAGTGGTTTGCAAATCACCACTTAAATATTACAAAAATACAAACACATGATTTATAGAACTAATACTTTCACTCAGTTTGAAAGCTGGCCTCTGATTTTATGAAAGTACTTTAGTACTGTTACATAATTTTTTTCCCAAAACAGTGAAGGGAAAACTCTGGTGATACATGTGTACATTAGATACGTGTTAGGCTACTGGACTCCTGTAGGATTCTATAATTCTATGTCAATATATAGGAATTTTAAAAAACTACTCTGTCTTATTTCCACCCAAAATTTCTAGACTGATTTATTAGTTGTTCAGTTATTTAATCAGTAGCTCAAGATATCTTAGGAGTTTCCACTTTTTCAGTAGGCTGAACTGATATTAACACTGGTCTATGTAAACATGACTTTTTACTTCACTGGTAGCTAACTTTAAAGACTTTATGAGAATCAACCTTTTTCTACTGTCCACAGCTGTATGTATTATATATGTATGTACACAGAGCTAAAATATTTTCAAGAGAAACTTTCTAATCATATGCCCATATCATGGTATTTAGACTATAAGATTCATGAGGACACATCCAAGTCTTTTTCACCTTTGTTTTACAACAGAGTCTGGCACACAGTAAGGACACAACCAAATATGAATAAATAAGTACCTATTGAAACCTCCTGGCAATAAGAGACACCCAGTCATATGTTCATGAGATACCACCTTGGGAAAGAGATAGAACGGTGACTCTAGGGGACTCTGCTTATAAAGATTCAGGAGATTCATAAAAGCTTCAGTAAGGAAGAAACTCATTCAAGATGGTAAGATCCATGTAGGCAAACATTTCCCTACAAATAACATACCCGTATCTTACTTTGGTTTCATAGAGTCCATAAGATCCGTATGAGGTGCACAAAAGAGAAAATAAGTTCAACATCTTATGAACATTTTATAGTATCAGAGATTCCTAGAGTTAAGAAGAATCTTAGAGGTCATCCGTCTAAGTTTCCACCAAAAATTAGAGATTCTCTTCTCAGCCATAGTAATCATCCAGCTCAAAGCCTTCCACTAATAGGAAACATGTGCTTTGTAATTATATACTTACGTGCTTGTAATCCAAACTAAACAGATTTAGATCCTAAGGAAATGAGTGGGCTTGAAGAAAATGACCATACATGTAGGACAGAAGAGTCCAGATATAATGAAGAAGATTTACCTAATTAGAAATAAAGCCTATATCTAGATCAAAGGGAAACATTATACTTCAAAAGCCAGGATCAATGAAAGAGACCAAACCTATAAATATATTGGAGAAATTGTGATTTCAAGGATAAAGCATCTTTCGGGCTATACTAGAACTGCTAATTGACACCCCTGACCCAATATCATTTCTCATCTTCTTTTGTAATAAGGGTATTTTAACAGAGCTACCTAAAATAAGCATTCCTTTTCCCAGACTCCCTTGCATCTTAGTGTGGCTATGTACCACATTCTGATCCAAAGGATGTGAGCAGAATTTGTATATGTAACTTCTAAGTCATGTCCTTAGTAGGAAGAGGTATATCTGCCCCTATGCCCCCATTCCCTTTCCAGCTGGCTGAGATGTGAACATGGTGGTGAGCCATCTTCCATGTGGATGAGAACAACTTCCTAGAAATGGCAGAACGGCAGGATGAAAGGACCTGCATGTTTGCCTTGATTGCTTATGCTTGGACTATTACAAAGGAGAGAAATAAACTTACTTCTAACTTATCTGAGTCCCTTTTATTTTAGGTCCTTACGTAATACACAGCTTTCCAGGTGGACAAATTGCAAAGTACCAGGATCTAAGTAATATAGATATAAGTGTGTTTAAGTGATATATAATAAACTTAAGCATCATACAAAAGATACAATACTTTCTCTTCTGGAGCTGATGAAATATTTTCAAATATTATGTTAGGTCAACAAAACCTCATTAAACTATGAAAAGCAAAAGTTGTACAGGTGATTTTCTTTGATCAAGAAAATAATAACACAAAGGGTAAGGAGATAATTATCAAAAACATTTGACTACTTAGAAAATTTTAAAATGTATCCCTTAGGTCAAAGAAGAAATTAAAGTTGCAATTATAGCTATTTAGAAAATAATGACAAGAAGCTTCTATTAAAGCTTATGAGCTATGACCTCAGAGCTGTGATTGTGGTCTCTGGATGTTATTTTCGGCCAAAAGGAGCCAGAACTCACTGAAGACAGCTGATTTCAGTTCTGGGTCAGGAAATGTACACATGTACAATATGAGTCCAGAACATCTTTCATAAAAGAAAGTAAGGAAGTTTTCATGGTGTACTGGGTTCATGTCAAAATGACTCCAGAACAAACATGAAAAGATTTCCACTGGACAAAGGTGAGCATCTTGAAAAACAATAATATGTGCTCTGGGTTGAAATACATCAAATATATTTAAATCTACGAGTTCATAAGGGTAAGTGCTTTCCCCACTCCACCCAAGCAAATTAAAAAAAAAAAAAATCCTTGGATAACTATGAAGGTACTAGGAAACAAATGCACTGTTTTGAAAAACGTAAAAAAGAAAGTAATCAATTATTTATCTTGTCCTTCACATAAGATCTACAGCTCAGAATAAAACAAATAATTGATGAGTGAATATTTCTCCTTATGGAAATTTTGAGGCTAATAAATGTAAAAGGAATGATAAAAGTGAAAATTACTATTCTGCAACCCTAATGCAAATCTAATGTAAACAATCCAGGCAATGATCAACAATGGTTGCTAATATGACAAAAGCACAATCAACATTATGTGTTTCTTGATGGAAGTATTATACATAATTCCACCTTTGGTTGAAATCAAATCTGCTCTGATAAGGACCAGTTTACAGGGAAATAAGGGACAAAAAATATGATAAATGATACCTAAGGAAAATAATCATCAAAATCCGGTCTTGGGAAACTATAGAATAATAGAAGAAAAAGTCAGGTTTCTTTAATAAAAAGATGGAGAGAGAGAGATTTGTAGAGTATAAGATACTTAAAAGACATATCAAGTTATATAAGAATGCTTATATTTTAGAGGTACTTATAGATGAAATGATATGATGTCTAAGATTTTCTTCAAAATAATCCAATGGTGAGAGATCTAGCTGAAGACCTATAAATGAAAGAAGACTGGTCATCAGTTGATATATTTGCAGCTGGGTAATAGACCCACATGGGAGTTTATTACACTGTCTTACTTCTGTATACGTTTAAAATTTTCTAAAATTAATAAATTAAAAAATTTTGGAAAAAAACATTTCTCAGAGAAAATAATCATTTTAGTCTTGAATCTCTTCATTATTAAAGAAGATATAAACTAGCGATTCAGCTCAAGAACTTTAAAAAGAATAACAAAGCAAACTCAAGGAATATAAAGTAAATTAAAAAATTAAAACATATGAAAAATTTCAGAAGCATAATGTCTTCTATGTCATAAATATTCTTCAGTACAGCAATTGATTCCTAATTTCCTGTGTGAGGGCATTTAAATCAAGCAGTCTTAAAATCTAGCTTAATAACAAAAAGTCCTTCTAATGGAATTCCATCAGAATAGCCTCCCTTGTCTTCATCTAACAGATGTAGAATATGTAGACTTCTTATGAGTCCTGGTGTCACAGAGTCAATAAAAGTGATGGAAATGATTTCTTTTAAAACAGTATTAGGATACTGGTCTGTTTCTGAGACCTCATATATATAATCTTAGGACTGTTGACTCTCCTTTGACTTGAACTCTTGCCAATATTCCAAGTGATAAACCCTTAAAGAGTCCCAAATCACTATCAACACATCAAATTCCTTAAGAAGGAGATTTCTAGTCATGCCATCTATAGTTGACTATATTGTCTTCCTCCTACAGATTGCTGTCACCCTGGTGCCTCCCTTTACTACTTCTATAGAGCGCACAAATGTCTGGAAGACAAGCTTTTCATATGATAATTTCTTCTATTCAGTCAAGATAGATTCTAAAATCAAAATCATTATACAAACATCAGAGATGATAGACTCTTCCATTTAAAAGCGTTGCTGGCATTGAGCTGGTTAAGTTTCTGATGTTGAAAGTCATTTTATAACACACTCCGTAAGTAAACAGTAAATATCTAGTCACAGTTTATGATATATCTTTTCAATATGTATAATCATTTCTTTTTCCCTAAAGTGTTCTCCCTAAATTTGCAATAGCTCATGTAAGCATTATGAGCTGCATAATTGGCAATAGCTCATGTAGGCATTATTTTACCTATCTGTGTAACTATTTGCTTAAGAATCTATGCGATATTGGGAAAATACTTTATTTCTCTGAGGCTGAATTTCTTCATAGATAATACTGAATAGTAACACCGTATATTGATGTTGTACAAATTAAATAACAATGTAAACGTTCAACATAGTGCCTGACTTATGAAATATACATTGTATAGCTTAGATTTCTCTGGACAAATACAAAAGGACAAACATTTAAGCACCAAAGTATATTCCTTATGAGTTGTGTATTACTATGCTGTTACAGTGGCGACACTATGATATTTGGGCAATAATTCTTGTGTGTTTTAGCCATGATATTCTTTCCACACCATTTAGAAGAAATTTTTAGAGAAAATCATTTATAAAGAAATACAATTTACATTTCTTCTCACAACTTAAAGGCAAAAAATTATGAACTATAAGCACCTAATAGAAAAAAAAGTCATGCAAAGAACTTTAAAATGAAGCTATTGATGGTGGCTTATTCATGAGCTATTGATTATGCTGATTTAATTACCCACGGTTATAAGATTTTAGAATGAAAAAAAAAATTGAGGACATCCAGTGCAATCCTGGTCATCTCATCTTCTGTACTTGGGAGTATTATTCATCTTTTGAAGGGAAATATAGATCCTAATAAATCAAAACCAAATGTATTCTTCCTATGTTAAATCTTTTAGGGATATAAATTTGACAAGTTTTGAAAATTTAGGAGGGAACCTTTTGCTTTCTATATCGCTTTAATTCCTTTAATGGAATAGGGTGAGGGTAGAGGGGTCGGGCAAGGAGAGATGAATAATGATATCATTTTGATTTATTATAAGGCATAAGCTAATATTATTTCTGTCCTCCACAGTATCAGATAGAGAAAGTAAAGAAAGCACTTATTTTCAAAAATGAAGTAGAAGAAAAATAAACACACTGAAATTTAGTTTTGATTATATGGTTGCTAAATCAATCTTATTTTCCATTGATTTATTTTGTTTCCTTCAGAGAAATCTAAATATTAAAATCTTGCCCAAACAGATAAAGATTTTTTTTTTTTGCCTTTGTCAATTTTAGTTTAGTTCTTAAATTTGGTGCAGGTTTTTCAATCCCAGAAAAATGTCTGAGTTATAGGTGCCTAAGAGGTACAACCAAAAGAGTTTCTGTCATCAAAGTCCATGATTTTTTCGTGTGTTACATAAGACAGCAGGCAAAGGTCACCAAAACCTGGTCCCTTCTGAAGGTATAGTTTTCTCCCCTTTCCCTCCTTTTCACTACCACTCATCCCTCCCCACTCCATTAAAATAGCTCTACATAATATACAGACTAATAAGACCCCATTATTTGATAATCTGTGTTATTGTTTACCCACTTAAGACTTATTTTTCCATAATTTTCTTCTATTTGGAGAGACTGTTCAAACATTTTGGCTACTCAAGGCCTATATAAACTCAGGATCCACCTCACACCCGTTTCCTGCCAAGAAACCATCTTTGATTTCTCTAGTATCTGGAATTAGTATCTCTCCAGTGTAATTACTTGTGAACACCCCAACCCTGATTAAATTCAATTAATGGACTTTTATCTTGCTCCAAGCATCTGAACTTGGTCAGAAGAAAGACAGCAATGCTGATCAATATAATTTTAAATTCATCTACACTGACCTCGTTACAAGCAATTCTATCACATTTCCTCACTTCATTAACTTTCTTAGTCTCTTAGGTAAAGGTTTCACATTTTCTCTCTCTCTTAAAACTCCAATACCCCATCCTTCTCCCATTTGATTTCCTTGATTTTTTTGTCATTGAGAAAATATGGGCAACACATGCTCTTCCTACCAAATTTACCAATTTACTTGCATCTGTACTCATACCACCAGTCTTTATTTCCATGACAATGGTAAACTAATGGTACCTCTATATCTGAACAAACTCTTCCTTTGTGCACAAAATTCCATTCCTCTCACTCACCCTAGGGCATTATTCCTGCAGTTAATCCTTTCTCTCCTGCATTGCCATTTTTATCCTCTTTTATTGGATAATTTTTTATCAGCATAAAAACAGTTACAATATCTTCCATGTTAAGAAAAAAAACCCTTTCTTCACCCCACTTCCCCTTCCAGCTACTATTCTAATTTTCTGTCCCTCTTTACAGCAAAAGTCTTCAAATGAGTTGTCCATCCTCACACTCTACATTTGTCCTTTTATTCTCTCTTGAATCCAAGAGATTCATCAGAAAATCAGTTGGCTTTACCTTCCAAAGACATCCAAATTCCAACAACTTTTCGCCACCTTCACCCTCTTCTAAAGAACTATCATTTCTCACCTGAACTAGCGCTTCAGCCTCCCAACTAGTCTTCCTGCTCCCATAAGTGTCCCCACCCCTGCACTCTGAGTGATACTCTTAAAACATAAGTTAGTTAGATCATGATACGCTTCTGCCCAAAACCCACTAAGGATTTTGCATCAAACTCAGAATTAAATTCAAATCTGCAGCATGGTCGGCAAAGCTCCCATGATCTTGCTCTCCACTAACTCTATGATGTCATTTGCTGCTAATTTCTCATTCTGACCTCACCTCATCTCAATTATTCTGCCCCAGCCACAGTGTCCTACTTGGAGATCCTTGAGCGCACCAGGCACACTCCTGCCTCAGACCTTGGTACTTGCTGTTCCCTCGCCTGAGAAGCTTTCCTCCCCCCACATACCCACACATTTGCCTCTCACTTCCTTTAGTCTCTGCTCCAATGCCACTTCTTAACAGAGAGGCCTCACTTAAACACTCTGTATTATGTCTCTACCTTTCTCTCTCTGCATTATTTTTCTGCATAGCATTTATCAGTACCTAAATATTACATAGGTATTTGTTGAGCAACAGCTTTTCCTGCTAGAATGTAATCTACATGAGAGATTTTTTTCCACTTCTCTATTTCCAGCATCCAGACTGTATCTTTCAAGTAACTGCTCTCAATAAATATTTGTTGGCTAAATAGTAATATCACATGTTTTATCTTCCTTTATGTAATTTATTATAACTTGTTTGCACTGTATGTAATACATATATATCTTCTGGTCCACATACATAATATATCTTCTTCAGAGCAACCAATGATGCCCAACAATACATCTGTGTTTTGTGGACATTATCTGTTTTGATTCTTACAACAATTCTGAGATTAGGGTTATATTATCCTCATTTTACAGATTTGGAAATGAATCTAAAGAGATTAAAACTGTTGAACACAGTTACCATTCACAAACCTCATTCCCTGTAACTTTACAGTTGAATTTGCTTTTCTAACATTTAGTTCAAACTATGCTATTTGTTGGAAATTTAATTAAGTTAACAGCTCAAACATAAGCATCATTTATACACCTTTGAAACTTGGATCTATAGAAATGGCAGTTGAATTAACTACTTGACAAGAACTATTTTCCCATTTGCCTTTACTTTCCTCTACGTTCATTAATGAAAGCACACTTAAATACCATGAAATAATGGAGTTGCCCAAATGATTGGGCATGAAAAGCTGGAAAAACACACTGTTTCGGCTCAGTGAGATATTGAAATTTTTATTTTTAGAAATATTTCTGGAGAGAGTAAAGCTTGATGAAGTATATGAAAACTTGAACTGAAATGTTTTATTTATTGACGTAAGTTTTTTAAACAATCCAAGCTTTAATTTTTTTTCATATTTAATTATTTTTATGCCACTAATTTTCTATGACTTTCTACTCATGCGCCCATATTCCCTCCCTGAGGCCTTTATATTTCTAATTCTTACACATATAATAAAGGTTGGAACAAACTGATGAGGAAAAAAAGTAGAATTCTGCCTTACAAGATCTTTTTTATAATTTTCTAGATGTGCATCCCTTGCTTTCAAATTAGCTACGGTTCAGGAAGTGATGCTGCTAAAGCTCCAACGTGAATGTATGAAGATCCAGACATGAGAGAAGCTGGACTTTACATATAGAATCTTTCCTCACTGGCGTCCCTCTCCCTGCCTTGTTCATCTCTGCGTGGGGTTATGCCATCCACCCAGGGGCACAATGTCTATTTCCACAATGCATGGAAATCACCCTGGGCATCTCTTTTCCCTCTCTATGCTTTCTGTCCCCATATTAAATCCATCACTGAATCTTATTGACTTTACTTCTAACTAACTCTCTAATCTATGAACTTCTCTCCCTACTTATTGTCACAACCCTGGTCTAATTCTCTGGCTTATGGCAACAGGTTTCATATGGTCTTCCAGCTTTCAAACCTTTTTTGATAAACAGCCACTGTGATTTATTTTAAACACAAATCAGTTCATATCTGTGTAAAACCTTTCAATGTCTTCCCATTGCATTTAGGAAAAAATTCATCTCCTTTCCATAAATTATAATGTTCTTTATGCTTTAGCCCAGCTAATACCACTCTCTCTCTCACTACCTACCATCCAGTGTTTATAACTTTACTGGAACTTTTTCTGGTGGTCATCCAACCACCTAGAATGCTCTTTTCCAGACCATGCAAGCCTGGATTCTTCTCAGTTTCAGGTCTCAGTTTAAATGACTCTTCTTCAGAGAGGCTCTCCCTGACCACCCAAAGTAAAGTAATTGTTCTCATTGTATTCTCTGTCAAACAATTTTATTCATTTTCTCTGTAATACTTTTTGCATTCACAATGACATATTTACTTGTTGATTGTATGTGTCTCTCATTACACTGTAGACTTCATGGGAACAGAAACGTCTATATTGCTCTCCAGTATACACCCAGGGCCTTGCACAGTGCCCAGCATGTGGTAGTTGCTCGATAGATAACTGATGACTGACTGACTGAATGAATGAATGAATCAATGAAAAACTGAATAAATTGTTTGATTAACTTGGTAAACCAAAATTATTGGGTTCAGATTCTATCACAAGATGTTCAAGCCAAATAAGCTTAATTATAGATAAAATTAAAACATATATATATATATATATATATAACTTTTGAAAATTGTAAAGCACAATAGAATTGAAAGAATCATTCAACAAAAATATATACTCTTTGTTCAAGCTGATATTTATAATTATAGACCAAATACTGGCTCCTTAAAAAAGCATAAATAAAATCATTATTGCATAAAATTTATACAGTAGTGCTTTACATTTTTAATAGTATAAGAGTAAATTTGCCTCTGTGGAAACATCAATTTTATCAACAAAGCATTAATTAGAAATCAAACTATAAATGTTGGGCTCCTGAATTAAAAGTGAAGGCATATCTGTCTCAACACTGCGAGTGCTTTATTCTCACAATGTTGCTCATGAAAGCATCTCCTTGTGTCTGTGCCTTGTTCCTCTCCACGGGGCTAGGATTTATTTATGTTGTAGCATTGCTCTGGGAAAAGGACACCGCACTGCCCACTTCCGTTGCCTCAAACTCTGGCTCATTCAAATCAGCTTATGCAAATAGATGTCTGAGAGCAGCCTTCTCTGTCTCCACCAACTCAGCAGGCATATGTGGATCTTTGTTTAGGTCAATGCATGCCATATATGCGTCCACATGGCATGAAAAATATATTTCTTAAAGGAAAATTCTTAGTATAAAAATTTAAGCTAAAAGCACAGAATATAAAATGATGTGGGAAAGAAAGTATAGTAAATTTGACTACAGGCGTGATATGTAAAGTTATATTATAATCCAAGAAAATTCATTACAGCAGAAATGAGAAAACATTGCCTTATCATCTATTCACTTTCCCAGAATACTGCTGAATTCTGGGAAGAACAAGTGGAAAATAATAACGGTTAAATATTCTGAAGCCTTAAGTTTTCTAAGCACTTTATGTACATCAAGTAGTTCATGCCCCACAAAAATTCAGTGAGGTAGGCAGTATTATTCATTGTGTTTGACAGATAAGTAAACATGACACGTAAATATTAGGTAACTTATACAAAGTCATGCAGCTAGTAAGTGGTATGGATAAGATTTGAGTCTAAAGCCCACATTGTTTGTTTGTTTGTTTTTTCCGCGGTACGCGGGCGTCTCACTGTTGTGGCTTTTCCCGTTGCGGAGCACAGGCTCCGGAAGCTCAGGCTCCAGACGCGCAGGCTCAGCGGCCATGGCTCACGGGCCCAGCCGCTCCGCGGCATGTGGGATCCTCCCGACGCCGCGCATGAACCCGTGTCCCCTGCATCGACAGGCGGACTCTCAACCACTGCGCCACCAGGGAAGCCCTAAAGCCCACATTCTTAAATACTGTTCAATACTGCCTCTGATAAATAAGTTACATTCCAATACATTCTTAAAGAACCTACAGATCAGTAAAAGGGAAAGACACGCGCCCGAACAAAGGATTAATCCTTTTATATAATTAATATTTATAATTTCCAGAATATTTTTACTATATTATTACATTAATTCATATAGGTAAACAATTAGCATAATACTTGGCATATAGTATATGCTTGAAAAGTGTTCTTCTTCACTGGATCCTCACCTCTACTCTGTTAGGTAGCAGAGAGTAGATGTCAACATGAGGAAAGCTATTCATGATTATGAATTACCCATGAAATTCTGGTGACATATTCAGCCAGAGTTTTTCTCACTCATGCAAAGTGCCATGTTGGTCAGCAAGGGCTCTCCTTCAAGCATGGATCAGAGGCAGTAAAATCTTTGACCACGGTTACCAGTCCTAAACCTCAATCCAACTCCGTCCACCTCAACACATGGCTACTTGGGAAGGCACAGAATGAGGTCAGATGTTGATAGCTCCCTCCATCTCAACACAGGTCACTTCTTTTCCTTTTTGTTCTTTATTGCAGTATAGTTGCCATACAATATTAAGCAAGTTTCAGATGTACTACATAGTGATTCACAATTTTCAAAGGCTGTACTCCATTTATACTTATTATAAGACATTGGCTATATTCCCTGTGCTGTACAATATATCCTTCTATTGACAGCTTATTTATTTTATACATAGTAGTTTGTACCTATTAATCCCCTACCCCTATCTTGCCTCTACTCCTTCCCTCTCCCCACTGGTAACCACTAGTTTGTTCTCTATATCTGTGAGTCTGTTTCTTTTAGGTTATTCAATAGTTTGTTTTATTTTTTCAACACAAGTCATTTCTGCTGCTTACATTTTCTTAATCAGAACCAGTTATATGACCTGAATGCAAATCCAAAAGAAGTTGGGAAATGTTGTTTTTCTATGGGCCCATAAAAAGAAAATCATGTAATAAACAAAAAGAATTGTATCTGCTACTAGTACTAGTATTCCTCTTTGTCAGATCAGTATAGTGAGGTACATGAAGGTATAGTGACCTACTCTTGACCATTCAGTCAGTACACATTGAAATGAAACAGGCTTTCTGCATTTTAAATTAGTGGTCATTATGCTAAGTATCATAACCAAATAGTTAAATCTTATGAAGAAAACAGTTATTTCAGTTGAGAGTTATTGAAATCCTTCATAGAAGAAATGCCATTGAAACTGTTATTAAAGGTAGATAGGATTTGTGTACAGAGAGATGGGATAAGGGAATCCTAGGCAAAGCTACATAAGCAGAGTAGAAGTAAAGTAGTAGAAAGTATATATAGGAGCTAACTCAATTTGACCAAATCAGGATAATTATTTTAATGGGCATAAAATTATCCTGCTAAGTGAAAAATTTCACCTTGGTCTGATTGATACAAAAATCTAAGTGCTTAGTTGATATGGACATTAAGACAACTTATTATTTCATGGTTTGATCACCTTTGCTCCTTTTATTGTTAACCCAGACATAGCCTTGGGTTCTAAAATGTACATATGTTACCTGAAAACTCATAATTTATTTAAAGTTTGCTAGTGGTAAAATGCTTCAAAATATTCCCCCGATTTCAAGTATGGTCATTGATGACTGGTATATACTTGAAAAAAACAATCTAAAAAGCCATTAATATAGAAACATTAAATTTAAACAAAACTAGCACTCATTCATTCATTTATTAATTCGTTTGGCATTTACCTTTCAAGGATTTATGTTCTAGGCAAAATACTTGATGCAGGTTAGACATGATTGAGATAGGTCACTCACATTCTTTTGATTAGTATAGACCAGTGCACTTCACATAGAATTAGAATAAACAGGATTTGCAATAACAAAGATATGCTTTGTAAGTATTTTTTTCCCTTTTTGAAACTCAAATGCAATAATTAAATTAAGTTGGGCACAAATACTGACATACAAAATGGAAGAATTTTTTTAATCATGCCTGTCAGGATTTAACCTAAATAAAGCAGAGGATCAGTTTTTTCTCTTTCTGTGTATATTACCCAGAACAAAGGGGAGATTCTGAAGCTTTGGCAGTGGACTTGGAAAAGAAGCATACAACATCTCCCTAGGCAAAGCCCTAAACGATTTAAACTGTGTGCTTCTGTGAAACATGCTATACGTGATATTATTAGGCTGAAGCAGTAGAAAACAATAAAAATAATACAGCTTTTCATTTGTGTTCGTCTTGAAAATTAGGCAAAGAGGATTCACTCAAGAACAGATTAGTTACATAAAACATGACACATGTACCCAGTTAGAGGGCACCTCCTTGTTTAGATTCTTTGGTCTCTGTGGTTACAGAAGGCTGGGCCAGATGAAGATGGACTTGCCTCATCTTTCTCATAAAGTGAAGGGGTGACAGGCAGATAGCGGCCCACAGCCTTACCACGTGCTGGGGTGTCAGGAAAGAATAGATTGAGTATCAAGGATGACCAAATATCATCAAAATGTTCCATACAAAATTAAAAATAATTATTTCAGGATTTTTGGCACAAGAAGGTAATGGATGGATTTTGATACAAATTATAGTGTGTTATAATTTAAAACCAACTATACATTATAGAAGGCACTCTAGGATTAAAGGAAGTTCCCACAGCAAATAAAAATAAATAATGTAAATGTTCTCTGGGGTTACATTTTCGCAGCTTCATTATTTCATGGAAACTTCTGATGTGGGAAACCATATTATTCACTGGAGATAGATAGTGATATATGCAATCGACACAGGGTAGAATATTTCAAGTAGGGCTTCAAGGTTTAATTAGAAAAGGCAAGTTAGTGACCTATAAACCTAAGAAAGAGATTCCAGTATTTCTGTCTTAAAAAAAAAATCAACAAACATACAATCAATAGACTGTTCTTATGGAGCCTTTGACATAAACGATGAGGGATATATAAAAGAGAATGAGAAAACTTTATGCCTGCTTGAGAGGACAAAATATCCCATGATGAGCACTGTTGTTTGTCAATTTTAAGGACCCTATGAGAAGAGGAGGACTGGAGACTAATATGCAATAATCAGAGAGTGATATAAGTTGGGATAGAATGAAGAACTAAATTGTTGGTTTTCACTCATCTTATTATAGCGTTTTGGAGAAAAGGGCTATCTGCAAATACTAGGTTAGACAGAAAAACATCCAGAGAAAAGTGAGCCTTGAGTTGAAGCTTAAGTGAAGGGAAGAAAAGATATTGAAAAGAAGAGGGTAGAGAATTCCATGACAGGGAACTGTATGAACCTAGGATATAGAAAGATGATAAAACTTGGAAGTTGACATCAGGGCAGAGTTGGAAGTTGCTTGAGATAACTTAAGGAGGATCAGACAATGATAAAAATCATGGAATTGATATGTTCAGCAGAGAATTCATTGAAAGTCATTTTTTAAAAAGTGTGATGTGATAATTACGCTCAGTGTCTTCTGAAGAATAGCCTGGAAAGTTTAAAAAAGAACAGAAAGTTGAGATGTGATGTCAGGGAGACCACAGATTGTACTAATTAAAGCATGAGATGATAAGGGGCCAGGAATACTCTATGTTATATAAAGAGCAACAGATGATCTTCCTTGATTATTAAAATTAACCCATCCACAGTGATACTCCCTAATCCTCTTCACGCACTGCTTTTTCTTAGCTTTCCTAACCATTTTATTTTTATTTATTGTCTCTCTCATCTCTACAATAGGTAATCTTTTTTGTTTTGTTTTGCTTTTTCAGTGTTGTATTTCCACAGCCTAGAACAGTGCTTGACATATGATACGTGCTCAATAAATTTTTTTTGATAAATCAATGAGTAAATATTGCAAAAATTCTGAAGAAAGTGATCCTTAGGAGCAGATTGAATATAAAGAATGCCTACTCCTGGGCATATATCTGGAGAAAACCATAATTTGAAAAGGTACATGCACTGCAATGTTCACTGCAGCACTATTTACAATAGCCAAGACCCAAGTGTCCCTCAACAGATGAATGTATAAAGAAGATATGGTGTGTGTGTATGTATGTATATATATATATATATATATATATATATATATATATATAAAGGCAGACAGAGAAAGACAAATATCATATGATATCACTTATATGTGGAATCTAAAAAAATTATACAAATGAACTTATTTACAAAACAGAAATAGACCTACAGATATAGAAAACAAATTTATGGTTACCAAAGGGGAAAAGGGGGGGAGGGATAAATTAGTTTGGACTGACCTATATTCACTACTATATATAAAATAGATAACCAACAAGGACCTAATGTATAGTACAGGGAACTATATGCAATATTTTGCAATAACCTGCAAGGGAAAAGAATCTGAAAAAAAAAATATATATATATATAACTGAATCACTTTGCTGTACACTTCAAACTAACAACATTGTAAATCAACTATACTTCAATTATAAATGAATGAATAAATAAATAATAAAATAAGGAGTAAGATAAAACTAAAATAATGATTCCAGAGAATACAACGTAGACTATTTTTTAAGTGATGGGAACAATTGAAGAGTTTTTATCCAATGGGGGTAGTTTGGAATTAGTTTTAGGTTGGAACCTAAATAATATTAGTAAAATTTTATTTGGTTAGTATTGTCTTCCCACACTTAACACAGTACCTACAAAGTTGGTGTTCTATAAATTCATTTTGAAAGAATACATTCTATATTGAGTTTAAGGATTAGTGAATGTGCTCTGTTTGGAGTTGGAAAGGTAAGTCTGAAGAGCAGGGAATAATAGGAAAGGTAGATATGAAAGGTTTCAGCATAGAAGCTGGACGATCTGGTGTGGCAAAGGAATTTTCAGAGGTTGGAAATGCATAAGTGTTTTCATGTGTTCATGCAACTAATTTTGTGAAAGAAAGGTTACTCTCATTTGACTAAAAACTTGTTTTAGCAAATTTAGAAATTAATTTGAGAAATTTGCAACCTGGAGGCAGAGCATACAAGCACTAAACTTTGGAATTAATTTTACGCATATGTGTCTTTTATTCATTAGGTAAATTTCTGAAAAGTTATATGCAAATCAAATAAGGGCAAATCTAATAACATTGACTCACATTAGAAGAGCTATTTTATATGCATTTCTGATTGATTTGCAATTGGCAGTCCTTCATAACACCTTCATCCTTTCTTTGTCCTTCAAGATTCTGTCAATTAGTTGATGAACTGTCAGCATTTAAATTCTTCAGGAGCTTACTATTTAAAGGATGCCTGTAGTGAATGCTTTAGTTGTATGAGAAAATCATATTAGGATATATTGAGTTTTATAGAGAGTAAGGAACATATACCATGACATCTCAGAAAAGTTTTAGTATCATAAGTACACACAAAGCATGGAATGAAATAATAGTTGTTTAAAACACAACAAAGTTAGTTTGTTGTTTGTCCCCTTTAAGGGAATATATATAATGCTTTTAATCAGTGCGAGAATTTGACCAGCTATTAAGGTCTCTGAATTCAAATTTTCCAAGACTGGGGACTTGATATGAAAACTCGAAAATGCCATTGATTTGCTTCTATTTCATTCTCTTTTGTCTTAAGACAAGCTTAATATTTTTACTTTGGGGATATTTTAATTATGTGTGTCTGTGTGGATAAGTGTGCCTCCAGTATATAATCTGTACATACACATAAATAATTAGTCAACTTACTTTTTTCCCCTTCTCCTTGGAACATCTATTTGTGAATAATTTGAGTCCACTTGAACCAATTAACATCTTCAAGAAAATATTTTGTACACCAATTACATGCAAATGTTGGGGAAACAAATTTGAATAAATTTTGAACCTGACTCAAAGAGTTCTGAAATCCATGATCCAAAGATCTCCCAAGGAACCCAGAGAGCAGGGGTCCTCGTCCAATGGTCCCTTTTGGACCCCATGGCACTAATGAAAGCTGTGCAGTCCGTACTTGAAAATAATGTGTCCTCTGATCTGAAGATAGTCAGATTTATTACATTACGTATTAATATAGTTACCCCTTCTCCCTATCTTCTGATAAAGATACAACAGTATGAGTAACAAGCCAGTGAGGCCTTAGGCACCGACTCTTTTCTGATGTAAACCTCTTCCAAACAAACACACTTATCTTCTTCCTCACCACTCTCAGCTATTCACCTTTTCTCACCAAAATGTATGATTTTGATGCTGATGGTCTGAATTTCCTTCCCTAGGCATTCCTGCTAAAGATACAGGCAGAACCAGCATGATCATCACACTATAATACTGTTCTTAATCTTTCCGAAGATTAAATAATGACTGGGAATGAGAGTAAATTATATAGGAAAATACCATTGTGTAATTCTCATATGTGAACATACTCTGAGTATTATTGAAGATAGACTAAAATATGTTGCGGTTACACCCCTCCCCCCAAAAAAATATCCTTTAAAATCTCAGTGGCTTTCAGCGACAAAAGGTTTGGATTTTTTTGTTTGTTTTGTCTTCCTTATTCCTGCAACATATTCATCTCAGGTCAGTGGTGAGCTCTGTTCCTTTTTGTCTTTGTGGGGTGGGGTGTACAAGCCAATATGGTTTCATGTCGATGACAAACAACTGTGTCTTCCAAAGACTTCCAGCTGGAAGCGGCTCGCTCAACTTACCTTCACAATGCTTTGACCAAAGCATGTCACACGTCTATGCCCAACCTCAAAGGGATGGAGAGTGCTGTCCCATCAGGTGCCTGGAAGGAGGAAAATTACAAATCACAAGTGCTCTTAAAACTAGCTCACCCTGAACTGAATAAGCAATGTGTGTATATACTTTTTTTTAAAATATAAATTTTCAGTTTAAACCAGTTCAAAAGCATTTTGGAAAGAATAAAGCACTATATAAATATACGTACTATTATTATTAACATATTTTAGGCAACATATGATCATTAGAATGGAGAATTTGGTAATTATAATAAATGACTAGTTTTGAAGTGTCCTTTGCTTTTTTCCCCCCATTCATAGAGTATTTATTGAGTACCTCTGATTTTCCTGGTACTGAGCACATAGGAATAAGTGAGACATATAGCCTCCTATCAAGGAAATTACAATCCAGTAGAAAAGAGTCACTAGTAAATCAACAATAATGACAGATTACATTGAATGTGATGACAGAAACAAATAAGTGATGTAAAGAGAAATTTCATAAAGTGATGTCAGGATGACTCTGCTTGCCCAGGTAGATTGCCAAGAGTAGGTGACTTTGAGATGAGTCTTAAATACTGAATAGAGATTATTACAGAATGGATAAGAAAGGTCTGGACAAGCACAGACATAAGAGTTTATATAATGGTGAGAAATTGCAAGGACTTCCGAGGCTAGAGAATAGATTTATGAAGGCAAGGGGTCCACAAAGCAAAGTATAAGTTGAGAGATGTAGGCAGATATATTTGTCATGCTAAAAATTTTTCAACATTTCTGAAAGATAGTGGTGAAACATAGTAGACTTTGCCTTAGAAAGAACATTCTCTTGGTAGGTGAAGAACAGATCTTCATTACCTTGTATAATACCTAGTATATAATTGGTAGTCAACAAACAATGCTGACAGAATGAGTGAGTGAATGGTGGCATGTAGGCCTCACTGCAATACATTAACCAATTTTTCTGAAATTTGGAAATATCATACATTCAAAAAGTTGGTAATGTTTATGACAAGTATTTCTGAATAAAGACTCAGAAATGCAACTATTAATTTATTCATTCAAGTATTCATTTCCAGATTTTCTAAATTCATTCATGTAACAGATTTTGCTTCTATGCAAAGCACTACATTAAGTGCTATGAGAAGCGAAGGTACTGACATATAGATTTATTTTTTCCTGCAAGGACTATAGAGTCCAACAACAAAAAGAATAAGACCCATGCTCAAATAATTGCTTCAATATGGCATATGGTGAAAGGAATAAAAGAAAAACAGATTGGTGCTTACTCTAGGCCAGTGGTTGTAAATGATTTCTGGAAGAGGTTATCATTCAGGCTGGCCTTTGACAGATTTATTTTAGACTTTTAGAGATAGTCAAGTTAGAAGTAAATAAACAGCAATGCCTATTTCGAACAATCTGATCCATTTTGTATTTTATTGTCGTTATTTATGTTAATCCGTCGAAATTATGAGTCAGACTAATTTTTAACTATGCAGCTGATTCAAGTCAGTGAGATAACCCTGAATTTATCTTGCATACAAGTTAGCTCTCAATGCACCAGCTACTCATATTTAGTTGCCTTTCCTGACTTGTGGAACAAATATTGACAGTTTGTTTTTGTCACCAATATTTCCAGAAAATTAAAATTTATCAGCCTTTCAAACCATTTTCCAATTTTATCCTTTGGGAAAAAGGTGGTAATGGAATGATTAAGTACATATGCAGATTTTATAGGAAATACATTACATTTTATAATCTGATAAAATGCTTGTTGATAAAATGCTTTCATTATATTATTTTATTTCATAAATTTATTCATCATTAGAGTATTTGTTATGTTCCAGAAAATGTACCAAATGATTAATAATACCAGATTCATTAAGCCTATTGATTTGCCAAGCATTCAACTATTTGCTTTGCACACCTTATTCATTTAATCCTCAAAATGACGATATAAGTATTGTTATTCTCATTTTACAAATGAGAAAATTTAAGTGTAGAGAGTAACCTGCCAAATGTCACATAAACAATATGTGGGGATCCAAGATTCAAACCCAGATCTGTCTTTTCCAAATCATACTCTTAATTTCTATACAGATTGAGGAAAGAGTAAAAAAAAATCTGACTCATCCTAATGTCCACCCAGGATAACTGACATATACAGAAACCACAATACTGTAACAGAAGTGCTGAAATGGGGACTGGAAGTTCTAAAAGGCAGAGTCTGTCTTTTCCCTTTTGGAATCCCAATGCCTCACCTTGTTCATTGGTGTATAGTGGTTGCTTAGGATACATTTGTTGAATGAACAAATGAATAAATAACTACAAAGAGATAAAAGGAGAAATTGGAGCATCAGGAGACTTTTTTTTGCATAAGAGGAAATTGAGAGGTTAAATATCTGCCCCAAACAAAACATCTATTCTAATCAAAATTAGGCTTGAGCCCAGACCATCTAACTCTATTCTTTTCCATGATACCACAGCTGCAGGAAGATGGCATACAGACACAGATGACACTTGTCCTTTATCAAGATGACAATACCCTTGAACTCAGGTGTCGCTCTGTATTTACTGTAAAGCTCCAGTGTGTTATTGTATGCATGGGGTGGAGGGTTATGTAGTGATGAGAGCATGAGCTCTCAGGCAGGTATGAGCAGGTTCAGATTTAGGCTCTGCCATTTATCTCAGGTAAGTTGCTTAATCTCACTAAACCTCAGTGTGATCATTTATAAAATGGACATGTTGTGCCCGATCCATAGAACTGTGAGGATTGAATGTGAAAACTCGTGAAAAGTGCTTAGCACAGTGTCTAATGCAGAGTTCAAAAGACCTGGCTGTTATTTTGTATCATCAGATGTATTTGCTTAGTAGGACTGCTGCAGCAAAGCACCCAAAACTAGGTAACTTGAAACAATAGAAATTTATTGTCTCACAGTTTTGGAGCCTACAGCTCTGAAGTCCAGGTGTTGGCAAGGCCATGCTGTCTCTGATGGATCCATGGGAGAATCCTCCCTTGCCTCTTCTAGCACCTGGTGTTTGATGGCAAGCCTTGAGGAATGTATTCCTCATTATTTAGCTTGAGGATGTATTACTCCAGTTACATGGCTGTCTTCTCCTCAGGTGTCTTTACATCATCTTCCCCCTGCACGTGTCTCTCTCTGTGTCCAAATTTCCCCTTTTTATAAGGATACCAGTCATACTGGATTAAAGCCCACTCTAATGACTTCATCTTAACTTGATTACCTCTGTAAAGATGCTATTTCTAAATTAGGTACTTGGGATTAGGATGTCAACATATCATTTTGGGGAGACAAAACTCCACCTTTAATACCAGGCATCTACTTTTAACACCGCTCCTTAAAGGAGCCGTGTAACTTCAAATCTCCCAACCCAGAAGAGCTGTATAGAAAGCACTTTTCTGAGAACGTTCTCTTGTGCGTCCTACTTTTCTGTACCTAGCTTCTCAGCTATCTCCTGACAGCCTCAATTGAGAGTTGCCTCTTGGGTCTGGTTTAGATGTCACTCCTAGACTAATTAGGGGAGTCTCTTGCTGAACCTGCAACCTCTGTCCCCAGTGGCCCCTGAGTTCTGTTCTTCTCGCATCAGTACTGCCTTTGGTGGTAAAACTGCCTCCCTTGGAGGCCAACCTTGTCCTCATTTTACCTTCATTCATCCTCTATTGACATAGATGATAGTAGTAACTGCTCATATTTATTGAAAGCTCTAATGAGCTAGGAGTTATATCAAACACTTGACAGGCACTGCCTCATTTAATCCCCACAACAGCCACATAAAGGTTACAGATGAGGAATCCAAGGTTCAGAGAGGAGGTTAACTTGCCCCAAATTGCACAACTAGGAAAAGACAAAGCTAGAATGTAAGCCGAAATGTGTTTAACACAAAAGATTGGTTCTTAACTATACAGTCTCTGCCCTAAAGGAGCACAGAATATAGTAGAAAAATGAGACCACAAAATCAGTAACTATAGAAAGTAAAATGAATGGAATAAGAGATAAACATAAAAAACTATGTGGACACCCATCAAGGGTCTTAATCCCCATGGCAGTTATCAGGGAAGGCTGCTGAAGGATTATTATTCAGTAGGCATACATGGAAGTATGTGTCATGGGCAGAAAGAGGTAAAAGAAGAGGGACCAGGAAGGGCTTGTATAGCATACAGAGGTCTGCAGTCTTAAAAGATGGTAGAGGGATGGAGAGCATACCAAGAGGAGATGGCATTAAAGATTCTTATTTAAGCAAGGAAGTGACATGATTTGTTCACATGTTGGGAGATTCATTCTGAAAGGAATGTGGAGAAGAGATCTGACAGGCACACATTGAGAGGTAGGGCATGTCTATTTCATGAAACAGATAAGAAACCATGAGGCTTGAACTAAGATGGTGGCTGAAGGAATGGAAGAGAGAGAGGATTTCAGAGAGAGCAGGTCTAATCTATTGCACTTGGACCTGACTTAATGTGTGCAAGAGACAGTAAACAATGAAATAACTTCCAAGGTTCCAGTGTGATACCTGATGGGTGCAAAGCATTGCTTTTCACTGGAATAGGGAATGAGAAGGGAAATCAGGTGTGGATAAGATGGGAGGCAGTCGTGGCTTTAATTCTGAATTTGTTGAGTGTGAGGTACATGAGGTTATGTAAGTGAAGGAATTTCAGAACTGGAAAAAGAAGTACAGATATGAAACCAAAGAGGTTAAGTACAAATCTTGTATTCCTGACTTTGAATTGAAATGTCAGTATGAGCTCATGGTGTGTCTTCTCTAAAAGAAAAAGTTAGCTCTATCCATTGAAAAGACCTAGAAATGAAGACCAACCTGGTAGCAATAGACAAACCCTTATTGATCAGATTTTGGTCTGTAAATACCATTTTCCCCTAACATGAACCAAACTCTTTTTGGAAAAATAGCTGGTTCTAGGTCTGGGGAAAAACATGTACAAGTTGATTCTGGAACACCTTATCATACCAAAAGCAAGGAAACTACCTATCCAAAAGACCCAGGAAATCATTTTGAAGACACTCTCTGGCCCAAAATAGGATAACCGGAGTATAAATAAGATTAACAACTTAATGGTTTGAAACACATCAAACACTTTTAAATCCATAAGTTTGTAATTTTATATATATAAAATTTTCTGAATGTTTGAAATGTTTCTTAATAATAATGCAAAAAAATTAGGCAGCTAGTACAATGCCTTGCACATAAAAGACATAAGTTGGACTTCTTTTTATTATCACAGCCTGAAAGTAGCTAGCACCTTTCTATAACTCATTTTATTCCTGCTTTCATGTTAAAAAGTTTATTTTCCATTGATAAAAACTTGCTGATTCAAGGGAAACTGTTGAATTATCTTATTCCTCTTGGTTCTCATTTTTTAAAAGGGAACAAATGAAAATCGATAATTAATAAACTTGTTTTTCTCAGCTTCAAGTTACCTGAAGAAAATCACTGCAACATAATGATTTTATATGTAACCAATCTTGCCATCGACCACATTGCTTTTGTCTTTTGTGTTTAATACAGAACTGCTTTACTCCACATTTTGAAATGTTTTCATCTTTCTCATAAAAAGAGGGAGGCACATAACATATTACTGATTTTCACTAACAAGTGCTAGACCACGTGAAAAACCTCATGGGGTTAATTTTCTGTTTTTTGTGTTTCCCATTCTAGGATGATTGAATGTGTCCCATGACTTAGTTCAGCCTCAAAACATGGCACTGGATCAATCAGTAGGTCTGACACAACTTCAGCTGCTCTGATATAGGATTCATTAAAAAGGAGTCATATTCATGAGATATTTTAGCTGATAAAAGAGAAAAATAAAAGTGTGTCCTTGCTACTTTTTCCCAAGGGGAAAGGGAAGAAAGGGGTGTTGGTGGGATAAAAAAGAGTCAAGGGAGTGGGGGCCATGTTTCTTGGATGCAGGAATCTTAAGGTCTGCCTTTTGACTTCAAGATTAAGCTTTGTTCCCATGGTAGTATGGGTTTCCAGATTGGGACGCCCAGGTCCCTTCATATAAATATATTCTTCTAAACCTCTGCTTTTTTCAATTGGGTTACTGTGTTCTATTTTAGTACACTTCTCACTTACTCTATAATCCAAAAGAGAGACTTCGATACCGGAGCTAAATTAAAGAAGAGACCTCGCTTGATTTTAGATAAAGTGAGAGCCATCAACCTTCTTGAGAACATCATGTTTGATTGATAGATTTTCTCACTGGCTCTTTTCTCTCAACTTCCCCTTGGTAGAGGACCTCATCAACTTCCCTATTCTGTTTTGTTTTCCATCCATCTCAGTGAAGGAAGATGGCTCCATGAAGGCTGACCCTATTGCCCATCTCACCTTCTCACTCTTTTCTGTCTCTTTCAAAATCAAAAACAAGTTCTTCCCCTCCGGCTTCCTTATTCACTCATACTTCTATTGGTTCTCAGCCATCAAATGTGTGTGCTGATTGTTCCTTTCTTGGGAAAACAGAACAGAACAAAAAAGTTTTTACCTTGTGATCTTCTCCAGCCACTATTCTATTCCCCTCACATTACTGATTCTTAAAATACAAGAACAAATAATCTGGACCCAATGCCTCTGTTTCCTTACTGCCTTCTGAATCCTGGCTTCCTCTTGACCACTTCGTGTCGAATAAAATTGTACATGTGACCAGGTACCTAATCACCGCATTTAGTGGCTCAGACTCTGTCCTCATGCCCCACATCTGCACGACAGATTTGATCTGTGTTCCTCACACATCCTTTGTGAACTCTCCCGCCAAGATCTACTTGACACTGGGAAATCCTTGATATCTTCAAACATTTTCAACCATTAATTCCCTGTTGCACTGGCTGCTCTATTTTTCTTTACTCGTATACTTTTCTTTCTAAAACTTTCCAGAATATTGAGCCTGTAGGAGGATAATACACAGTATCACTTGATTCTACTGCATAATTTTGAACCAAGTGAAAAACTGAACATGGGAGATCAGCAATTGGATATTAACTGTTTCTATAGATCCACGGCCAAAAAGGGATGATAATATTCTTTGTCTCTCCACTTATCCTAAGCTCAGAGCTTGAAGGACTCTATTCAAGGAAACAAATTGGCTTTGTAGGGCAGACATACTTACCCAGAATTGTTGCTTCCCACAAAAAGGGGGAAATGAATCTCCAGATCTTTCAGTCTTTAAATAGATAAGATTTACCCAGTGGAAAAATGTGAACCAGTGAATGTCACTGCACTCCCAGTCAAATAAGTCACTGCTCCCTCTTGGGGAGAAGTGATTAAGACACATCATAAGTGTTACTTTAGTGTAGGTTTTTCCATAAGGAAATACGGAACTATAAATACACACAGTGTGAGGTATTCTTCATTCTTATGTTAATCATCATCTTTATGTAGATAATTCTGTCTCTGAGTTTGATGTATGCCTAACTTTACAATGTGAAACTTACTCACCTGCCTCTACCCCATGTTCTTCTCCATTATAGCCAATGGCAATACCACTCCCAGTCATCCAGACAAAAAACTTTGGCATCATCTTTAATTCATGAGTCTCCTTTCTTCCTGTTGCTTTTCTTTCAAAATGTCTCTCGTACTCATCCTTTCTCTTCAATTTGTACATCTACCACTCTCTTCTACTCCTTATTTATCATCCATGCATTCAACAACTATTTATTAAGTACATACCAGGTGCTAGGAAATGTTTTATGCAGTGGAGATATAACAGAAAGGTAAACCATGGATTCAGCCCTCATGGGGCTGAGAAGAGCACACAAAGGTTTTTATCCATCTCCTTTTGATTCAGTTATCAGAACATACAACATCTGCTAAAGCTGAAGCCCACAGTCTTAGAAATTTTTCTTTCATTGCACTCCCAGTCTGCACATCATTAGTACAATTCAGATGGAAATCCTGTAGAGATGCAATATTGCTAACAGACTGCACTTTCCCAGAAAATTTGACCTCCCAAATTTGATTTATTTAACATATTTGCATTTTAATGCATTTTTCTGAAAGGGTAATCTCATCAAGATGGGCTGATGTGGTTTTACTGAGTAATTCACAATTTTCAGCTCATTTATATGTATTTATTAATGTGCAGTATGAATATTTGCACAATGCACAGGCACATATGGATTGTGTCCACCAGAAATGCACATTTAAAAATTTCAAAGGCTGAGCATTTGGTATCTTGGTTACCTTACAGATGTTCCTCCTCTAGCTTAATATACTCCATTGAGTCAGTCTCCCAGTTTTAAGGTTAATAATAAGTAACACTTCTGTGGTACCCTACAATTTATAGTACACACTTTTCTCTGACATTAACTCATTTAATAACATGTCTGACATCTTGGGAAAGCTCAATAACCTCTTGAAGCTACAGAAGAACCATTTAAAGGGCCAGTTCTCCTCCAGCCTCTGTCACTAACCTTCAGTGATGCAAGTTCCTAAGTCAATCCTGACTAAGCTGTTACATTTAGGTATGGCACATGGACATGGTCAGTGGATGTGGCCAGAGAAATTCTGATATGACCAGATTAAATTCTGGCACTCTCTCCTTCCACCAGCCCCAGCCTCCTTTCAACTCCATTTTCTAGGCTCAGTTGGCACAAATGTGTTTTTTTCCAATGTCTCTTTCCTAGTTCTCTAGTTCTTCATGGGAATTGGTATGCTTTTCCTTAATCATTGGGACAGGGTGCCTATTTCTGCCACCTGCTACCATGAGAAGGAACTCTGGCAGAAGAACCCTATCTACATTCTTCTCAGATATTGGATGGGATGTTTACATTAATACGCTGAATTCTTGTCTGAAATGTTCACAATATTCCTTAGGACATATATATGTGTGTGTATATATATATATATATATATATATATATATATATTCCAAGAGACTGTTGCAGGTACATATCAGTCTTCATTATTTCTAAACATCATATTTTATCATCTTTCAAATACAGCTAAGTCATAATTTATACCTTTCTGTATGGGATTAAAAACTCTCACAAAACATGTCACCTTTATGTGTAAGAACAAAACTACAAATATATCAAAAGTTTTATTAGTATGATGATGTCTTTCTTATAATTTTCCACACTTTAAATATTTCCTTTTTAATTTTTTATTGATGTCTTGTGTACAGTTCAATGAATTATAACCTATGTATATTTCAGATCATTGTCACAACAATTGGGATGCCGAACAGCTCCATCACCCAAAGAACTCCCTTGTGCTGTTTCTTTACAGTCACCCACACATCCACTCCTAGCCTGTGGCAACCACTGATCGGTACTCTATCACTGTAGATGTGTCTTTTCCAGAATGACATAAAAATCGAATTGTACAGTATATAACCTTTTGAAAGTGGCTTCCTTCACTCAGCATAAAGTCTCTGAGGTTCACCCAAGTTATGGAGTTTTATTCCTTTCTATTGTTGTGTAGTATTCCTTAATATGGATATACCACAGCTTGTTAATCTATTCAAGTATATCTTTTAATATATTTATATTAAATATAAATGGTATTTGTAGAATTGGTACAACATATTAAAAACTGTCAATATGATGCAATAGAAATTTCTTGGGAACCGGCCAGATCTAGGTTCAAACACCAGTTCTGCTACTTATTAATCATGGGCCAGTAGGAAAGTATCTCTGAGATTCAGATTTGGCAAAGTGGGAGGTAATGGTACTTAATATTGCAGGGTTCTAGAATTAACTACATACAATTGAAACATGTGAAGTGTCTGGCACATAGTAAATAGTCAAACGTGTCTGTATTACCTCCCATCTGCCACTAAGTGAAGGTAGCATAGTATATATTTTTAGAAATTTTTGTCTTCCTGATTTTCAGGTGTGGAAACTCATAATATTGACCTTATTGTAATGTTTTGTGAGCAGATGGGAGGTAATCTATTCTTACTATGCCTGTACAGACCTTTGCAGAGCATAAATTCTTAATAAACATGTCTCTAAACAAATGCAAACCACTAGTTTGCATGCTTTTCTAGTACAAGGTTATCTTATGGAATAATTTTCTAGAGGACCGGAATCTGGTAAACTTGTTTTGAGCAGCACCAGCAGAACTGGGGGTCCATGTAGTCTGATGAGATATATAACAGAATATATATATATATATATATATTTTTTTTTTTTTTTTTTTTTTTTTTTGCGGTATGCGGGCCTCTCACTGCTGTGGCCTCTCCCGTTGCGGAGCACAGGCTCCGGACGCGCAGGCTCAGCGGCCATGGCTCACGGGCCCAGCCGCTCCGCGGCATGTGGGATCTTCCCGGACCGGGGCACGAACCCGTGTCCCCTGCATCGGCAGGCGGACTCTCAACCACTGCGCCACCAGGGAAGCCCAAGATGCGTATTTTATCTGCTCCTCATCATGCAGTCATACATAGTCAGGTGGAGAGAAGGGGGCAATATTTAAATACAAAGGAGGCTTGGGTGATTCAGAGAGCATTGGTAAAGCCCTCTGATGAAGCTGATTTCTAAGCACTCTTATCTCACTTGATACTGGACTCCATTACCTGTCAGTAATTGATTTGTTGCAATTCCTGGAGCGTAGCATTTGGCTTCCTTATCAATATGAGCAAGAAGCAGCAATTAAATTTCTGACCCAAAGGTAAAAAATATGTGTGTGCTTAGCCCAGACTCCCCATATTATATTCATTTTATACTTCCGGCTGTACAACTGAGTAAGACTGTCCTTCAGACACCAACATTTATCGTCTGAAAATCATGTTGAGGAGGGTTTCAGAGCAGCTGTATTGCCAAGTAGATCGTTAAAGTTATGTACCATTGAATCAATTTTAACTCGTGTTTTCTGACTTTTACAATGAGGTAATAAAAATTTACTTGGTCTCAAACTTAACTTTAAAGAGTTCAACTGGAAATCCATCAGATTGGGAGGCACAGACATCATTAAACAGTGAGGAAATATAACTTATTTTTTCCTAACGTTACAATTTATGAAATAATCACCTGGATATTTCAGCAATCAAGCTTATTTGTATTGATCTTGTATAGGTTGATCCACTTGCAGTTGCCAATTTCATACGGTTCAACCTAATGAAGCATTCTAATATATTGAATTGGGAGAGCAGTGGGATGCTCTTACGGACTGCATTATGTCCTCTCACCACTAATATGTTGAAGCTCTAACCTCCAGTGTGACTGTATTTGGAGACAGGACCTCTAAAAGGGAGATAACTAAGGTTAAATGAGGTCATAAGGCTGGGACCCTAATCTGCTAGGATTGGTGTCTTTGTGAGAAGAGGAAGAGCCACCTCTCCATGCGAGGGCAGAGGAAAGGCCACATGAAGATACAGTGAGAAGGCACTGTCTACAAACCAGATAAAGAGGTTTCACAAAAAAACCAACCCTGATGGCACCTTGATCTTGAACTTCCGGCCTCCAGAAATGTAAAAACAAAAATTTCTGTTGTTTAAAGCCACCCAGTCTATGGTATTTTGTTATGGCCACCCAGGCAGACTGATATAGGTGTCAATCCCCAATCCTCCCAAAATTTTCACTCCTGGTTCAGTAGCTAAGCTGGATTATCCAATATTAAAAGGACATAGGGCATCTACTCCTCAAGCCTATGGTCTCATTTACAGGTCCACTAAACACTAAAATGAAAACTCTGTGTTATTTCAGAGCAGCTTATGTTTTATGCTCCTGTAGAATTACAAATAGGTATCTTGATTAGTAAAAACCTGATTTACTCAAACTGGACTCCACATAGACTGGCACCCTCAAGTAAGTGGTAGTATTCTGCATACTACTTTTTGGAAGACTGATGTTGTCATATCTCTTCAGTAAATGGAGTGGGGGGAGTGTAGTTTTAAGAATCAGAGATTCTTAGAACTATTTTAGCATATAGTAGTCACTCAATAAACAGTATTGTGGTTTCAAATAAATAAAAATATATTTCAGGCATTTTTTTTCGCAAAATGTCCAGAGTTTATCCTACCATCAGCACTTACAAAAATCAATCTCCTACATCTAGAATCACTACAATAATAATCAGTAAGAGCTGAGCTTCCAAATAATGACCCCTATGTCAGATCATCAAAGAAAAATGTAGTACATTCAGCACAATTTGATTACTAATTTAAGAGTTCTGACAAAGAACGTTAGAGGGTTTCTATTAATAAAAGCAGTAGTTCCCCAGGATACCCTATTTCGTGAGCCTTTCTAAAGTTAATTAAGATTTTACTATTCATGTTCTTCTATTTTTATTGGTGATCTGTATGAGACAAAAGAAGTATTAAAGCAAGTCATCAGTAAGTGGAAAACAAGGTAAAATATTTTATCCTTATCAAGTACATTAAAGGCCCCATTACACATTGAAGCATTGATTATAATAACATAGTTGATAAATAATGAAATATGATTAATCACACCTGATTTAATAACAAAGGGTGATAATCACAAGAGTAACAAAACAATATGCACAGTGATGTTTCTCTTCCAAATACTTCCCCCACTTTCCTTCAAAATGATACAATCTATAAATACTTATACTTTAATGGCAATTTTTCTGCTACTTACTAGCTTCCAATTAATTCAGCAATTAAGACATTATTTCTTTACTTGACCAAAAAATTACTTTCCATGCTTATAGATGTAAACTTGTAGGTGGAAAAAGCTCAGTAATTTACGAACACATTCAAGAATGATGAAATTTAGGGCAGAAATTCTTCATGCCAGAAGCCTTTGTGCTCTCACTAAAATAGCATTCCAAAAATCATCTGATTTTTTTTTTTTTTCGGTACGCGGGCCTCTCACTGTTGTGGCCTCTCCCGCTGCGGAGCACAGGCTCCGGACGCGCAGGCTCAGCGGCCATGGCTCACGGGCGCAGCCACTCTGTGGCACGTGGGAACTTCCCGAACCGGGGCACGAACCCGTGTTCCCTGCATCGGCAGGCGAACGCTCAACCACTGGGCCACCAGGGAAGTCCCAAAATCATCTGATTTTAAACTAATAGTACTAATAGTTGATCATGGTCCATGTGTGAACATAAGGAACCATTCTGAGTGTCTAATTTCTGTTGTATCTTTGCTTCAATCATTACCTAGTGCATTGAAGGACAACCAAACAAACGCTGATTGGCATTCACAAGCTGAATCTTTGACAAAGGACCTGCAGCTGTCATCAGCATAGTTGGCGTCACATGCTCCATATCGCTGCTAAAGAAACTGTTTCTCAAAGTGTTAGCAGGATTTGTGATTTTGTTTAGTAGGACGGTTCTCATTTCTCATAGCTCACATAACGACTTTCAGGTGTCTTCAAGTAACATGAAGTTACAAAGACAGTTCAGCAGAATTTTATGCAGGCACTTTTCCAAATGGATCAATAAAAGTTTTGCTGATCCAGCAGTGGCAGGATTAATTATACCAGAAGAGTAACAATAACCGTAATGATCACTTATTGTGGTGAATGGCCAAGGTTCTATCTCACATCTTAGTGAAGTAGGCAACATTATCCTCATTTTAGGACACTACAGAAATTAAAATGACTTGGGCCAAGGTCCCTCAGTTATGAATCTACAGAGTAAAGATATGAAGTCAGTTCTGTAATCCCCAGTCCTCAGGCTTACCCGTCATACTTAACTGACACACTCTTATGTTCTTATCCTTAACAATTGTTTAAAGGTATTCTTAGGGAAATTGAATATTTTGAAACTTCCCCTGATGTTATGGATCCGTAGATTTATACTTAACAAAATAATTTTTTTTTTTTATCACTGAAACATATGGTAAACAATTCCATATTCACAGACATGGCAACAGAGCAGGAAGCAATTAATCTGAGCTTTGGGGAACTGAAACTCAGTGCTGGGGAGAAAATCCAGGACCCACTCAGATGAGGTATTCTCTCCTCCTAATTAGGATGCTTTCTAATGTAGATTTGTCCAGTGCTTTAATATTTATGAAACATTTTATAAATATAAGTCATTCGATGTCTTTGTAAAGATTCACTAACCCAGTTTTACAGATGAGCAGACTAGATTCAGAGAGGCTAAGTGATTGTCACGGCCACACAGCTTAAGTAGTAGCAGCATGTCCCAATTAACTTTCCCTAACTTAATAATTTAAATTTTTAATTTTAATATAGGATAATAACAATAATTTTAAAAGATAGCATGCTAGTTAAATTTTTCTGTTCTTTCCCTGCTTTAATATTTAATAAATTTGGGTTCTTTTACCTGGTCAATCAATTTCACACCTATACCTTCAGTGAAATATAACTAGGTTTTCTAATAAAATATGTGCTTCGTTTGTGATAACTGTTTTGAAAGTGAAAATTTAAAATACTGGAAATATAGAAGAATAGAATAGCTGTAATACAGTCACAGAGTCAGGCACTTTAAAGATATCTTCGTGGTTCTAGAGGAAGATAAGTACCACTTATTCAGGTCAGAAGCATCTGGCCTTTGAGATAAACATCCCATTACAGCTGGAACCTCAAAGGCAGACATACAAATTACTATTCTAGCTGTTTTTCTTTCCTGTTTTCTTGAGAAAGCAGTTACCTCCTAAATCAAGCACTGAAAATCACCCTGTGAGGATGCAGTATGCTATGACATTCAAAATAAAGAGGTCAAAGGTGTAATCCCAAATGCTCCTATCTCTCTTTAGTTTTCGTATGAGGATATTGTCTCTTTGAGTTTGTATGAATGCGTTTAAGTACAACATTTCTTTAGTTAACCAGCCCTACATCTTATTTCTTATTCAAGCTTCAGGGGTGTTCTCTATATCAAATTGTTTGGAAGTTAGTAAACTAGTGCAATTGTTCATTTTCTAGATCCAGGTCAATAAAGATCTGTTGAGATATTGTCTTTTGCAGCTCAATAGGTATTAGAATGAATTACTTATTCTGAACACAGCTATCTGGCCTATATAAAGCCTTTTTTTCCCAAACCTATTCCCATGAGATCTTCTACCAATATATGTTAATATTTAATGTTCCTCATTAGTACAAAGTCCTGTAACTTGCCACACATGTGAATCTCCTTAAACATCTCTAGTGCAGGTTCAGCATTATGAATACGGATTTTTGTTGTTGTTTTTAAAAGAAGGACTCTATTCTTCTTTTGGAGAGCTTCCCTAGTCCATTTATGTAAAGCCTTCTAAATTCATACCTTACCATCTCATCTATGAACTGAAAGTAACGTTATTTATCTCACCATCTCAGCTATGCATAGAAAGTAATGTTATTTATCTCTGTTTTTGCACATGGAATGAGAAAATTTCAGGAAAATGCCTGGGTTTACCTCTCAGTTACCTGAAACACATGGAAACCATTGTTTATAATTCCATATCTCCTTTGGTCCTTGGAAATGCTCAGGTATCTCTGCCAAAAACATTCTGTCTATAAACTAATGAGGTCCAAATCCCTGAACCTGAGCAGAGAATCTCAATCTGGCTCTCGGTATTCATAGATTTGTTGTACGGAACCCAACTGGTCATAATCCTGAGGAGTCAGGTCCATCTCCTGTTCCGTTTTAGCAGGCACCTTAGGTTCTCAAACTTAAAGAAGAATACATTCAGTCATCTAGCTATCCACAAATATTCAATGCTTGGCTTCCCAAGGATTATTCAAATGGTCTTTGCACTTGCTACCAAACTAAAGGTCCCCTCCACCTTGCCTTTTAGTACATTTGTCTTCTATCTATAGAAGAAAAGTTATAAACCATACAGACAAGGACTACATCTTTCTATGCCAGTCTAGCACCTTACTAGTTCTTACTGGAGCATGAGTATTGGGGTGGGTAGATGGGAGGTATTGGAACTGATAAATGATTCCCCCAAGATCTGTCCCAGTATTCATGTTTTATAGGTGGAGAAACATGGTGGGATGGAGTGCTTGTTAAGTCATGCACAGATAAATACAATATGAATCACTGGAAGTTGGAAAATAAAAGAGTTATAAATACTGCACTTTTGACCTACATTACTCACTTTGGTAGGAGCTGACATGGGGAGAATTTGGACGGGACAGTGTTTTGTTAAGAAAGACTGACGGCTACAATGCATTTGAAAGCACAATGATATGCCTAAGAAATTAAATTAAGAATTTGGGCAAGATTCCAAAAGATTAAATATGAGTAGTGCTTTTTTTTAAATCTAGAAACAGATAGTTACATTAAGAATTGAGGCAGGGGCTTCCCTGGTGGCGCAGTGGTTGGGAGTCTGCCTGCCGATGCAGGGGACACGGGTTCGTGCCCCGGTCCAGGAGGATCCCACATGCCGCGGAGCGGCTGGGCCCGAGAGCCATGGCCGCTGGGCCTGCGCGTCCGGAGCCTGTGCTCCGCAACGGGAGAGGCCACAACAGTGAGAGGCCCGCGTACCGCAAAAAAAAAAAAAAAAAAGAATTGAGGCAGGGTTCCAAAGGATTCTTTGAAGTTGAAAAACGTATTTTGGAAAAGAATTAGCTTACATGATTCACAGGAAAATAAAATGAAGAAACGCCCTAAATAAGTACCTTCTTTGGTACTTACTTGGTACAAAGCCCAGAGGTAAGAAAATTAGTTCATTTTGTCCCCAAAGAAGCTCAGGCTCAGGAAAGTAAAGTAATCAGCCCAAAGGCATATTGCTCATGCTCTTTCATCCACCTCACACCATTTCTATGTATAACCAAGCTGTTCAAATATTCATGGAAGTTTAATTTAATGTTGGTATCCTTATAATGTGAGTTAAGATTATTAACCTTGAATTTCAGCATTGGATGGTTAGTCAACCATGAGTCGGTCAACAACACTTTTTGACCATCTAAAATGAACAAATCATGGGGATATTGAGAATTCTGAAGGAAAATAATATCTTATTCTTGAGGTGGATACCATCTGAAAGAGAAGATAGAATGTGCACAAATCTACAGAAAAATATATACAGAAATATGCATACACCCAGAATCATTTTGTTTTTGTTTTTGTTTTTCTTTGCGGTACGCGGGCCTCTCACTGTTGTGGCCTCTCCCGTTGCGGAGCACAGGCTCCGGACGCGCAGGCTCAGCGGCCATGGTTCACAGGCCCAGCCGCTCCGCGGCACGTGGGATCTTCCCGGACCGGGGTACGAACTCGTGTCCCCTGCATCGGCAGGCGGACTCTCAACCACTGCGCCACCAGGGAAGCCCCAGAATCATTTTGTAAGCAATAAAAAGAGAAGGAAGTGACTGGTGATGGGTGTTAGAATGACCTGGGTTAAGACAGGCTAGATACATGTATGACTAAAGGTTAAACTTTATAGAATTTAAACACAATGTGCCAGACATAATGAAATGAGCATCAATAATCCTCATAACAACCTTGTAAAGTAGTTACGAGTATCATCCCTATTTTACCGGTGATGAAACCAAGGCAGGAAGAGGTTAAGCATTTTGCCCAGGTTCCCAGAACTGGTAAGTGGCGGGGCTGAGATTTGAACTGAGGCAGTACCAGAGTCATTGCTCTAACATTGCCCTGTGTGCCAAATAAGTATACAGGCTAGGTTTATCTGGGGACATAAAGATTGGGATTCCCTAACCTCGATGTAAATTTTATACGTGAAAACACTTCCCTGTTGTTCTTAGAGGAGTAAGTTCCTTAATTCATTCAAAGATTAAATATCTACAGTATACCATACACTGCTCATGCTGGGGACAGAGCAGTGAACAGGACAGACGAGGACCCGGCTTTGTTACACGAACAGTACTAGGCACACATAACACCAGAACAGTGCATTACAGTGCATTTTAATTTCAAAAGTAATGCACGTTTTCATCAGTTTGAATACATTACCTACGTTAGACTCTGCTTAATCCAAAGTTACATTTTAAAACTATCCTTTTAAATTAACACCATTCTTCCAAAAATTCTATTAAACAGGATTTAGAACCAGATTTGCAGTTTAAACACTCTTACAGTCTTAGAATGATTTTCTGAATGTAGCACTAGACCATGTATCTTTGTAGTAGTTATATTTTCATCGTATGATAAGTCTTGCTTGTCCATTTAGGAACAGTTTGCTCCCACTGCCCCAAATTGCTTATTACATAGGTTTTTCGGTGTTGTTTTCCTGGTAAGCACTAAGTAATTAGTTATTAAATGATGTCTGTAATAACATGGAGGGTAAAATAATTCTACATTAAAGAAAGTCACACTGCCATTATTATCTCATCCCTAAACCATCAATCACTTGCCAAATTTAAAAGGCCTTTTTTAGCTTAAAAGTGTTTTTTCCTGATGATAAAGGCCCACCTCTAAAAATCATCAGGCTACAACCCATTAACATGAATATTCTACAAATCTCCTAAGGTAATTCCACGTTGTAATGAGAAGGGCAGGGCTCTAGGAGTATTTTCATCCCCTCGCCTTGCATACAGGCTTCCTACCTGCTCTCCGGAGTGAAGGGTAAGCAGTGTCAGGTTCCACTAAGCTCCACCCCTCCCTAAGCCCCCTCAGTCGGCTGCCTAATCTTGCAGGCAGGGACCCATATGGCATCACGAAACGGGCTCCTTACATACATGCAGTTGCACAGCTACTTACATACCCACGCACACGCGTGCCTGCCCAACGTATGGGTGTGTTTTGTATGCCTGTGGTGTGAGCCCTCTGTCTCCCTCTCCTTTCACTTGACCCCTGGGGAATCCCGGCAGTACCTGGGAACTCAGGGAATAGCGAGGTGAGGCAAATGGCCCTTTTCCCTTCCCTAGGGGCTGCCACTGCTGGGTCCCAGAAATCTGCAGTGCCTCGTCTCACAAGCAGCTAATAAAGGGAAACTGAGAAGATGAGCCAGAGGAGACTACGTGAACGAGGAAGGGGCCGTTGTACAAGACATGATGCTTCGGGAACTCCCGAGCTATGATTTCTGTTTTTACATACAAAGCCCTAGGAAGCTGGAGCGGGAAGCAAAAAAACTCAGAATCTAAAATCCTCTGGGATGATGTTTCTCATTGCGCCTAGAAACTCGCGCTGGGTGTGTGTCCTGCACGGGGTTAAGGAATCCAAAGAGGCGCCGGCTGAAAGTCGCTGCGCGGAATCGGCACTTGGCGCTTTACGGGGTTGCGCTCCGAAGACGCGTCCGCGCACCATTTTCCCAGGCGTTGCGCGGGTTTCCTAAAACACCCAGCTGCTGCCTCAGAAGGGAGTTTCTAGAAGCTCCTTCTCTACTGCCTCCCCTCCCCCACTTTTGGTTTTTACCCCTGTGAAGAGCTTCGCCTGCTCCACTGCGTCCGCCCTCCGAGGGGTACAGGTGCCGCTGTCCCAGCCGCCGCCGCCCGGTCCGCCCCTCCTCCGGGCGGGCCTGGGGGCTCGGCCCAGCGCAGCTGCATAGCGAACGGTGTCTCGCCTGGCCGCGACCCGCCGCCCGGGACTCCCCGCCCTCCCGCGCGACCCCGCGCCCGGGCGGGCGGTGCTTGCGGCGGGCAGGGGGCGGGGAGGGGAGCGGGGGTTCGTCCGGGGGTAGCCACCTCCTCCGCAGCCAGCCGGCGCCTCGAAACCCGGACCTGCCTCCGCCTCTTCCTCCGGCGGCTCCATCCTGCCTCCCGCGCCTCGTCCTCCCGCCGCCCCCGCCGCCGCGCCCCCGGTGGCTGCCTCGGCGGACCCGGGAGGGGGCCCGTCCGCCGCCCGCTCGGCTCGGCCCGGCCCGGGAGGCGTGCATGCCCCGGCTGCCCGCGGCGCTCACCAGCAGCATGCTCTATTTCCAGATGGTGATCATGGCAGGGACGGTGATGCTGGCGTACTACTTCGAATACACGGACACGTTCACTGTGAACGTGCAGGGCTTCTTCTGCCACGACAGCGCCTACCGCAAGCCCTACCCGGGCCCGGAGGACAGCAGCGCCGTGCCCCCCGTGCTCCTCTACTCGCTGGCCGCCGGGGTCCCCGTGCTCGTGGTAAGCCCGGGGGTGCCCGCCCTCGCCCCGACTGCCCTTTTCCGCCCCTCGCCTTCAGGGTTGAGGCCCCGCTGAGGTCGGGGCGCGGCAGCCTTTGCCTTCTAAGTTCCTCCAAGTTGGCGGCAGACCCTTCCCCAGAGGACATTCTTCTAGGGCGCGTCGGTATGGGTCCGAAGGAAGCCCCCAGCTCTCCCCACCTGCCGCCCCCGCACCCCGCTACCCCCCGCGGTGGCTGCAACTTAGCGTGACACGGAGGGGGATGGGAGGGAAGGGGGCTGTAGACGGTAATGGGTGGGAGTCGGGGCTGGGGAGGAGGTGAGTTATCCGGTTGAATCTTGACTTCATCTACTCTGTGGCCTTGCTCCGCTGGCTGCCACCTCTCACATTGCGACTAGAAGACGAGCAGCAGCGGGGCCAGCGGGAGGGAGACGGCGATCAACTGCTGGGGTGTGGAAGGGACTTCTGCTTCCAGAGTCGGGGCGCAAATTCCCTTTTTACCGCCTCCTTCCCTTTCGAAAGGAAGTGCCAATTAGACTAAGCTGACCAGGGAACAGATATCTAAAAAAGAACATGAGACCTTTCCTAAATGAAGAGGCTCCAGTAGCAGTGCTTGCTGAAAAGCAGGAGCTGTGCCTAAATTACAGGATTTATTTAAACGCTCTTCCATTCCCTGGGCGGCTTAAGTCCTTTTCTCATAGAGCTTTTCTGAGAATGCCTTTTGGATTGTGTGTGTGTCTATACGGGCACATGCACGCATATATATACACAGATATACATATGTAATTATTAGAATGATAATCGTATAATAATTTACATATGTGAATGTGGTGCAAAGTTATAGGTAGGAGAATTGGTGGTGTTTTTTCAGAAAATAATTATTATGGTTCCTTTAATACTGTCAAAGTATTGGAGTTTCCCTTCTTGTGGTACAGCTCATCTTGTCTCTCTCTCTCTCTCTCTTTCTCTCTCTCTCTCAACAGATAACTAATAAGAAATTAAAAATGAAGAGGGAAAGGAAAGGGACTTTTTTTCCCAGTGGTTGAATGTGTAAATTGCAATAATGAATGTTAAGAATATCTGTTTTATCTGTTAGGTTTGGATATTCATGTTTTCTTTGATTTTAGAGGAAATGAGTTAATAATTTACAAAATAATGAAAAGGTCCTAACACACATAATGGAATTCCACAAACCAAGGAACTTCTTGATAACTTCAAAGTAACTTTATCACAGGTACTGTGATAGTTGACGTCAAATACGGCTCCAAGAATACTGTTTTGAAAAGTGTTAGACCTTGCACCAGAAAATGTTTTGTTTTGTTTTTTTTAGTTGTAATTTGCTAAAATATATCAGAAACCCCAAACCCAGCTTCATGTTTGTGTTCTCTCTCCTCTATTTGGAAAGCTGTAAGAGAAAAAAATAAATTGGTCGTTCTTGGGCCCTTTTGCTTTCTGCAGATGTTGAGTTTCCAGACACATGTCTTCTAGGAGACTGAATAGCTCAGGGATTTTTCAAGGATTTTTTTTTTTTTTTTTCTTTTAAGAAAAAAGCCTGTCACTTTCAGGACACTGGTTTGGGTACAGCCATAATCAGTAATGTCTGTAACTCATCCCTTGGTGATTACGATTCTGTGGCTTATTTAAATGAGATAGCACTTTTCAGATCCTAACCATCCATCCATGGTGGCAGGTGCCATTTAGACACATAACATATTTTCCCAAAGAATTTGATTATTCTCCACTTAGGGGGAACCACAGAGGGGAAAGGGAATTAATTAGTCATTACTGAGCACCTGCTTTGTGCTGGGCACTGAATAGTCATGGCCACATATACTTCTCAGAGCATCCCTTCTAGGAGATAGTCTCTCCAGTTAACATTTGAGGACCCTGAGGATCAGATAATAAACTAGAAGCACCTGAAAACAAAAATGGTGGGTGTGGTGTTTGATGTGAGACTGATGAGACTGATGCCAAATGCCATACTGCTTGTCCTACTTCCAAAAAACATGTTCTCTGAAAGAAGATGAGAAAGGCTGCTTGGGTGGGGATCTAGAATATTCTTGAGAGATTTTAAAAGGGAGGATCCAACTTGATTTCCATGTTTCGATTTTCAGTTCATTAGTTACAAGAGAGAGAATTTGGGAGTCAGTCTGAAGAGAAGGAAATGTTGGATATTCAGGCTAGCTGTGCTGCTGGCCTTTGTTTCTGCTTCTGCTCTTCCCAATATTACACTCTCATAATGTGAAAGTTTGGGAACAGTAATGGCAGCCCTGTTTTTCCATTCTTCTCAAGAACACTGGCTTAGCACAGTCACTTTGCATGAAAACAATATTATTAATAGTAATGTTAGTAGTACCCATCATTTGTTGGGTTATATACCCTATACCTATCTAATACTTGCATTATCTATGAAAGCAGTTTTTATTACTGTCACCTACCCTTTGGCAAAACTGAGGTTTAGGAAGGTTAAGTAACTTGCCCGAGGACCAAGGCTAAAAACATTACACCCAGAATTTTAACCCTACTGTGTCACGCTCCCAAACCTGCGCCTTTCTATTACAATATGCAAATTCAGCTTACTCATAAATCATTCTTCTAAATAAATGCCTCAAATGGTCTCTTTCCCCATCTTTTACATTTCTTGGACTGTAGTGATACAGATTCTTCATTATATATATTTTTAATCTTCAAAACTCATTCTAATCCTTAAAGTTAATTTTGAAAAGTAGCTCTCCTCACTGCCACAATCTGTGGTTTTGTTTCAAATTTGCCAAATTCATTTATCTAAAAATTAAAAGGAAAATATTCTTTAAATTTTATCACTTTTATATAGTGTTGACTTGGGGCACATGTTTGGAGTCTGACAAGTTTGGATTCAGATTCAAAGTGCATCCTGCTGTTATGGTAAGAGTTGGGGATTCTGCTTGCTGTGTAACCTTGAACGACTAATTTATAGCTCCTTTATCCTTAATTTTCTAAGTCACAGGATTTTGAATATTAAATGAGATATAATATATAAATATCATCCTTTGCCCATAGTTGATACTCCATAAGAGATCACTATTTCATTAACACTATTAGTAAAATAGTAATTCAGTAAATGCTTATTGAATTCCTGTGTTGCAAGCACCATATCAGCCAGAGTGGGGGTTTTAAAGGTAATTTCAGAAGTAAACCGTGGTCACTAATCCTTAACAGTTTACAGTAATTTGGGAAATTAGGTAATCATGCCAAAAGTCATAATGTAAATCACCATAATAAAAGTGTTTATGTACATATTTACATATATATATATACCGCAAAGACCTCTGGTGGTTCAAAGAGGACAAGATCATTTTTATTTGGAGAGGAGAAGAAAGGCTTCATGAAGAAAAGGGTGGCTTTTGAGATGTGACTTGAAGGAGAGGCTGAAATGGAGTTTGAGTCAGGACATCACAGAAAGCAGCAGTGTGAACATGAGTGACTGCTTGGTAGCAGAAAATGCAGTCTGTACTCTTGAAACAGTGGTTGGTCTGTCTTGTTTCTAAGAGTGGTGTGTGGGGAATGCAGGGGTATATGGCAGAAGAGGAAGACTAGGGTCTCATTGCTGAGTCCTGGAGTGTCAGGCTGAGTTTTTCTCCGTTTATTGGGAATTGAGTAGGGACTTGTCTGATAGGTGGTGTTTAGGACATTTGGGGGACAGTAGTGTAGGGCTCTTCTATTAAAATATCTGTGTAAGATAATTTTACACTCTAAATCCCCGAGTCTATTTTGTGTTGTGAAATATTATTATTTTAATTGTGTTTTCAGAAAACACCTGTAATTTGGGCTCATTTACAAAGATGACATGGTTTATAAACTCTTTGAAAACAGGTACTGTTCAGTTTGATCTGTATGCACTCACCCAAGCACTACCTACAAAATTTACAGATATAAATTTAATTAATGATCTTTGTTTTTCATTGATTAAAAGACCTGGTGATGACAATGGTTTCTGCCCCCCAAATTTGGATACAGTGGCCACTAGCCCCTATTGTACCTTAGATCTCTGAGCAACACAGATGATTTGAAGGAGACAAAGCTAGACCATCCCTCTTCATAGAGTCAGAATCAAGACAGAGAAGACCAGCACTGAGGGTTAGGGAGCATCTCTGATTGTTTATGCCTGCATCCCCAGGAAGCTCCCTCTGGGTTCCGAGACTGAGGCATGGAGCTACTGCCACTATACCAAGGATGTTGCATCACTAAATGTGGTGGAAGTAGATGGGGACAGAAAGGCATCTTATATCCAGAGGTCCATCTTGTTAAATCAAAGCCTAAAGCTCTCCCATAGACCTCTCCTTCCTTGAACCTTGCCTTGGGTGCCCACTACTATCTCCACCCATCTCCACTCCTGGAATCCTATGAGTATAAAATGAGTTGACATTTAAGTACCAGAGTAGTGCCCAGCTGAATATGTGTTAGCTACTGTTAGTCCTCCCAAGGTTGGGATAATTCATCAAGACAACCTATTTGGGCTTCCCCGGTGGTGCAGTGGTTAAGAATCTGCCCGCCAATGCAGGGGACATGGGTTCGAGCCCTGGTCTGGGAAGATCCCACATGCCGCAGAGCAGCTAAGCCCGTGAGCCACAATTACTGAGCCTGCGCGTCTGGAGGCTGTGCGTCTGGAGCTGTGCTCCGCAACGAGAGAGGCCGCGATAGTGAGAGGCCCGCGCACTGCGATGAAGAGTGGCCCCCCCACTCGCCGCAACTAGAGAAAGCCCTTGCACAGAAACGAAGACCCAACACAGCCAAAACTAACTAAATAAATAAATGAAATAATAATAAAAAAAAGACAACCTATTTGAGTCACCTAGCAAAATACCTTTGTTAGTGGGTTCCAGGGCTGATAAAATATTTGAGGTGAACAGAAGCCACCTAGTTCAATCCATCACCCACAAAAATTGGGGAGTCTGAATAGCAAGAACACTAAAACTCAATTAGAACTCTGTTCTTCCAGTCAAGTCAATGATTTCTCCCTTTGATGACTCCTCCATTTCTTCAGCGGGCTAACACTAGCTAATATTTCCTATGTACCAGACACTGTGTAATGTACATTTAATGTGTTACTTCATTTAATGCTCACCATGATAGTACTGTCTTTAAAGGTAGGCACTATCATTAAGCCCACTTTATAAATGAGAAATAGGATGTTTAGTGAGATTAGATGTCAGACTTGTATTAATTTTTTTCAGTCCATTAGTATAATTAATCTTCACAATAAACTTATGAAGGAGATTTGGATGTAAAAAGGTGAGATGACCAGTCCAGAGTCCCACAATGACAGTGCTAGAATCATCAGAGCCTGTGCATTTAGTTCTTTTGTTATGTACCTTTATCCTTACACAATAAACAAATCTTTAAAGGTATTTAGTCATAGGGATTCAATACTAGAAGGGTCAAATTTTTCTCAAAACTTTTATCTTCAATTTCATTTTTTTCTGGTTTGATGGGAAACTTCGTGTTCTAGTGTAGACAGTGGTTTCGATGTGTAGTGTAGGAAATTGTTTTGTTTCCTATTAAGCTTAAAATGTTATGGAGAGGTTGGTGGCAGCGGGAGGGATTCAGAGATATTTCTGTTCTGATCTGCAGCCGCGTTTCTTATCTCTGTGGCACACATTGGCACAGGGCTTCAGGCACCTGCTTTTCTGTGGAACCACCCTCTGGTTCTAGATCTGCAAACTGCAGTGCACGGAGAGCTGAGGGGACCTCTGTTTCTAAGACATGTTTCTTAAAATGGGACCTAGCACTAGATTTGGGGAGGGGGAGCAGTGAACACACTGAAATTATATTATAAAGTACCGTATGTACATATGTATGTATGTGTGTGTGTATGTACGCATTTTTCTAGTGAGAGCCTCCATGGCTGTATCGGGTTGTCAGAAATGCCCAAGATTCCTAAAAGTTAAGAACTACTCTTTGAGGATTCATGGATCTGTTTAAACTCCTCCTTAGGTCTCTTAGGCCCTTGCTTTACTTAGATATTCTCATTCATATTCATTCATTCATGTTCACCCTCCCTCTTTCCCTTCTCCTCCTTGCATTCCTTTGATGGTCTCTCTTTTTTCATTTATCCCCTCCCCTTTGCAAACTGATTAGGAGATTGTGATGGGGGTAAGGGGAAGCAAGGGCCCAGGAACCTGAAAACCAGCTTGTGTTTCCTTTCCCTTCCTTTTCCCTGCCTCTCCCCCTCCCTTCTGCCTCTTCTCCTCCCACGCCCCTTCTTCCTTTTCCTCTCCCCTTCTCCCCCTCCATCCCCTGTCACTCATCATCCCTGTTGCTTCTCTGCACGAGTTACCTTATCTGAAAAATGTTGACTTATTCCTTCCTGCCTTTCCTACCTTTCGGAACTGTTCTTGAGAATCAAACGGATGTAAATGCACCTTGGAGACAATAAGTCACTTCATGCATATGTGGAAAACATAATGTGAGCAGATTACATGGGTATAGCTGCTTGGTCATTGGAGATGGTTAGACTGCTTATAGCATGGCTTTGCCAGCTGAATACACTTACTCTGTGGAGTAGAAAAACGGAAAAGGGTTTTATACTTCTTTTTTTATTTTCTTGTAGAAAGAAGAGCAAAAATAAAAAGACAACAGTATGAAATGGCCTAACTAATTATTACAGACTATATTACTCCAATACTCAATGCCGTTTTTCAAAATGTTTCAATAAGCTCTTACTGTCAAGATTATTATAAAGAATCATCCCATTCATTTGTGTAATTTGAAAGAAATAATGTTTCCAGGGAGCAATGTTGATACCATCTGTTAAGTGTGCATTGTATCATATTCATTTTTAAATTTGTACTGTACCCAAAAGTCATTATTTGAAAAAGTTTGGAATGATGATAATGCATCTACTCTGTGCTAGGCACAGTGCTATTACTTGACTTGTATAATGAGGGAGGCATAGTCACTGCCCTTCAAGAGTTCAAACACTATGCATGAAATTATATCTCCAAGCCTCAGCTTTCTTGTCTGTAAATTGAGATGATACTTAACATTATCTTTTAAGAATTAAACATAAGCATGCATTAAGTGATAGCTGCTCTTTTAACATAAATGCCAGTAACATTTATTGGTGCTACGCAGCAAAAGGACATCAGGTGTCCTTAATCATTTCTGTTGAATGGATGTGGTAAACCATTTACTCTTCATATTAACTATTCCAGGTACTATGTGTGGTAACTAACACATCTAGGGAGCTTACGCAATTCCTCCACTGGGTAAATGCCACATCTAGGATCTGAATCTATTACTTCAAATCCAATGCTCCCTTGGCTACCTGCCATTGCCCACTAATTTGATTCATAGCCTGAATGGTGGCATTCCTAGAAGGCAGAGGAGAGTTAAAGCATATTGATTATGTATCATTGTGCTCTTTACAGCGTCCTTATGCTTGTAAATGTATAGGCTCAATTACAACCAGACATGAAAAGGGGAATTTAAAATCCGTGTTCAATATGTGTATGTATAGCTGATTAACTTTGCTGCACACCTGAAACTAACACAACATTGAAAATTAACTATACTCCAATAAAAATTTAAAAAATAAAATAAAATCTGTGTTCAAAGACAAAACTTCATTGGTTCCTAAAACCAGTGGAATAGCCAATAGAACTTGCTTCTCCCAGCTCAACATTCCCATCCATACAGTTCGAGGAGGCAAGTTCTGATGTCAGAGATCTTAACCTAGGAAGAGGAAGAGCTTTTAAACAGACTTTGGAAAATCATAAGACTATCGTTTTGATGGGAGATATTGTAAAATATGTGAAATGGAGTTCTATATTCACTACTATTTAAACTATTTCTGAGAATGCCAGTTTTCACTCAGCAGGCTGCTTACTTTTTTAGTCTTATTATGACAGATGTAGTTTGAGAACCACTGTCAGTAAAATCACCATTTTTTTTTTTTTAAAACAGAATCCTAGAGATTCTTTTTCCAGTTCAGGTGCATTTAAAACTTTACAGACAGTCTTGGTGGACGTTTCTCACTGAGAGAACATGTGTGAGTGGAAGCGTGTGTGTGTGTGTGTGTGTGTGTGTGTGTGTGTGTGTGTATGTGTTTTTGGTATTTAATACATTTGTAATTTTTTGTATGAACTCACTTTTATTTCCCTTGCTTCTAACCTTTATAGTGTTCTCCCACCCTTCCCCTCAGGAGAAATAATATTTCTGAAACATTCTGCTATATCCTTTCAGACCTAGCACCGACTCCTCTAAGTAGATCCTTTTTCCCGTATGAGGTAGCTGCATTCTCCTCTATGATTCCTTTGTGGCTTTAGCACATTATGGCATTAAAATAATCTTATATTGTGCTTTATGTTGTATTTAATTTTATTCATGTTTCTATCACTAGACTTAAGCATCTCAAAATCAGGGTTTTGTAATCTGACTCATCATGCCCAACTCTTTGGTTATTTTTGGTGGATAAATTATCCAGGGACTAATCGAAGTTTGTGATGATGAGGTTATAATGACCAAATTCTGCTGAGCACACAGTTACTTAATAACCATTCATTAAAATAGGCAAAATATTCCATACAGCCTGTTCTGTAAGTTTAATGAACTGGCAGCTCTCTGTCCTTTGATGCGTTTTAAGTGTATAAACCCTGTATAAAAGGTTCAGCATAGCCAAGGTGTGATTCTGTGTCCTCAGACTGACATGCTTCAAGCAGAAACCTTCCTATCCATTGAGAACAAGTCACTGGGATATGGGTTACAGGCCTCCCTGGAGTCTTATACCCTGATCATTCAAGGGTAGGAAGTATCTCCAAACTATTTTAGTCAATTCAGTTCAATAGCTTGAATTTCACCAATTAAGAGTCCACTGTAGCACGTATCATGCTAACTAAAAGTCACTACTTTCATCAGTAAAAAATCATTTTATACCTACAATGCTAATTTAGTTGTTAATTAACATATGATAGCAAAAAGACTTACAGCAGCCTCTTTGGAGTATGACCTTTCTGATAAAATGCTTGTGACTATCGGACTTCCTCTCTCCCTCCCTTCCTCATTCCTTCTTTCCCTGAGCAAATATTTGTTGAGTACCTTCCATGTGTAGCATACCTTGAAAATAAGGCTTACAGAAGTTACCTGACTTGCTCCAAATCCCAAAACCAGAATTAGAGCCCATCTTCCCCTTTTCCAAATCTTTCAAAGCAGTGTCAGGAAGTAAAACCCTCATGAAATCATGGGGCGGTTAAATACAAATGTAGTCCTGACATATCTGCATATTACCAAAATAACTTACGGCATTTCTTCTCTAAGGATTTGTGTTGATATAACCAGCCCTGCTATGTTGAGGAAATTGTGTATTGTGTTTCTAGCATAAAGATCCCTTTTTTGAAAGGGTGCTCTCAGTAGTGCCAGCAGAAACTGTACTTTTCTATCGAGATTTTTTAATCGAGATTTCAGATTTAGCTTTTTCTCACACTGGGGTGCACAGAAGCACTCTTGACACTGAGAAGCATCTTGTATTTCCAGAGATCTCATCAAAGCAGAATGCCATGTTCTCCCAAACAGAAAAATTGAGCAGTCTTGGATAAAGGCAGTGCACCTGGGGCCTCATCTTGTAATTTAAAATGAGCTCCTGACATTTCCAGTCAAAAAACAAAACACTATCTTTGGGTTGGTGGCAATGACCTCTTCCTTCACACGTGCCTTTCCAGTGTGGGGTTTACTCAGTTACTAAAATGAATGAAGAGACTTAGTCAAAACTACGTGACAACCCTTTTGGTCTTTCACAAAGAGACCTTTGTTTCTTCTTCTTGCTGGCTCCATCACATGGTTCCTTGGGGGGTCTCCTTTTCCTTTTTCCTGGGGCTCAGTCTAGAATACAGATAGAGGAATCCAGTAGACACTTTATTCAAGCCACACTGTCAGGCTTTTACTGCCACTCCATTTTTGGAAAAGATTTGTGAATCCCCTGTGAGAGAGATTATGCTTCTTTGTAGCTGGGACTTTTTAGTCATGAAAGAGGCCTTAGAGATCATTTAGTTTCATCTCTTAATTTCCAAATGAATGGCCAGAGAGATTAAATGACTTGCCCAAGGCCATGCAGCTAATGAGAAATTACACCAATTGCTGACATGTATGGGCACTTGGTATACATCAGTCCTTGTTGTACTTTACACTTATTAACTAATTTAATCCTCACAGCATTAGAGGTAGGCACTATTGTTATCTCAATTTACAGATGAGAACACTGAGGCACAGAAAGATTAAGCAAAGACCCCACAGCAAGGAAGTGACATGCCTGGGCAGAATGTCTCCATATGAGCTTTTAATAACACAGAGATGGTTCTTTTCTCCAGTACCATTTTTTTTGTCATCTCCTGGAGAGGTTAAGGCCGCCTGCAGCAAATCGTTCTGCATAGCAATATTAGTTGGGAGATAGAGATGAAGAGTATGTGATTATTATGATAGCTTTTTCCTTATGACACTGTAGTGCTGATTGAGAACATTTTCCTGAATATTGTATTTACAATTAGCAGTTAATCTGTGATAGTGAAGACATAGTAACAGATAAGGAAAAAGAGCATTTAATTCCCTAATCACTTGGTTCTATGATGCCTTCTTTTATGTTGCTGACATCAAATCTTTTCAGACAAAAAGTAAAACTACATTTGAAACTTGCCACAAGTGGATATAACAAAAACCTAACCATTTTTAATACGCAGACCTTTAAGTTCTTTTTTTTAATTTAAAACTGAGGGAATATCATTAGGGAGTTGATTACACAGGTGATGGGAAAGTTGAGAAGCTGAACAGGAAATGGTGAGGCCACCCAGAGTTTATGCAGTTGCAGAAAGCCACTACTACAACTGCCAGGGCTGGAGAGACAAAGGAAGGAGATGGGGTTAGCAGAGCTTGGGGCAGAAGTTGGAACCTTAAATGATGTGTTTCACAGGAGCTAAAAGTATGGAGGAGAGCTCTTGTTAGAGGTGTTGCCTGAGGAGGGAGGAAGGAAGTGGTGAAGAAATACCGACTTTGCCTTCCTCTGCCTTTCAATCTCCCATCCATACCTCCCAGACTTTAAGTTCTTTTAATGTGATTTTTACGTAACACAGTAAAATGATCACACTACATATAATTGATATATAGCCTATCTACTGCATTCAAGACATAGTTACTACATTTGGCATACTAGTTTGGCATAAGTTTGGCAACTAGTTAGAGGCATGGAAAAACTATTGGTGTAAATATATGTCAGAGAAAAGGATAGGCAATTATATATTTATATGTTTTGAAGTCTTCTCTTTTTTTTGAAGGAACTTGGAGACATTCTCAAAACTTGGTTCAATCCTGTGGTGCCATTTCCTGCGAAACAGCAGTGACCTGAGAAAGTGCAGCTCTCTGCTCTCTGTAATTCTCTCTGCTGTTTGTTTCCATCTATTAAATGATCTCTATTCTTTAATCTGGGCAACTTCAATCATACCTCTTTCATAATTCTTTCCTTGATGTGTCTAGTCAATATTAATCTATCTTTCCTATAAACTCCTTTTTTTTTTTTTAATATAAGTCTTTCCCCTTATATACTTTCCATAAAACAGGAGTTGTTGCAGGTGTGAGATGGGGAGCTGGAGAGAAAGCAAGACAAAAGAAAAGGATCAGGGCTTCCCTGGTGGCGCAGTGGTTGAGAGTTCGCCTGCCGATGCAGGGGACACGGGTTCGTGCCCCGGTCCGGGAAGATCCCACGTGCCGCGGAGCGGCTGGGCCTGTGAGCCGTGGCCGCTGAGCCTGCGCGTCCGGAGCCTGTGCTCCGCAACGGGAGAGGCCACAACAGTGAGAGGCCCGCGTACCGCGAAAAAAAAAAAAAAAAAAAAAAAGGGATCAGTAGCAATAATGTACTCTTTTATGGAAATAGTGAATGCAGAGAATTGGTAATAAATTTTGTATTCGCAGGTTTCATGATAATCTGAAATTAAAATAAATAAATAAAAGGAGCAGTGACTCACTGGACTCACAGGCAGGTGACCTGAGCTGTCCTCCTTGCTCTGCTGCTTTCAACCTTTGAGACCTTGAGAAAGTCAAGTAGCTTTCGCACCGCTGTATCATTAGATAATTGGTTTGAAAGTGTTTGAACCTCACCCAGGGCAGAAAACTGGCTCATGGCCCCCGGAGCAGCTCTTTCTGTGCATGAAACAAGTCTGACTATTAGGACGCTCTATATTACAGTGAAAGTCTGTCTCCCTGTCTTCTGCTCAGTGGTCTCTCTCACCTTTTGAAGCCATCTGGAACCACCTAGATGGTTTCTCTCTGAATCTTCCTTTCTTGAGACTTAAAGTCTTCATCTTGACATAGCATGGAGTTGAGTCCATTTTACCCTTTTGGCCACTCACATCTGACTTGACTTCGGATGTCCTATGTTTTTAAGGTGTGGCACCAGCACTGAATGATGTGTCTCAGGTGTACTTTCACCCCTCGCAAATAGAGCAGGAATTTTGCATACAAAATTTTTTCTTAATACATTAGCCTTGGGATCAGTATCCAGTCACCTTGTGGTTAGTTATCTCATCTGTAAAGGGAGTAGCTTAAACTTTTCGTCAAGTAGGCAGAAGCCCTGTATGATGATGTACACTGTTCTGCTCCCATGGCCACAACAGACATTGCTAAGAGACTGTGACATTTTCTTACCAGCTGAGACTGATCTGGGCTTTCAGTCCTTAAGACAGAACTCCAGGCAACCTCTTGTAACTGTGTTTGCCCTCTTGGAATCAAATGACTATTAAAATGCTTCAATTGTATGTAGCATGTACAATGTAGTATACTGCATGGCTATGCATTATAGTTAATTACATTTAAATACTGTGGCCGTCAAAAGATTATAAATGCTTATAGAACAGCAAATATGTCTCGTATATCTTTGACTCTTGCTCATCACATAATGCCTAATAGAGCGCCTTTCAAATAGTAGATATAAGTAATTATTTGTGTATTTTAGAAGAGAATTAGAGAAGCATAAATTAAAATTATTTATAATTTTACCCGTTCACAGATACTTAAGTCGTAAAGTCCAAATTGTTTTTCCAAAACCCATCTTTAATATTTTACTTTATTTGCCAGTGATCCCTGATTTCAAATATTTTCCCCATGTACACTCACTTCATTTTTTTCATTTACTTAAAGTTATGTAGAATGTAGTTCAAAATAAATCTTATTTACTTGATATGAAGAATATTTCAAACACCTATCATTTTGTTTTAAAAATCTTTAACATCATCAAGTTTTGCTTCTGTAACCAGTATTTCATTCCCCATGTCTTTAATTGTCCGTTGCACATACTTTTGTAACTTAAATTGTCACTACTTAAACTTTTATGTAGCACATGCTCTTTCTTCATCAACTGTGACATTTTATTTATTTCAATACTTTATTTTATTTTTCTCAAAACAAATTGGTTGATTTAAAGAGCATATCATCTTCCATTCTGTTTTGTAAATTAAACCACCAGTACATTTTACGTATGAAATTTGCATGTATGGTAAATTGGAAAACTTTTTTGGTGTTCTGAAGGAGAATTCAGATGGCTGGCAGGGTTTCTAAATGAGATGAGTCATGATTTTATTGTCACTCAGGGTCTCTGAATCATACTGTATACATTTTCATTAGTAACCATAGATTAACAGTTGAAACATTTGACTCAATACATGGAACTATTTTTGAGGAGAGTTTCTTTCCTTGGAGAGTGATAAAAATTAGTGGTGCTTTAGAGAATGACATTAATGAGTAAAGAAAGATTCAGTGCTGCTGGGGCAGGCAAATCACTTACAACTTCAATTAACTTCAGGAGGAACCAGGAAAATGAAATTAGGATTTTACTGTTTATGGATACTTTTCATTGAAATTCAGGATTTCCCAATTAGAGTAAAATATCAAACAAGTGCAAATTAGTTCCTCTCTGAATCAAATGGGTGCACATGAAATGGTCTCCTAACAATCACATTAAAGCACAATGACCTGGTATTCAGTAATTCATTTCTTCATGTATTCTTGAGAAAACATTTACCAGTCCTCCCCGGACAAGGCTTTGTGTGTGTAAGCGATTCTACACATTCAAATGGAAGAAAGGATTCCTGTCCTCAAGGAACTCAGTCCCATGTGTGTGAAGAGTTAAAATATACTAATCGTGATAACTGACAGTGAGTGGGCTGGGGTGAGGGAAAGCGAAGAAGGGAATGAAAGAGAGTTCTGAGAGCAGGTGATGTTAGCTAGTCAGGGACGTGACGCAAGGATGTTCCAAGCAAAGAACAAACACAAAGTCATTTAGGCTGGAGAAACCTTCTTGTTTGAAGAAACTCCAAGAATGTCTGGAATGGAAAGGTGTCTAACACAGAGGCAATTAGGTTCAGAACATAAGGATGTTTAGTAAAAAGTACATTACAGTAATACTCAGAGTTTGAAGTCCAGATTCCCTTATCTGCTTGAAGAGGTAAACAGGTGATACACAGTCTAACCTCTTAGGCTCACTTGATCTGTCTGCAAAATGGGACATCTAAATCTACCTGTCTTACAAAGTAAGTTTATTTCTGTGACTGATTTTTATTTAGTAAACTAAAGGAGAAACATTAGAGTACTTTTCAGAGTTTTACGGCAATATTCATCACATGGGTCTTGGCTGGCAAGTGTGTTCCAGAGTACTTATATTTTCCTTGTTTTAAATAAACATACCATTGTGAAATAAACTGTTAGATAGCTACTGAGAAGTTAACCCCCCGACACATATATTACATGATTTTAAATCAGTATTTGCAACATGGACAATGCTAAAATATCCATATTTGTATAATTATGAAAGCTTATGTTAGTATGCACATTTAAAATTTAAATTGGTTAGTATATTTTTGTTACTATTGCTGTGTTTTGCTTCTATAATTAGGTCATTTTGACTTGCATTTTATAAATTACATAACAGGTGTGCTCACCTGTGTAGTAAATGTCTTCAGTCTTCTCATTTTAAATTGGATACTAAAGTGAAAAATATGCATCTACATGTTGCTCTAGAAATGTGAGGACACGAGCATGCAATTCTTTTAGAAAGCACGGGTTAAAATTTATGTGTAATGGAACTGTATCATTCTTGGTAGGTGAAACTCAGATTTTCCAGTTTATGGCATTAAGGATTGAATGTGCTTGGTTTTCTTGCAAGATGCTCTATCCTTCTAAATTTAGTCATCTAATTAAGATTTCCATTCATGGGGAATGACTTTAAAGAGCACATAAGACAGGCTTTTACACAAACAAGCTTTGATTGGATTAATTGGATTTGCATAAATTTTATGAGGTGAGTGTGCTAGTGTCTCAGCTTCATCTGCTTGGAAGGGAGAACTTAAAGGGATTTGTAAAGAGGAAACACATTAAAGGTTGCAAAGGAAGCACGCAAAAGCAGTCAGGTTAATGGCATGGCGAGAACAAAGCAGCGCTTTGGCAATATATAAGCTGGCCAAGTCTGGAAAAGCTGGGCATAGGACAAAAGAGATGGGAGGTTCAGAAAGACCACAAGATTTTGGTGTGTGTGTGTGTGTGTGTGTGTGTTTGTTTTTGTTTCCCCCAAAGAAAAGGGATCTAAAGCAGCCCTGATGCCTGATGTGGGTTTGACTACAGAGGCTGGGGGAGCTGGTGGTACATTTAGGACTGAGGTAGCCAAGGCAAGGATGGCAGCTTGGATTGTAGGCAGGCAGGCTTCTTGCAGGCAGTTCTAACAGAGGGTCGCTTGGTCATTAGAGACCCGTGCTGATCCAGGCTTACCGAAAATATGGCATTCTGGAACTGGGACGCTGAGAAGTAGGACAGAGCAGGGCAGCACCAGGGAAGCAAAGAGGTGGTGAAGTGGAGCAAGGCACATGTGAGTGAGACAAGGCAGGCTGGTCAGAATAGGCAAGTCCAGAGGAGACAAAGGACAGAACAGGCTGCTGAGACAAGGTCTCAGGCACACAGCCCGGGGCACCGGGGCTTGGCAGCCCAAATTAGGATCTCCAGCAGTGGAGACCAGGAACCCTTCCCAGCAGGCAGCGATCAGAGGCTCAGAAGTTGATTCTGAGCCGAGGCTCAACAACAGATATGAGGTAATAGAATTCAGAAAGCCTTGATATGGAACCAAACTTCAGACCTTCCAGCCGCTAGTGCACAAGTGATCTGCAGAACATTGATTCTGGCATTCACGTATTAAATAGTAACAATGAGACATCAACAATAGCAACCTCATCACCCCTTACATTTGCATAAAACGCTATCCTTCACAGAATGGTTCACAACAATCATGTGACATGGATAGTCTAATCACTTAGAGGGGATAAAACCCAGGCTCAGAAAATTAATATTTTCTCACAGTCATGCAATCAAAACAGTGGCAGAGTTTAGATAAGAACCTGTCCCTGGTGTGTTTAAACCTTTGTTTTTTTGGGTTTTTTAAACATCTTTATTGGGGTATAATTGCTTTACAATTGTGTGTTAGTTTCTGCTTTATAACAAAGTGAATCAGTTATACATATACATATGTTCCCATATCTCTTCCCTCTTGCATCTCCCTCCCTCCCTCCCACCCTCCCTATCCCACCCCTCCAGGCGGTCACAAAGCACCGAGCTGATGCTTTGCAGAAAGTAAAGAAAAGGGCAGCTGGTATGAGGATAAATGAGAAGGGCTTTCCTGACCTCTGGAAGTTCACAGTCTAGTCAAGGATCCAGGCTCATGCAGAAATAACCTTAACGTTTCAAAAACTCATCCCTTTACTAGAAGAGCAACTGGGGCTTGGGAAGCATTCAGCCACTGTGTGATGTCTGAATGAATATCAAGTGAACTGTGGTAGCCCAGTGAAGAGAATAATCAGTTTGAACTCAGGCTATAAAGAAGGCTTCTCTGAGAACATGGCATTTTAGCTACTAAGGACAGGATGCTTCCGTGAGGGACATGCTTGTTTGGATTTGGATGGAAGGGAAAGAGAACTAGTATTTATTGAGGTAGATTTAGATTAGACATACCTGGGCTTGGATCCCGGATCTACTACTAAATCAGTGTAATATGGGGCCGGTAACCTGACCTCATTGACTCTCGGTTTTCTTATAGCACATGCTCATTGTACAGAAGCTAGTGCCTTGGAACATGTTAATTTGTGATCTGCAGATTGGATCCCGGATCTACTACTTAATCAGTGTAATGTGGGGCCGGTAACCTGACCTCATTGACTCTCAGTTTTCTTATAGCACATGCTCATTGTACAGAAGCTAGTGCCTTGGAACATGTTAATTTGGTGGTGGGGGGGTGTAAGTTAATTTTCACAAAGGTTCTATCATTTTGTATTATCACCCTTTTGCAAAAGAAGAAACTGAGACTCAAAAAATGTTAGGTAACTTGCATGAAGTTAAGCAGTTTGAAACCAGAAGATCTTCCTGGCTCCAAAACCCATTCTTTTTTTTTTTTTTTTTTTTGCGGTACGCGGGCCTCTCACTGCTGTGGCCTCTCCCGTTGCGGAGCACAGGCTCTGGACGCCTCGCAGGCTCAATGGTCATGGCTCACGGGCCCAGCCGCTCTGCGGCATGTGGGATCTTCCCAGACCGGGGCACGAACCCGTGTCCCCCGCATAGGCAGATGGACTCTCAACCACTGCGCCACCAGGGAAGCCCTCAAAACCCATTCTTTTTCCAGCACCCTCCTGTGACATGCAAGGGATGTATTGAGGGGCTCCAGGGGGAGCTTTGAAAAGAGGGAGTGAGCTTCTTTCATTTAGTCCATTTGATTGTATTAGGGAGTTTGTAGAAGGAGAGAGTTAGAACCAAGAGAAGAGAGCAGTAATTTATGTGCAATTGAAACAATTCCAAATGCAACGATAACTATCACTGATGGAGAAAAGAGGTTTAGAGGATAGGGTAAAAATTCCATATGAAAATCAGACAGCTGAAATGCCTATTGAAATTGTAGCCCTTATAAAGTAAGATGAGGTGGGTTTAAAGGTGTGAACATATTCAATGAGTGAATCAAGACAATATTGAGTTGAACTAAACAACCAGAAGAACTTATGTCTCATGGGTATTTTGAATTAGGAGAAAACAGCTTAACTGTAAGAATATTAAATAGGATGGAGGTGAAAAAAAAAGGGGGGTATTAGTCTCTTCCCAGAGTATGATCTGGGATCATCTCTTCGTGTTTAACGGTCTTTTTATATCTCCTTTTGTCAATTCTGCTTTTCCCAAATTATTCTTGATTGATGCAGGATCCCAGATAAGTAGATACGATAAAAATGTAAATGTGAGGGCTTGTGGATTCTCATAGTACCATAAAGAAGGAAGCTGTCTTGCTACTGGATATGTGATATGAATAAAGATTTTTTAGTATGTTGAAGTATTGGCAAAGTTATAAATTCTGAGCCACACAGATTGTCTGTATGTGAATATGTGGATGGATGGGTGATGAAACATTGACACCAGGGCATGGCTATGGTGTCAGGTCCACAAGTGTCTCAGTGAGATCCTACCATTGTTATAGCTAACATCATTCATTCAGGTAGCAGGTATTCAGTTTGTGATTCAACTGAGCCAAGCTTCTTTTCATTCTTCCTATATCTCTCTTCCTTCCTCCCTCCCTTCCCCTTTCCCCTCTTTCTTCCTTCCTTTTTTCAGCAAACATTCATATTTTGCCTTCTCTGTGCCAGGAACTGGGCAAAGTTCTGATAATAGATAAATAAAGGAGTCAGGAATCGTAGTTGAGACTCAACCATTGTAGACCTTAGAGGAATTAAAACTCATTCCTGCTTTTCTCCTTTGGCTTTTGGCAGACAAAAGTTTGGAACTGTCAAAAGATTTTACAACTTTTGTCTAAAGTTACATTCATGATCTATAGCATAGCTATAACACCAGAGGTAGTTTTGCATGAGCATTTTGAGAGAGTTACATTCTTACTATTCCACTGTCTCCTTTTCATCTTTGTTATCTTTGGTTACTGGCTTATTTAATAGGTACTTTCCAAAAGCTCTGTCTACTGTAGTCTAAGTATGTAATATATATGATGTGAATGTTCCGTAAGAGCCTCCTCTATGGAAGAGGCCAGTTTCTGACCAGAGTATAAGCCATCGCTCCCTAGCAAATATCCACACGTATTAGCCACTCATAGGGAAACTGGATTAAAAACATACCAGGAAAAAGGTATACTTAAATAATGCCAAGATGAGGAACTAGATAAGGGGAGGAACTGGTTCACTTAGAAGCGTTTATTGAGTTTGCTGCATTTAAATAGATGGTATCTATAAAAAGTTTACTTAAGAATCCTAGTTGATTGGCAAAAATTCATAGTCAAGAAAAGCCAAGTTAGAAATTCTAGATACATTAGCACATGTCTATAGAAACAATAATAACATTGCTTTCAGGAAGGAAGATAGGGAAAAAAAAACAACAAGGTACAAATTTTGTGAGTTGATTCCTCTCTGATCTGTTTGTTGTTTTAGTTAGACCACGTAGGAATAATGGATGGTGAATTGATTTTTGCAGGTTAGACCTCAGATGCGATTGACACGTCAGAGCTGCATCTAATTCAGGAACATGACAAATGTCAGGACAGTTGATTAAAATAACCATCCAATACAATAGAGTTTCATGTGTATTTATTTAATCCATCCTCAAATGTATGCTCAGTTGTTTGGTAGAGTGTCTATCATAGAGCACTTTATCTTTTGAAGACCAAAACACTGTAATAAAGAGACATGATGAAAAGTTTCCTAAAAGCTCTCCTCATATTTAGTTTTATATTTCTGCCTTAGAGAATCAATCAGATGTGCACACTAAGTAAACGCCTAAAAATCTATTTCCGCGATCCACTGGCAGCTCTTCCCTCTGCTCTGGCTCCTCTGAAAACCCAGGGCCTCCCGAGCCATCTGCAATTATGATGGACCAGGGGATGTAAAAATAGAATGTAGCCCCGTGATATCTAATAGAAATATAATACAAACCATATTTTACAATTTTCTAGTAGCCACTTTTTTTAATTAAAAAAATAAAAAGAAAACAGGTGAAATTAATTTTAATAATATATGTATTACTTAACCCTGTATATCTAAAATATTATTTCACCAGGTAATCAATACAAAAATTTATTAATAAGTTATTTTCCATTGCTTTTTGTACTAAGTCTTTGAAATTCAGTGTGTGTTTTACACTTACAGCACATCTCAGTTTGGACCAGCCACCTTATGAGTGCTTAATAGCCAAGTAAGTGCCCAGGGCTATTGACAACTGTATTGGACAGGACATTTGTTTCTTGTTGTCTTAAAGAAACTTAGCCTATTCTTCCTCTGCTTTTAGGGGATACTTTTGAATTGATATATACCTTTTTTTTTTTTTTTTGCGGTACGCGGGCCTCTCATGGTTGTGGTCTCTCCCGTTGCGGAGCACAGGCTCCGGACGCGCAGGCTCAGCGGCCATGGCTCACGGGCCCAGCCGCTCCGCGGCATGTGGGATCTTACTGGACCGGGGCACGAACCTGTGTCCCCTGCATCGGCAGGCGGACTCTCAACCACTGCGCCACTAGGGAAACCCGATATATACCATTTTGAGTTGTGCTTCAGAAGACACACCTGAGTAGATTTTTAAAGAAGTGTTCTCAAATTAACAAAGACTTGGTTTACTGTAACTGTTTCGAATATGATTTTTAAAACACTTTTTTAAAATAAAATACTCTTTTTCATCAAGGTTAAGAAATAGAGAAAGATGTGAAAATATTAAAACACTTCTGAATCTTAAACTTGGATCTGGACATATTACAGATTTCCCTTCCATGAATCTTGCTGTGGGAGGAAAAAATTCATTGCTGTGTGTGGATTCTCCCCCAGTCACCTCTTCCTTTTGCCCGTTCTTTGTATATGTTGAAGTATGTGGAGAAAGGTTATTCAAGGCATCATTAAGACATTCTTGCTTTTTTTTAAATAATAAGATTTTGTCTTATCATCAGCACACATGGTGGCAGCAAGTGCCCTAAAGACTGCAGTTCTGTCATATGTATCTTTTCTTTCTTTGTTTCATTCATTCATTCGTTCATACAACACTTAGTGCCAGACCACTTGCTGGGCATGGAGGTTAAACAATGAAAAGGCTCTCACAATGTAGTGGGAAAATTGTGTAAAAAAAACTACAAATATTAACATATGATGTCCTTCACTACCCTCAAGAGGACATATTACTTAATCTTTGTTGGTGTGATAGAGTTTGGGCCCAGATGTCTTGGAAATGGGGAAGTGTTTCTCTTTTCCTTTACTTTTATTGAAGGTGCTAATTATGTTAATGTTCCTGGGTTCCAGCCAATCCTTTCTCCAAGCAAATACCCCTATCCAGAGAAGCTTATGTTCATGTTTGTGCTCAATTATTAGAGCCATCAAATCAGTCTGCATAGATATCGAAAGAAGTGAATACTTTACGATTTGAAATTACACTGGGTTATACTGGTACTTTTACAAGTATTGCCACCAAAATCTCATTGTTGACAACTTTATTCATACTGCAAATACTGGCAAAAAATATACTGTTGCAGCGTTCAGTTCATCTGTGTGTGTGGATCGGAGCTTCTCACTGGTTCCTGTACATCTCCAAGTGCATGAATCACGTGCCATGATTTTTGTTAATGGAGGGGCACATTGCAGAATCTGTTTTCCTCTAGTGCCAATTTACAAGTGTTCCCACTTGCCAGGATGCTCTTTGCAAAGATGAGATTGGATACAAACACCTAATGCCGTGTATCAGGACAGGTGAGGCAGAGAGCCATTCTGTGACCCAGTGGAAGAGCTGGGGCATGGGAGCAATTGAAGAATGGACACAGAAGGGTAGACTACCCCAAGGGTGCTCTGGGCATCTGGTCTTGCAGCACAACATGAGCTATGGAAAGAGGACTTACAGAAGATAGGAATCATAGGAAAGTCTGCATCAGGGAGGCCTGTGGGGAGTAGTGGCGTGTGCTGGTATTCGGCAGAACACATCTCCCAGGAATCTAGGAGCTGGTGGGTGTGGGGAAAACCTGTTGCTAAGTTAGAGAATAGGGCTTTAGCCACCAGGTAGGGTTAAGCAGAAGAACTCCACTACTTGGAAGACAGAGGGGGACTGAAAGTCTCATCCATAGCGGCGCTGGGGTGCTAAATAGGTGACCAAGGCAGAGACTCAGGAACTGGGCTCATCCAGCAAAAATCAGGCACGAAGTAGAAATTGCATTTCAGGAACAAGGCATAAATCTCGTTATCAAATATAGGCAGGAGTGTTCAACCTGAATTAGCAGTAGAGACTTGATATTGAATCACAGAGCCTGTGCTATAGTTGTGTAGTTCTCTCCTGCCTAAAGTCTGAGTTTTCAGAGATCAGGGAGAGCTCAGCTTAAACTTTGGGGACAAAGGGGAAAGAAATATACTCACGTGACCCTGGTTTTATGAAGAGGGTGGGGGAGGGGAGGTACAGAGCTAAGAATGAACTAGGATGAAACACTGTCATCCATTTCAGAGTCCCACCTTCAACTCCTCACCAAACTGATTTCATTATTTAAATTGAACCCATTGTCAGGTCATTTACGATTAGACTGTTTGGGGAATTGCTGTGTTGATTCAGCTAACAAGGTTTTGTGAAAGGCAAAGGCAATGTGAAAAAGTTTTCTGCTTTCATCACCACCAAACCCTTTCTTGGAGGTCACCACCACCAACCTTCTTGTTTGGACGTTAAATTCCTCCACTTCTTTGCAACACCGGACACAGCTGATCAAGGACCCCACCCCCCACCCCCCTGACATTATCTCCTCCCGGTTTCCTTGACGTGATCATTTTCTTCCTTCTCACTGACACTCCTGCTCTGTGTCCTTTGTTGCTCGTCTCTTTGTTTCCCACTCCCCAGTCGTAGGTGATCTCAAAAGGTACCCTTAAGCTCTTCTTTCCTCTGCTCTCCTCTCCTCATGATTTGCATGTGCCCCTTTGCTTCCCCACTGCTCTAAGCCTGGCTCATTACCTGGAAGGATTACTGCAACAGCTAACTTAACCTGGCTTTTCACCCCTCTCTGTAGTCTCTTCTGCTTCCAGATTGATTTTTCCTGAAGCACAGGTCTGATCACACTACTCCCCTGCCCAGAAATGTTATAGCCTCCGACTGTGAACAAAATTAAGTACCAGCTTCTCACTTAGATATCAAGTCATTTACATCATGGTCCTAAGATAATCTCCCATTAGGCCCCCATATCTAGTCTGCATTCCAGCCAGATTGGCCCACTTACTGTTTCTCAAGGGTATCCTATACTTTCCCTCCTCTGAGACTTTATTTATATTCTCCTTTTGCCCTGTAACTGTGGTAACCACATGTCTTGGTTTGTCTGGATCAGTCTCGGTTTATTCCTATTGTCTCGATAATAGTATCACTCAGCTCCCATTTCACACTCAAAAGTGTAGTAATTTGAATGATAGATTATATGGTCACCCTACCTATAAAGCTCTTTTTCCTGTCCCTTCTCTCTGTCTTATTCCTCAGTCTGCACTCTATTTAACTTTGCTTGTGGTAAACATAGCCCTATCCTTTTAAGCCATGTGCCATATTAAAAAAAAAAAACAAAAAACTAACTTTCATGAGATTTACTTTCTCACTCTCCACCCTACCATCACCAATTTAATGTATTCCCTTCCTATTTTCAGCCCCTACATTTGCCAACATGGTATTGTAGTTGTTTGTTTTTAAATGTAGTTATTTGTATATTTTAAATCCTTCATAGTAACTTACAAGTTCAAGACCTTATTTTTTGTATTGATTAGATTACTTTCATTTGTAAATAACAGAAAACTCTGACTTAACCATTTAACAATAAGGAAGATTTATTGTATCACATAACAGAGGGTGCCAAGTTAGGATGGCTCAAAAATGACTAATTTAGTATCTGAACAGTGGATTAAAAATCCAGGTTGCTCCTTTTATTAAATGCTTTTTCAACATCCTTGGAAATGATTGTATGTTTTAATATTTAAATTTAGTAAATTGTGTTACTAGACTATTTTCACTGCATTCCTGAATATAATCAATCTGTTTCTCATTGTATATTGTTCATACTGCATGGATGAAATAGTTTTGGTAATGCTTATTTATGAGGCGTACATTAATATTTGTAGATGTGGTTTTAAAAAAATCATTGAATTATTTAAAAAAAAAAAAGATCCAGGTTTCTCTTCTCTTTCCATTCTGATATACTATGCGTCTACTCTAATCTTGCTACCTCCGCTCACAATTGCCCAGTGGCCAGCCTTGTTCTAGAAATCACATGCAAATGTGATGATGTCTAGAAGAAGAATATTTCTTCTGTGAGTCTCTAAGCAAGAATCCCTGTTACAGAAGCACCCATTCGCAGCAGAAGTCACCTCATCCCTCCTTGGGCAGAATTTCATTACATGCCCAGCCTAAACTAGTCACAGATGAGGCCGTCAGGACTTGACAAATCATTCATCCCCTGAGGTTGAGGTGGCCCTGATTCCCTTGAAGATCGTGGCCATTAGGGAAGGTTGAGCAGAGCAAAATCAAGGCTCTGTGAGGAAGAGGGTTAGTTATCACTAGTTAGGCAAGCAACAGTATCTGCTTCATATAAGTTTGGGTTCAATCAATGTTTATTAAATAAGGTTTTAGTTTTATTTCAAGATATGAAGAATTGTAATTCACTTGAATATTCTAATGCTGTAATGAATTATAAATACTGATCTTAAATAAACCTTTAAAATGATCAGTACTGCACATAGCAGGTTCATTTCAACACTGTTTTGCTTAAGTTCATATGGAGAGATTAGAATTAAGACTTTGAAAGAAAACTTGATTGAGATTTTAATAGCTATCTAAAACTGCTGGCCAGAACACTGTGCTCAGAATTGCTCATTAAGTAGAATTATTTCCTGTTGCTTTTTGAGGGAATGTTTTTCTGAGTATTTGAGTGCTATATTCATAGGATTCAAATACTCATAGGATATCAACTCTCTGTTAACAAATTTACCTTTTGGCACTGAATTGCAGAATTCTCAAAATACCTGCCAACTATGAAATGTAATCAACAATAGGTCAAAACATTATGATTTTGAAATGTCCTGCAGCATCAAGAGGAGTTGGAAAGAGAGGCTGCTGAACGAGAATCCTCTTCTCATACCCACGAGAGGACTCTTGTTCTTTCCACCCAGGGTCTGTTCAAGCCCAACACCTCCCAAGATCCTCTGTGGGTAAATCAGTGGTGGAAGCCAGAGAATTTGGAGCAGTTCTTGTGTTCCTTGCACAGTAGTTAGTACTGTACTCTGTAAATGGGGGCTCGTTCAACCTTCTGAAGTGTTGTCACCAGTCTGCCACACAGATGGTCCCAGTGAGGAGACCCTAGGGAGCCAGTACCCTCTGGGTCAACAGGAGATGGAGCCAGCACTATTAACCTGAAAATATTCCATGCAATAAAAGGGATCAGAAAGACTCGTTTTATTTCTGAATGAAACAAAGGACAGAACAGAGGAAAACTGCTTCTAAACCCTTCATTGGATATTGCTGCTCAGAATTCTGGACCTTGGTGCCAGAGGGCTTCGGGCTGGCATTTTATGTTTTCAGAAACCCTCTTGTTAAGTGCTGAGATGTAATGACTCTAAATATTTTGACAGCCTGCAGTAGGACTCAGGAGAGAGGCAGAATCTAAGATTATGCCTGGCTTGGATATTTGAACAAGTTTTCTGAAGGGTAAAGGGTCTGGATAAGATCGAATTCCTCCCAAGTGTAAAAGTCAGGGATTCTTATCTAAGGGCAGCCTATTTGCATGTATGTCCAAATATATGTCAAAGTTAATCTGAATCTCAGTGGGGAATCGTGGTAGGAAAATAGCATAGAAACTGAGTAAGCTGTGTATGGAAGAGAGAGTGGACTTCACAGTCAGACTTTTTTTCCCTTAATAACTTGAATGAATAGAAACATTTTTACATCAGTCCTATAGGCTTCTACTGTTCTATTAAACTCCTGCAAATAGATATATAGTCATTATTCTTTTGAGAAATAATATGAATATATAATTTTTATTCAAAGTTTTTAAAATAAACTTCCTGCTAATATTATCTGAACATCCCACCAAACTGCGCCATCACCAGTACTTCAAATGACATTTTGGGGTAACAGGTTGATTCTAAAAATAAGATGCAGGAGGCTGGGAAGACATTGCAGAAATTAATATTCCCAGCCCCACTGCACTCTGCCTACCCATACAGACTGTACTCTTCGTTTGAATGCACTTAACTGTTCATTAGAACATCTTATCTGTAAGCCTCATCTAGCTTTTTTTTAAAAAACAGATTCCAGTATTTGTACTTTATTCAGAAAAGCTAATTGAGGGAAATAATATTCATAAGTGCTGAAGTTCAGGTGAAAAACTTTGCTAGACTTTTCTTCCTAAAATCAAGCTAAATAATAAAAAATATTACAATGTCAAGTTTGACATTGAGTGATAAAGTAGGTTAATATGGATTTTATAAAGCGCTTTGACTACATTCCTGCAAAAATCTTTAATGATGAATATAATATTAAAATTGGAGTTACACTGCCTAGATTTGAATCTCAGGTCTGCCATTAGCTATGAGACCTTAGGAAAATTACTAAACCTTTTTGTGCCACAGTTTCCTTATCTGTAAAAAGGGATAATAATACCTACCTCATAGGGTAGTTGTGAGGACCACGTCAAATTGATATACATAAAGTGTATAGAACAGTACCTGGTCCATGGTAAGTGCTATATATCACTTTTTAAGATGACAGCAAAGAGGGTGTATTTATGAATTTATATAATAAATATGTATGTATCATAAGCTTAAATTAAGGGCATTTGGGATAAATAATCAGTTTTCTAAAATGCATTTCCTGTTATATATTGGAAAACCTTACATTGGCTTGCTTAATAAATTCAGTGGAATCAGAACTGTTAGGGTTTCACATTTAAGTTCTAGTTGTACCTTTTCCTAATACGCTGGGAGCAGTAAGCTGGAAAGTTACACGTATACCAAATACAAGTGAGCCCAGACTGCAAAATGAGCTTATGTTCCAAGATTCATCTCATTCATTTATTTTTGGGTTTCAATCATGCTAGTCTTTGTACATTCTCATCAGCATTTTTAATGACTTGGTAAAGTAGAAGCATTTCCTGCGTAATCAACATTTATTTTTCCTGAGAAAGTATTTTAAAAATAAAGTCCTTCAAACGTCTAGTCTTTTTTTTTTTTTTTTCAGTAAAAATGAATGGCCTTAAAAGACATTTGTCCTGGCAGTCTATTTAAAGATGAGAGAAATGAAAGCCAAGAAAACCAGAAGAAGATGCCCTCAAGGGAAAGATCTGTATGATGAATTTGAAATTGCAGAGAATACTATTTCTGCTTTCCCAGGAAGAGCTGTCACCTCAAAAGCCTATTTTCATGAAAGGAGAGTGTTACTCAGAGTATCAGAGTTTAGTCTGTTGAATGCATATTCCCTTAATGCGGGTAAGGCACTTGAAGGTGACCACTAATCATTCAGTCCTGTTGTACAACAGGAACTTGTATTTTGGTCCAGGAGAAATCTTAACCAAACAGCAGTGTAGATTCTTCGAACTAGCAAAAAAAAAAAAAAAAAAATTACTGTCCACTAAAGACAGTAATGAAGAGTTACTACATTGGCTCAGGTCCTGAGATTATTCTCCCCAGATTCAGTTGCCAGCAGGCATTCCAAGGAAGTCCAGTAAGGGAACATATAACTCGTCTGTACTATAGAGAAGAAATGTCATTCTTTCTCAGCCATCGATTGAAAAGGTCAGGTAAATCCCACTATCCTTCCCTGGGTGCTTTTCTGCTACACAGATACATCTCAAAACACTACTTAAAAACCTCTTTATTTCCCACCTGTGTCATTTTTCAGAGTAATATTTTTCTCTCTCGTGTGACTTATTACTTGGTCTCTTTTGTTTTAGACATTCTTCTCTCCTCTTCCTAATAACTAGGGAAGTGGTGAATGAGTTCATCATTGCTTTATAAAGTTAGCATTTCTCAGCTTTACTTTTTCTAAAGAGCCCTAATTCTTTTATCCAATTATCATAAATAGCTATACTAGCTAATCCTTCCTAAATGTGAATTTTTCTCTTCTTAAAAAAAAAAACGACTTTGCTTTTACTTACTCTGCCTAGTGTTTCTGGGATACAACTCTACCAGGATTGTCCCTAGAAGATAAATTGCTAAGATCAAATCAATTTCGGAAAGTTAACAGTTTTCTTTAACAGATTGTCATGCTTTGGGTTATGTAGGAAAGCTAACTGGGAGGAAATTGCACTTTTATATGCAGAAAGTTCAGGCAAGAAAGCTTTAGCTACCAGACTTTTCTTCCTAAAATAAAGCAAGATAATACAACTTTACAATGTCAAGTTGAACTCCAGAACTGGACTGCATGGAGCTGAGTGGGTCCTGACTTCCTGACTTATTACCTGAATGACCTTAGATAAGTCAGATAACCTCTCTGCACCTTAGTGTCCTCATCCATAAAATGGAGACAGTAGAATAATACCATCATAGGGTAGCTGGAAATTATGAATCTTGATGTGCTAATGTGCACTGTGAGTCTCCAGGAGGGGTTAGAGTTTGCAGCTTTCAGCTGATTTTTTTTTGATCTGGGAGTCTCCTCCCAACCTCCCTAAAAAAAACCCCAAACAAACAAGAAAACAAAAAAAAAATTACTTTACATCCTCTTGAACTTAGTTTTAGAAGCACTGACATAGGGACATTTAATTACTGCTTGTGCTTCAAAGGCTCATTTCTAAAAACTCTGTTACCTCCAGGTCCCAAAGAATAAATTTTCTCACGTTGCTTTTACTGTTGATAAGAACAGGGGAAATTAATTCAAACATGTATTTTAGAAGAGCTTGAAAGCAAGCTAATAACCTGTATACTAGTTTTTATTAATTATAAGCTAGCTCTTTTGAGGAATGACAGGTACACTATAACCGTAATGGCCTACAGATTTGTGAACATGTAGAATTTGACCCTATATGTTAAATTTTTTAAAAAACACTACAAGTATGCAAAATGAATTTATATTACAGTGCTCTTATAATTCATTTTTAGTATGGATATCATGTAAAGTTTAATTAGCAGCTATTATTTTAAATAGGAAAGAAGTTTTTTTTAATGGTTTTCACAAGCGTCTAGTCATTAAAAAAAAACAAACAAGAATGAGCATAGCATGTAAATTTGTGTCTTGTTAGGCAGACCGTGTTTCCTTTTACTGCATCCTCATGCTGCTCTCCCAACCCCCCAACACAACACACGTATGCACCCCAAGATTAGTGGCAGGACTTTCATACTATTGCAACTTATCAAACCACTTTATTATGCTATTCCAGGCATCCCAGATTCCCTTACCACAAACACCAACCCATCACAGATCTGAGCTGGACAGATTCTTCAAGGTCATCTAATGATAGCTAAAATGTGCAGAGTGCTTACTCTGTGCTAGCGCCTGTTCTGAGAATTTTGTAACAGTTAACTCATTTAATCTTTACCACAGCCCACGATGCATTATTTCTATCATCTGTTTTTTAATAGGTGAAGTCACTGAGGCAAGGAGAAGTTATGTGACTTATCTAAGGTCATTCAGCTAAGAAGAGGTAAAGGCAGGACTCAATTCCAGGCAGTCAGGTTCTCGAGCCCATATTCACTGTACTGCCTTGGAGACACAGGCTTGCCTTTCCCGGGCTTGGAGCAAATATTCCAGGTAGTATTTCTCCATCCTCTGCTCTCTGGTCCTCAGGCCCTAGAGAGTTAATACTGACCACACTGCTTAGACTGGATCCCTTTCTGCAAGGGTGTTTGCTCACTCGCATACTCAAGTCCTCAGTCAGCACTTACTCCTTATCTCACCCCTTCTTTGTTCATTCACTACTATTACTTGTGTATGTGACCGTAGTGGCAGGGAAGTTGGATGTTTCTCCGATGTCCTCCTGCATTTCAGCCATAGTGAGAAGTGCGGTGAGTAGACTCTGAGCCAGAGAATGAGCATGACCTGCTGGGGTGCTGAGCATAAGGTGACCTGTCAGGGTACTTCATCTCTCCAAGTCTCATGTAAAACATCTGGAAAGTTGAGAGCATTGGATTTCTTTTTATTTTAGGCTTCCTTTAACCTCTTTTACAATCCCACCCTTCACTACAATGCCTAGAATAGCTCTTTGCACAGTACAAGTACCTAATAATTATTTGTTCAAATAAATATCTAGAAACCCCTTTTATAAAATGTCCCTGACAAATTTAAAACGTGGTAATCAGGAGTTTTAGACTCCTTGAAATAGCCTGTAGAGAGCTTGAGGGCTTATTAAAACACTAACGGCTGGAACCTGTTCCCAGAGTTGCCGAGTCAGTAGGACTGGGGTGAGGCCCGAGTTGCATTTCCATCAAGTTCCCAGATGCTGCTGATGCTGCTTGTGTGGGGACCGTATCTGGGAATCACCGCCCATCGAGCACTCTCAAAAAAAAAACATATCCCTTTCCTCTGGTTTCCCAATTAAAAATGATTTAATAAGATTGTCGCATCCATTGGGTGGTTTGACAGCTTTCATGTGTCTCTTATCCCCTGCTATCTGCATTTTAACAGGAGTCTCTTTTTAAAGACTACAAACCTTATTTCACAGGAGCAAATCTAGTTCTTGGCCTCCTAGCCTTCTATCTAAGCTACCTTTGACCCACTGTGGCACTAAATCTGTCCTCTCCCTAAGGTATTAGGGCCTCCTTGTCACACACCCACATCTTAACCACTGCTCTTAACATGTAAAGATTAAGAGCATGGGCTCAGGAGGTGGGCTGTCTTGGGTTGAGAGGTTGGTTCCTCACTCTATATCCAATCCTAGACACTTTCTCTGTGCTTCATCGTCTTCATCTGTAACTGGATTTCAATAACAGTACCTACCTCATAGGGTTGTTTTAAATATTAAATTGGTAAATATTTGCAAAGCACTGAGAATAGTCCCTAAAACGTCGTACATGCTATGTGTTTTTGAAATCTTTTTTCCCCCACCTTTATGGAGATATAATTGAAATAGAACATTGTGTAAGTTTAAGGTGTACAGCGTGTTGGTTTGATACATTTTATATTGCAAAATGATCACCACTATAGCCCTAACTGACACCTCCAGCCCATCCCATGATTACACATTTTTGTGTGTGTGGTGAGAATATTTAAGTTCTACTCTTTCAGCACCCTTCAAGTATATAATACAGTATTTTTAACGATAGTCACCATGCTGTACGTTAGACCCCCAGAAGATGTTAATCTTATAACTGGAAGTTTGTGCCCTTTGACCAGTATCTCTCCATTTCCCCAACCTCCCAGTCCCTGGTAACCAAACCACCATTCTACTCTCTGTTTCTATGAGTTTGACTTTCTTTTTTTCTTTTCTTTAGATTTCATATATAAGTGATACCATGCAGTATTTGTCTTTCTCTGTCTGATTTATTTCACTTAGCATAATGCACTCGGGGTTTATTAAAGTTGTCACAAACTAGGATTTCCTTCTTTCTCATGGTTGAACTCCATTCTGTATACACACACACACACACACACACACACACACACACACACACACACATAAAACACACCTTCTTTATCAGTTCATCTATAACTGGACACTAAGGTTGTTTCCATGTCTTAGATATTGTGAATAATGCCACACTGAACATAGGAGTGCAGGTTAACTTCTATATCCTGATTTCAGTTCCTTTGGATAAATACCCCTCAGAAGTGGGATTGCTGATTATATGGTAGTTCTATTTTTAATTTTTTGAGAAACCTCCATACTGTTTTCCATAGTAGTTGTGCCACTTTGCATTTCCACCAACAGTGCACAAGGGTTCCCTTTTCTCCATACCCTCTCATACACTTGCTATCTCATATTTTTGATGATAGCCATTCTCACAAGTGTGAGGTGATATCTCATTGTGGTTTTGCTTTACATTCCCTGATAATTAGTGATATGGAGCACCTTTTCATGTACCTGTTGGCATTTGTAAATCTTCTTTGGAAAACTGTCTATTCAGTTCCTTTGCCTACTTTTTAATTGGGTTGACTTTTTTGCTGTTGAGATGTGTGAGTTCTTTATATGTTTTGAATATTAACCCCTTATCAGATGCATATTTGCATATATTTTCTCCCATTCCATAGGTTGCATTTTCATTTTGTTGATTGTTTCTTTTGCTGTGCAGAAGCTGTGCAGAAGCTTTAAGTTAGCTTTTATTATATGTTAAATGTTTCCCAAATGTACCTCTCAGGGTATCACCTTCATGATTTCTATCAGTCTATCAATCTATCAATCTACTTTGCTAACAAGTTATTATAAAAGAAAACTTGTATTATTACTGTAAATGGAACACCAGTATCACTTGATAAATAGAGGGTAACCATAAATTAAATACAGTGAAAACCAATGTTTTTTTTATTATAGCCAGTTATTTCTGCTGAGTACTCTGAGCCTGAGACTTATTCCCTTTTTATGAAAAACAGGTAAATTAGCAAGTTCTAGCTGCTCTAACAAATAAACCGCCACATTTCACTGGCTTCATACACTAGAGTTTTTCACTCACGTAACAGTCCAGCGCAGGGCTGCTGATTCAGGGACCTTGACTCCTTCCGTCTTGTGGCACCAACAACTGATGGATCCAGAAATCTCTCTGCTTCCAGTCAACAGATGCAGGGAGAGAACATGGAGAAATCACCTGATTTTTTGCTCTTTTGGTCTGAAACTGCCATAGGTAATTCGTCCTTTGGTGTAAATCACCTAGAGGTGGGTGAGCAGGGAATGTTGGTCCAAGATAGGTAGCCACTTCCCACAGCTACTTTATAGTATGAAAGTGAGAATACAAGTTTTTGGTGGTCAAATTATGAAACATAAACAGGTTATAGCAAGACATAGCCATAGTTTCTGAATTGCTGGGAGGGATTGTGCAACTACTTCTTCACTAACTATATTACTATTTTAGTTCAATTAATTCTCCTCTCTCCTAACCTCAATTTCACTCAGAAACTGTTCCAAGATGTTAACAACTGCCTTACTTAGAGAGAGTGAAATCCATATATACACAGAAGAAACCTGTTTCTCTGTATCATGACACAAAATTAATGAGATAGTACCCAGTGTAGCTTTTTACCTCTTAGTATAGCTTAGAACTTTCCTTGGCTAGATGGGAAATGAGCTCTGTCTCTATATATGTCTGTATAATAACCAAGAATGAAAAATGTGGTTGATAGGAACTTATATATAAACCCAGTACCCTCCTACATTTTAAAACTTAACTGTGTGCCATTACTAAACTTTTATGATTTAAAGTTGTTATTATTATTTGACATATATTTGAAATGTGTGAGACACATGCCCAGTACCACCACACTGATTGCATGATTTCTGCTGCTGTAGTACCATCTGAAATATTTTTCCTGTGCTAATTTCAAACCAATGAAGCATGGATATGTTTGAGTGACCACCAGCTGAAGGGGAGAGGAATTTCTAATTGGGTTTTTATAAGTGAAAACTAAAGCTATTTGGAATTTGACATTTGATGAAAGTCTACTATGATGTTATCATCCTGGAAAAAACTTACTTCTGTATTTTGTCATGAAGAAGTAGGGATAACAGAGGGTCAGCCCCTGGAAGCTGAGGTGTGAGAGCAACATTATGTGCTCATAACAGAGAAATTTATACTTAGTGATTTATGATTCATACCTGTATTTTTGTAGGTTGCTTTCATCAGCCACGTGGAGCTTTTTACTCACTGGCGAACATAGTAAAAGATAAGAACCAGAACTGGATACCAGATCTGTGTTCAAAGATGAGCTGGAGGCATTGATGGGTCATTTAGGAAGGGGGACTGTATAGGCCCAGCTCGATCAGCAAGGTAGGGTTCAAGCAGCTTCATAATGTCAACACTGAGTTCAGTAAAGCATGATGGAGTGACTCAGAGGGTGGTGTATCATAGGAAGCATATAGTACTTCATTTTGGTTGGTCAGTGGACTGTAGGGCTTCCATTTACAGGCTGGGTGAGGTTCAGGAGCACAACTGTTTCCTCCAAGGAGGTAGACTGTCAGGGTGCAGTGGGGAGGGGACTGTGACTCAAGGAACAGCACAGTTGCTCAGACACAGCTCTGTGGAGCAGTGACAGCCCTTCAGTATCAGCTCCTGAGCCCTTGGTGGGCATCTTATCACATTCCAGATGTATTGTCATAGACCACGAATGACAGCAACCTTCCAGGGAGGTTGCTTGAGGGCTTCCAATGGAACTTGGGGAACAGGGGCCTTCCCCTCTCTTAGCAGGGGAGGCGTGATGGTGGGATGAGGTTAGTGAGCCCAGATGAGGGGAGCTGGAAGGCAGATGCAAGGAATGAAGTGAGGGTTGACTGCTGTGTTCTTACTGTGCCAGCCTACACCCCCTCTACCAGTAGAGTCTTTCTTATTTTTTCTTTTATTTCCCAGTGAATGGGGAGCTTTTGCTGAGGTGGGGGAGGAATACCCCCAAGGAACTGCTGGCCCATGGGAAGCGGGTTGACTCTCCCCGCCAGAGCCACAGGTGTCCTTCCCGATGTTCTACTCCCTCCTTTCTCATTCTCTGTAGCCCGCTGCAGCCTGTGGCAGGCAGGAGGAGGGGCCGTGCTTCCTCTTGGTGGGTCACAGTTAACACTGTTCATCATCTCAACTCTCTCTGGAAATGGCTTTCATTTATAAGTTCACAGAGAAAGGGAATTTTATCAAGGAAAACTACAAAGCTTTTAGCATCTCCATCTATGGCTTCCATGCCCCTGTCCTGTCATGTTTCCCTGTCTCTCACTCCCAGGACAGAAAGCAACCAATTATGATCTTTCCCCAAGGGCTGCTTTGGGAATCTACTGACAATGGCAGCCAGTGACTCCAGATTAAGAACTCCTTCTCGACAATGGTGAGAAATGCCCAAAGCACCAGGTCCTCAGTTACACGTCAGAACCTAATGCCTGCAGTAGAAATATGAAGAAATTTTACTGGAAAGAGAACCTCAAAATAATAATGGCAGAGTTAGAAAGGGTGGTGTGAAGCTTTTTTGGTCTTTGTGGGAAGACTGGTGTGTGTGTCAAAAGGACCAGGAAAGTCTTTTTCTATACTCAGTTCTCTTATATCTGGAGATTCCAGGAGTTATAAAAGTGCTTTGTGCCCCAGCACCTTTCCCTTAAAACTGTAGAAATGCTAGGAGTATGGTGGGACTCCAGGATGTAACCTGAGCATTGAGGACTGACAGTAGGGATCAGGGGGCTGACCTGGCTTAACCTGGGAAAATTAGAGGAAAAGCTTACACATTCCTAGGTGAAGGCTGTGGTCAAAATAGCTCTAAATTTGGATTCAGATTCTGGTTGTGCCAGTAACAACCATGTTTGACTTCTTTATTTCTCTCTGGGTTGGTGTCCTTATCTATTAAGGGTAGATTGAGCTCGGTTTCATTCATTCATGCAGCCATTCATATTTATTGCCGATCACCGTGTTTTAATATGAAAATATAAAGATAACATTATACAATCCCTGTCTCAGAGAAGCTCTCAATTAAGTGGAGGAGACAGATGTTACTGATACTTGTAAAAGCATGCGTAAAGTACCATAATAAATATACAAAGTGCTGTTGGAACACAGAGAGGGAGGGAGGGATGGGTTGTACCAGGAATAGAGTTGCAGTAGAGTATGCAGTATGTAAATCATGTCTTAAGAACAGAACTGCCTACCATTGCCTATCATAAGCGTGGACCAAGTATACAAGCCAGAATGTATGGGAATGCCTGGTATGTTGGGGAATGAAAATGTTTAGCTGTGACTAGAGCATAGCGTGTCTGGAGGCTTGTAAGGGAAGCTGAAAAAGATGGATTTAGGTTCACCTGTAAACAGTCTCTTACAACAATTCCTGTTACTCCATTGGCTATGAAGACACACTGGAACTTGTAAACAGGAAATTTGGATTGCACACAATTTGAGCAGGGAAAAATGCAAGCACAGAGGTGAGTTCTGAGAATATAAGAGCAATACAAGAATATTAAAATATAAGAGCAATAGAAGTTAGCAGTTGATAGAGAGAGGCAGAGGAGGGAAATGAAGGTTTCAGCATGGTGTGTAAGGGTGTGAGAGTTTTAGCCTGTGTGTCCAAGTTGGACAGGAGGTTTAGGGTGGGAGACTGGAATTTCACTTTGGATGGGAAGGCTTTGAGGCTTCAGTATGTAGGTCTGAGCATGTTGAGATGTTGCTGTTTGATAGGTGGTTGGAGACCTGCATCTGGAGCTCAGGGGAGAGAGAAATATTTAGGACTTGTTACAGTAGCAGGGGTTGGTAAAGCCTTAGGAGGAATGAAATCCTCTAGGGAGGACTTCTGACAAGTCAAGAGAAAAAGAACCTGATAAAATCAGGGAACATAGAATTTAGGTCTGCAGTTCACTGACCAGAGCCTCTACCTCCAAGGCAAACTCAGTCCACTTTAGCCTTATGTTCAGGTCAAGTTGAGAGCTACAAGGAGAAAGGCTATCTCCTTTCCTCTCCTAATACTGTCTTCCCCATAGGGCTTCCATCCAAATCCTCTACATCTGTCTAAGAACTATCCTTCCTTGAAGCGTAGTAAGAATCACCCCCCCGTCTTTCTTTGATGCCATGTTAATTTGGGTTCTTCTAGAAGCAGGTACCAAATGTGATTAGATATATACCATATGTTTATCAAGGGAAACACTTGTAAAAGCTAAAAGTTGCAGGGTGGTAAACCAGAGAAGGCAAGGAGAACCTTCAGACTATGCTGGAGGACTGAGCTCTGTGAAGGAGAGGGGGAAGGAAGGAGGATTGGGTAGGAAGCACCTCAGAGTACAGCACAGCTCCAAGAAAGGCCAGAATCATGGGGAGTCCTTATCCCACATCTTAGAGGAATAGACTCACCTGGATCCCCTCACCATGCCTAGCCATTGCCAGGAGGAGCCTACAGGAAGTGTGGCCTCAGCAGGGATTCAGTCTTTGACCCAGAGGGGTGACAACTGGGAACATCAGACCAAAAGCCTGCCCAGAGCAGGAGATCCTAGTGGCACATTTCATGGCCACCATAGATGGCCTCAGTGACTCAGTGACACTTCCTAAATGTTCTCCTGGCACTTATTGTCCAAACCAGTCAAAACTCAGCGTTTACAGCCTTGTACCATTATTAATTATCTCACCTTGTGTCCGCCCAACTAGATTATAAACCCTTCCTTAAACATCAGTGCAGTGTCCTTAAACTCAGAGGCATCTAGGTATTCATCGTAATAAGAATTGTGTTATTTTCATTACTTGAATTTATCTGAGAGGTGTAGCAATGGGAGTTTTGACTTAGGAAGTTGGGATGAGGGAAGTTAAGAAAGAATATGATTTGGATGAGGCGTTCCACAGATGTCACAGTGAGGAAGGGAGAACTAGAGCATGGGAAGCAGACATACCCACTGAAGGAAAGCAGACACTAGGGCCTAGGCACATGAATTTGATGAGATGAAGTCCAGGTAGGCAGACAGAAGCCAGTATACAGAGAACATGGTAGAAAGTGCTAGTCGAGGGGCAAGAACTATTACGGAGGAGGTCCAGCAAGATATAATGGATGGGAGTTTGAAGTAGACATCACTGCAACTCTCTTTTTTTGAGAACTAACCTTTCTACCCACCAGGCAGTTTCATACACCATATCACACCTTCTTCACCTTGGTTAATTGGACCAAAGAGACACCTGTCTCAAGCTGAACCTTCTGGGAATTTTGAATCGGGGTTCAGTAAATCTAATTAGTTGAATTTTCCTTGAACTGAGCTGACATGTTGAAGCAGGGCTCTTGGAGACTGCTGGAGCCCTTGTGTACACTAGGAAGCAGTAGAAGCGGCTGCAGAAAGACAAGAATGAGTCAGGCATTCAGAGACAAGCTGAGATGAGAGACAGCACGACTCCAGAGAAGAAGAATGAGACTGAGAGAGTCGTTGCCTGGACTCCTGAGAAATTTCCATCCCTCAACCTAATCCTGTGCCCTTTCACACTAGGTTCTGAGATAACCCACCAACCTTAGAATAAATTCCCTATTCTTCTTAATCCAGTTTGAGTGGGATTCTTTTAGTAGCAGCCAAATAATATTGACTGAGACAGTGTTTTGACAGATACGCTCAAGACACAAACAGGAAGCTGAGAAACATGCAATTTGCAGGGATACAGACAAGCGAGAGGTTAGCATTAGGAAAACTGGGAAGAGTATCCCGGACAAAGCAGCTTTTAGTCTGGTAAGTAAATGGGTAACCAAGTCAAAGAGTAAACATACAGGATCTGCTTAGAGGAACTAGGGTAGAGGGTAGAGCCTTCCTCACAAGAACAAGGCAGAAAAAGGTGGTTATTAGGTGTCAGGTAAAAGGTCAGAGGCAGACTAAGATCTTCCGATCTATTGAGGATGGGACTCATTCATGCATTCAGTAAGAATTCTTGGGTATCTACTACAGTCTAGGGGGGTTAGTGTGTTAACAGACTGAGCTGTGGGTTCAGTGTACTGTGGGGTGGAGCCAAGCCGGGAGTGGAGACCCTATGATACCTGCTGTGGGGAAGAGAAGGCTCAGAGGGCAGAATCGGGGGGCATCAGTCAGCTCATGATGTGGAGTGGATGATAGAATGTTAGAATTTGGAACATTCTGGGGTAAAACAGACCTGGACGAAGTTGGAACTGAGAACTCAGAAAGTAACTTCTTTCAAGGAGCAGCAGAGAGGAAGGTAGGGTGAGGAAGGAAAGAGTGATTCCGAATGGGAGATAAGAAGGTGTCAGGCACACAGCTTGTCTATTTGTCAGTTTCTCCTAGGACCCTGGTGGCAGCTGATGAACCCATAAAAAAATACCTGTTGTGCCTGTTTATGCTGACCTGCTCGACTTTGCCAAAGTTAAAAATTTCAGGAGGATTTGGAAAGCTATAGACTCTAGCCTTTTCTAATTCAATTCTACCTTACCAGATAGGCAAGACTAGATTCCTTTAAAGTAATTCAGCTCAACATCTTCTGGTTAAACTTTGAACCCTCACATACTGGGAAGAAGAAATATAGTAGAGGAAAAGGAGGGAGAAGGAAGGATAAAAATTAAGAGATGCCTCATAATCTGTTGCACATATTGGGATAAAATTAGTCTCCTGTGATCTCCTTCTCTACCTCCCACTCATAATTTTGAATATCTGGTAATCGTAGGTATATCTTTTCACAAAGACCCCAAAATCACTTCTCCAGTGGATGTCAGGGACTCCCTATATAGTGCGTTATTTAACCTTGATAAGATGACCTAAAAACTAACCTAAACAATGACAAATTAGGAGACATGCTATTGGCTCCGGTTTCTTTTCTCATAATCTTATTTCTAGTGTGGTTGTGGTGTTAAATAGAGTCAGAAGATCTAGGGCTGAGTCAGAAATTTCTGCTTGGCTTCTGACTGGCCTTATGGGGAGCAAATTATTTAACCTCCTCAAGCTTTCATTTCCTCATCTGTAAAATGGTATTATGACACATGACACTTGTTCTAATACCCTGATGGGTGATTTTAAAGACCATGTATAAAAACTAATGAAATGGTACAAACACCAGTGGAAGGTAGCCAGGTCCTTTCATAAATCACATAGTTGAGTAAAGAATCTGTATCAGAACCTAATTTTTCTCCTCACTAGCTCTGTGGCCTTTGACAATTCATTTGAGTTCCAAGTCTTGTTTTTTTTTCCCTTGTCAAAGAGGTATGATAATATTCTCTGTTTCATGTAGTTTTTATGACGATTAAAATGACACATGTATACTAAAGTATAAAGAATATATTAGTGATTACAATTCTTAATAATGTCCCAGAATAGAATAATGATACTATTTTGATTATATTTTCTTGTTATAAAAGTATTAATATAATTTTATATTAGTGTATTTATATCAGATCCTTTCAAGATTCTTTTCTTTTTTTTAATAAAAGCATTCTTTTTTAAAAAAAATATTTATTTATTTAGTTAGTTATTTTTTATTTGTTTGCACCGGGTCTTCGTTGCAGCATGCAGGATCTTCGTTGCAGCGTGCGGGATCTTTAGTTGTGGCATGCGGGATCTTTTAGTTGCAGCCTGCGGGCTCTTAGTTGAAGCATGTGGGATCTAGTTCCTTGACCAGGGATCGAACCCGGGCCCCCTGCATTGGGAGTGTGGAGTCTTAACCACTGGACGACCAGGGAAGTCCCAAGATTATTTTCATTGAGATTTGTTCTGATATGCAGAGTCAAATTTAAATGAGACATAATCACTTAAAAATGAAACTTGAAATTCAATTACAGATGAAAAATGAGTGCATCCTTAAAGCAAAGATCTTTCATATATTTCACTTCTAATGAAGTCTTTTAGAAAGCAAAAATGTTATAGTCTGTTTTTATTCATAATTTATCAGTTTAATACTTTTTTGAATTGAGGGAAATACGGGTTTTATATATATAGGGATAAGGTTATAATAAAAGGGTCTGGGACTTCCCTGGTGGCGCAGTGGTTGGGAGTCCGCCTGCCTATGCAGGGGACACGGGTTCGTGCCCTGGTCCAGGAAGATCCCACATGCCGCGGAGCGGCTGGGCCCGTGAGCCATGGCCGCTGAGCCTGCGCGTCCGGAGCCTGTGCTCCGCAACGGGAGAGACCCGCGTACCGCAAAAAAAAAAAAAAAAAAAAGGGTCTGGTTACCCAAATATGGTTCAGGTTTATAATGAGATTATTACCACTCAAAGGAAGTCCTTTTTTTTGCATTTTTTAAAAATTAAAATATTCTACATTTATACTGGTTAAATTCTAATGTTCTTTAATCTTTTATTTCCTTGGAAGATAATAGTTGGAGAAACTGCTGTGTTTTGCCTACAACTGGCCACAAGGGATTTTGAAAACCAGGAGAAAACTATTTTAACTGGAGACTGTTGCTATATAAACCCACTGGTGAGGAGAACTGTGCGATTTCTTGGTATGTGTTCATTGAATTGTTTTTATTGTTGCTGAAACAATGTTTATGTATAAGCCAACCTTTAAAATGACCAGCATATTAACTGTATTCGAATATTAGATTATATTTTCTTTGAAATGTTTCAATTTGGTTTTTAAAAATAAATACTGCGTACTATTTTCTCTCCTGTTTTGCAAAACTCCATTTCGTGGTGTCATTTCCATATTATTTTAAGGAAAACAAATCCCACCACACTTGGATATTTAAATTCTAAAAGAAACTAAAAATTACGTAATTTAAAGAAATGATTTACTATGTTTATTAATTTCAGAAACAACGCTTAGGTAGAAATGATAATCTAGGTTGGTTATCGAACATCATGAAGGACAAGCAAAATAGCTGGACAAATAAAAGAAATGCTGTATTTGTTAATTATCATAAGTAGCACGCCATGAACTACTTCTGGGGTGTTTTTTTTTTTTTTTACCAAAAAATGGTACAAAAGCCATCTTTTACAAAAATTGGTGATTTTATTAGGGGACAAGATTTACTGATCCTTTAAATCTCAAATTCTAGCACTAATGATATGAACATTGACGAATTACTGAAAATCATCTCAATTCAAAAGACACGTGGCCAAGACAGGTTTTTTTAACTGAAACAATAAAACTTAATATAGATTATTATTTCCTGGCTTTATCAAATAAGAAAAAGTGCATCTATATATACTAAATAACATTTAAGATAAATTCTGATCAGTATTAAGATTACGGATACTGTAACCCTTCGATATATTTCTCATATTGATGGGAACAAGATGAAGACTTCGGAGATATTATGCACAGCTCACCTAATCTATATATAAACCCACTAAAGACTAATCAAATGTCATCATGCCTTTAAATCTCTCTGGAGCCGAAAGGTCTTCATATCTAAGACTGTTCATTTTATTGCCGTCAACTTATACATCCCCACAGCCCTCATTTATACTGTGGAAGGGATAGCTTTTATATGAAACTTTAAAAGTTATATTTTTCACATGCATCAATACTGTGTTCTTGACCCATTTAATCTTTGCATGAGAAACATTTAATAACAAAATAAGCAATAATATACTCAGAACTAAAGTATTTTGATGAAGTTGAACCTTCCTAAATATTGTTAAATTATATTATGCCTACTTAAGTAAAATATTTTTATTCATTTACGCACATATTTCTAAAGAATATACAGGCATACCTCCAAGATATTTGAGCTCAGTTCTAGACCACTACGATAAAGCGAATATGGCAATAAAGCAAGTCACATGAAGTTTTTGGTTTCCCAGTGCATATAGAAGTTACGTTTACACTCATTGTAGTCTGTTAAGTGTGCAATAGCATTATGTCTTAAAAAAATACATACCTTAATTAAAAATACTTTCAAAAATTAAAATCACTAAAAAATGCTAATCATCACCTGAGCCTTTAATGAGTTGTAATCTTTTTGCTGGTGGAGGGTCTTGCCTCAACGTTGACGGCTGCTGACTGATCAGGGTGGTAGCATCTGAAGGTTGGGGTGGCCGTGGAAACTTCTTAAAATAGGACAACAATGAAGTTAGCCACAGTGATTGAGTCTTCCTTTTACGAACGATTTCTTTGTAGCATGCAATGCTGTTTGATAGCTTTTTACCCATGGTAGAGCTTCTTTAGGAATGGTAGTCAATCCTCTCAAACCTTGCTGCTGCTTTATCAACTAAGTTTATGAAAGATTCTAAATCCTTTGTTGTCATTTCAACAGTCTTCCCAGCACCTTCACCAGGATTAGATTCCATCTCAAGAAACCACTTTCTTTCCTCATCCACAGAAGCAAATCCTCATCCATTCAAGTTTTATCATGAGATTGCAGTGATTCAGTCACATCTTCAAGCTCCACTTCTATTTCTAATTCTTTTCCTATTTCTACCACATCTTCAGTGACCTCCTCCACTGAAGTCTTGAACCCCTCCAAGTCATCCATGAGGATTGAATCACCTTCTTTCAAGCTCCTGTTTAATGTTAATATTTTGACCTCTTCCCATGAATCATGAATGTTCTTAACGGCATTTAGAATGGTGAATCCTCTCCAGAAGGTTTTCAGTTAACTTTGCCCAGATCCATCAGAGGAACCCCTATCTATGGCAGCTACAGACTTATGAAATGTATTTCTTAAATAATGAGACTTGAAAATCAGAATTACTCCTCATGACCTGCAGAATGAATGTTGTGTCAGCAGCCATGAAAACATTAATCTCATTGTACATCTCCATCAGAGCTCTTGGGTGGCCAGGTGCGTTGTCAATAAGCAGTAATATTTTGAAAGGAATTTTTTTTCTGAGAAGTAGGTCTCAACAGTGGGCTTAAAATATTTAGTAAATCATGTTGTAAACAGATAATGTTGTCATCCAGGCTTTGTTGTTCCATTTATTGAGAAAAGGCAGAGTATATTTAGCATAACTCTTAAGGGCCTTAGGCTTTACAGAATAGTAAGTGAGCATTGGCTTCACCTTAAAATCACCAGCTGCATAAGCCCCAAGGAAGAGAGTCAGCCTGTCTTTTGAAGCTTTAGAGCCAGGCATTTTCTTCTCCTTAGATCTGAAAGTCCTTGATGGCATCTTCTTCCAATGACAGGTTGTTTTGCCTACATTGAAAATTTGTTGTTTAGTGTAGATACCTTCAGTAATGATCTTAGCTAGATCTTCTGGATAGCTTGCTGCAACTTCTATATCAGCAGTTGCTGCTTCACTTTCTACTTTCCTGATATGGAGATGACTTATTTCCTTAAACCTCATGAATCATCCCCTGCTAGCTTCAAACTTTTCTTCTGTAGCTTCCTCACCTCTCTCAAATTTTTTTTTTTTTTTTTGCGGTACGCGGGCCTCACTGTTGTGGCCTCTCCCGTTGTGGAGCACAGGCTCTGGACGTGCAGGCTCAGCGGCCGTGGCTCACCGGCCCAGCCGCTCCGCGGCATGTGGGATCCTCCCGGACCAGGGCACGAACCCGTATCCCATGCATCGGCAGGCGGACTCTCAATCACTGCGCCACCAGGGAAGCCCTCTCTCAACTTTTATTGAATTGAAGAGAGTTAGGGCCTTGCTCTGGATTAGGCTTTGGTTTAAGGGAATATTATGGCTGTTTTGATCTTCTATCCAGACCACTAAAACTTGCCCCATATCAGCAGTAAGGCTGTTCCGCTTTCTTATCATCCTTTAAGAACTTTTCCTTTGCGTTTGCAACTTGGCTGACTGTTTAGCACAAGAGACCTAGCTTTCAGCCTATCTCAGCTTTCAACTAAGCTTCATCATTTCTAGCTTTTGATTAAGAGTGAGATGTGTGACTCTTCCTTTCACTTGTACACTTAGAGGCTATTGTAGGATTTTTAATGGCCTAATTTCAATAATGTTGTGTCTTAGGGAATAGGGGGTCCTGAGGAGAGGGAGAGAAATATAGGGGAACGGCTGGTTGGTGGAGCAGTCAGAGTACACACATTTATCAGTTAAATTCACTGCCTGGTATGGGTGCAGTTTGTGCTGCCCCAAAACAATTACCATAGTAACATCAAAGATCACTGATCACAGGTCACCAATAACAAATATAATCATAATGAAAAACTTTGAAATATTGGGAGAATTACTGAACTGTGACATAGACACACAGAGTGAGCAAATGTTATTGGAAAAATGGTGCCAATAGTGTTGCTCAACACAGGGTTGCCACAAACCTTCCATTTGTAAAAAAAATGCACTCTGCGAAGCCCAATAAAGCGAACCTCAGTAAAACGAAGTCCGCCTGAACGGCACACAGTAAAGTGTGCTTTTAAGTCTCTGCATGTTTCTTACTTCTTATATGGTTTTATAAAATATTTAGGAGTGCTTTGGTTTGTTTCTTATTTCCTTGTTCATCATGATTTGGATGTTTCTAGTTTGTTAAAATAAAATGGAAGCTTGTGCGCAAAGCATTACTGCATAATAAGACATCACTCTTCATAGCGACTTTATTCTGGAGGTCAGCACAGTGGATACACTCATGAGATCTCACTTTAATAAGTATCTTTGTAGTTAACTTCAATATTGGCCTTGGGCCTGATGCACTATTTTAATTCTAAAGCACATTTGGGAACTTTACAAGTATCAAGAGACATTTCCATATCCTTATCACACATTCCTCTGTATTTTAAACAGGAAAACTTATTGTACCAGATAAAAAGAATGGTTTGGTTAAATAAAATGAGTACTTCTTAGCCTAGGTTTCAAGAGAAAAGAGGTGAAGACTTGCCATTTATATTGCCATGCTAGACCATGAGATTTGGAAAGAGAGAGTATATGCGGTAACATTTTATTGAGCTTTGTTCTTTTCCATTTCTCTGCTTATGCCAGATTTCTGATTTGAGTATCATTTACTTGTATGGCTCATGGAATACTGGTAAGATGTAAAGAAAGCTTTTCATTGCTTCCTTGTAAGTTTTTTCAATAGAGAACTAAGGTCTTTGGTTCATGGTGGTTTGTATGCACATAGAGTTTTGCTATGTGCAGGTTTGGGTGCAAGAACCTTGCATAATGTTACATAATACTTTGAAAATGAAAAGGATAGTCATGTATCTAATCCTGGAAAATTATTTGATCCTGGTGAGTTGCAACACAACTGCCAATAATTATGTAAAGGCTTAGGAAACAATCCAGAAATACATGACAAAGAAAAAAAAGCATCTAATTATCATAATAGAATTTTATGACTTTTTAATGAGCCGACTGTTTGGGAAGTATTATTTTGGCATAGTTTTAAAATGTCCTGATGGATTTTATTACCCAAAATTATAAAAGAACGGATTTCTTTACATAGATACCACATCTTTGCGGATTGTATCTGTAAGTTTATTGACAATGATGCCAAAGAATTTATTTTGCCTATCCTATCTAAGTAGAAAGATAAGTGTTGGCAATAATGACCAATGACATTGAATTTAGAAAATATTTTTGGTATTTGAGTAAATTGGCATGTTCCTTACAAAAGGGGAAAAATTTATGTACTTAATTTTATACCTTCAGGTAAACAAAGTAAATAAATTTTACTACTGTGAAGATAATTTAAACATTATAATGTAATTGCTTTATTATTTACTAAATTGTCCCAAATTTGATAAATTGAAACTCAAGCCATAAAAGATAAGGCGGGACTTAGCTGTTATGTAACTTTAAAAAGTGTGTTTCTGATGGCGATATAGAGATTAATCTGAAAACATTCTGCTTTACTTAAGATTTTCTATGGTATTTAAATGAAGACTGATGGCATTGGATTTTGCTGCTAATTGGCACCTCCAGCTGAGTTAATATCAGTTTGAATGAGCTTAAGAGGCATAATCAAAGGGAGATGACTGCTCTGCTTAATGTTAGTAAGATTAAAAAAAAAAGCAAAAATAGGGAAAAAATAAAGATTACTAACATTAGCAGAAGGTGATAGACTGAACCCTCTCAAGGGAAACACATCTCCATTTAAAAAATCTCATTATCCAAACACAGCCTTAGAATATATTTTCTTCTTTTATCATATGTCTTATAAACCTGCCGTGCATAAAAATGTAGCCAGTGGTAGACAGCTCAATATGTTAAATAATTTAACACTCCCACTACTTCAGAAAGCAAAGGGAGGAGCTGGAGGGAGTGAAATGGAAGGAACCGTGTATATATATATATATATATATATATATATATATATATATATATATGTATGTATGTAGGAACTATTTTATAGTTTCTAAAATATTTCCATCTTTGTGTATTGTAAATTGAAACACAATAAACCAAAAAGTTAAAATGGTGTGTTTTCTTCCTCAGGAATTTATACGTTTGGACTGTTTGCTACAGACATCTTTGTAAATGCTGGACAAGTAGTTACAGGAAACCTGGCTCCACATTTTCTCGCCCTGTGTAAACCCAACTACACGGCACTTGGGTGTCAGCAGTATACGCAGTTCATCAGTGGGGAAGAGGCCTGCACGGGCAACCCGGATCTCATCATGAGAGCAAGGAAAACATTTCCATCCAAAGAAGCGGCTCTCAGTGTCTATGCAGCTATGTATCTGACAGTAAGTAAGAATTAGAAACCATTCTTAGTTTGACTTTCTGGTAATTCTCCCAAAGCAGAAATTATTTCTCCCTGCCATAATGGAAGTCACAGTAACAGCTTTCTGCAGGACATTTAATTTATTTTTAATGATAGCTGTTTGTACTGTGAATAAAATTAAGTCAGTTGACTCTCGTGAGATTATGTGTGGGTATTTGGTTGTATTAAAAAATATAGCCATTAGCATTTCCATTTGAGAATATGTTTGTCTTTATTATTAAATAGGGCTTAATGGAAACAAATTTGTCCTATAGCAGTTGCCATAAACTTGTAATAGTGCAATTAAGAGAACTACCCAGGCCTCTTAGCCACCTACTCAAGTTCTAATGTACTCTGGTGAAGGCGGGGAAAGAGGTACTCTTCTTCCAGAAAGTTCTTTTGTTATTGGTAGCTATATCATCTTAATATCTCAATGAGTGTTTTAATATTTTCTCATAGAACTAACCAAAATGCCCTTAAAAATCATATATATTTTCTTTATTCTTGAGTATTTGCTATCATTTTAGTGGTAGGAGCCAGGCCCTAAGTGCTGCTATCTTAGGACATTTAGGTGGAAGTAAGTGGTCAAAGCTGAATGCATTAATGACAGGCAGGAGTACAAAGAAGGGCAGCCTTGGCAGGCAGCTTTTGACCCCAGTATTTATATCCATCAGTCTTTCCCTCTATCACCAGAATGTGCCTTGCCAGCTATAAGGTTGAACTCCCAAAAGTGTGCTTTGAAGGCTTTTCCATAGCTACAATAAAAAGTGCAGAAAATTTTTCCTTTCGGAGTTCTCCTGTCCAACAATGCCAATAACTACTTCTGATTTCAGCTCATTGATGAGACCTCAGGACCAATTTGAAACCAAATTTGATAATTTCTGATTACTTGAAAAAACGCAGAATTATTTTTACCTTCAACGAGCTATTTGATTATGGAAATGTTTCTAACGCTCCTGATGCAATCTTGTCAGTTTATCTCTAAAAGAGAGAATATCTGCTGTGACACCTCTACTTGAGATTGGAAATAAAGGTTACTAAAGAAAGGACAATTTAAGAGAGGAACTATGGCATCATACATAACATTCACGATGGCAGGGTAATTTTGGAGGTCATAAGGTTGTGTGCATTTTTTTTGTTGTTGTTTTTGCGGTACGCGGGCCTCCCACTGCCGCGGCCTCTCCCACTGCGGAGCACAGTCTCCGGACACACAGGCTCAGCGGCCATGGCTCACGGGCCCAGCCGCTCCGCGGCACATGGCATCCTCCCGGACCGGGGCACGAACCCGTGTCCCCTGCATCGGCAGGCAGACTCCCAACCACTGCGCCACCAGGGAAGCCCAGGGTGTGTGCATTTTAACATTTTAAAAGTTTTTAATCCAAGCTAATCTACCACTTTTTTTTTAATTTAATTTAATTTTTTAAAAAAATATACAGCAGGTTCTTATTAGTCATAGATTTTATACACATCAGTGTATACATGTCAATCTCAGTCTCCCAATTCATCCCACCACCACGCCCACCCCCCGCCGCTTTCCCCCCTTGGTGTCCATACGTGTGTTCTCTACATCTGTGTCTCTATTTCTGCCCTGCAAACTGGTTCATCTGTACCGTTTTCCTAGGTCCTGCGTTAGTATATGATATTTGTTTTTCTCTTTCTGACTTGCTTCACTCCATATGACAGTCTCTAGATCCATCCACGTCTCTACAAATGACCCACTTTCATTCCTTTTTATGACTGAGTAATATTCCATTGTACATATATACCACATTGTCTTTATCCATTCGTCTGTTGATGGGCATTTAGGTTGCTTCCATGACCTGGCTATTGTAAATAGTGCTGCAATGAACATTGGGGTGCATATGTCTTTTTGAATTATGGTTTTCTCAGGGTATATGCCCAGTAGTGGGATTGCTGGGTCATATGGTAATTGTATTTTTAGTTTTTTAAGGAACTTCCATACTGTTCTCCATAGTGGCTGTATCCAACAGTGCAAGAGGGTTCCCTTTTCTCCTCACCCTCTCCAGCATTTGTTGTTTGTAGATTTTCTGATGATGCCCATTCTAACTGGTGTGAGGTGATACCTCATTGTAGTTTTGATTGGCACTTCTCTAATAATTATTGATGTTGAGCAGCTTTTCATGTGCTCCTTGGCCATCTGTATGTCCTCTTTGGAGAAATGTCTATTTATGTCTTCTGCCCATTTTTTGATTGGGTTGTTTGTTTTTTTAATATTGAGCTGCATGTGCTGTTTATATGTTTTGGAGATTAATCCTTTGTTGATTCGTTTGCAAATATTTTCTCACATTCTGAGCATTGTCTTTTTGTCTTGTTTATGGTTTCCTTTGCTGTGAAAAAGCTTTTAGGTATCATTAGGTTCCATTTGTTTATTTTTGTTTTTATTTCTTTTACTCTAGGAGGTGGATCAAAAAAGATATTGCTGTGATTTATGTCAAAGAGTGTTCTTCCTGTGTTTCCCTCCAAGAGTTTTATAGTGCCTGGTCTTACATTTAGGTCTCTAATCCATTTTGAGTTTATTTTAGTGTATGGTGTGAGGGAGTGTTGTAATTTCATTCTTTCACATGTACCTGTCTAGTTTTCCCAGCACCGCTGGGAAAAGAGACCGTCTTTTCTCCGTTGTATATCCTTGCCTCCTTTGTCATAGATTAGTTGACATGGGTGCATGGGTTTATCTCGGCACTTTCTATCCTGTTCCACTGATCTATATTTCTGTTTTTGTGCCAGTACCATATTGTCTTGATTACTGTAGCTTTGTAGTATAGTCTCAAGTCAGGGAGTCTGATTCCTCCACCTCTGTTTTTTCCCTCAGGGCTTCTTTGGCTATTTGGGGTCTTTTGTGTCTCCATACAAATTTTAAGACTTTCTATTCTACTCTGTAAAAAATGCCACTGGTAAGTTCATAGGGATTGAATTGAATGTGTAGATTGCTTTGGGTAGTATAATCATTTTCACAATATTGATTCTTCCAATCCAAGAACATGGTATATCTCTCCATCTGTTGGTATCATCTTTAATTTCTTTCATCAGTGTCTTGTAGTTTTCTGCATACAGGTCATTTGTCTCCCTAGGTAGGTTTGTTCCTAGGTATTTTATTATTTTTGTTGCCATGGTAAATGGGAGTGTTTCCTTAATTTCTCACCATTAGTGTATAGAAAAGCAAGATATTTCTGTGCGTTAATTTTGTATCCTGCAACTTTACCAAATTCATCGATTAGCTCTAGTAGTTTTCTGGTGGCATTTTTAGGGTTCTCTATGTATAGTATCATGTCATCTGCAAACAGTGACAGTTTTACTTCTTCTTTTCTAATTTGTATTCCTTTTATTGTTTTTTCTTCTCTGATTGCCGTGGCTAGGACTTCCAAAGCTATGTTGAATAATCGTGGTGAGACATCCTTGTCTTGTTCCTGATCTTAGAGGAAATGCTTTCAGTTTTTCACCATTGAGAATGATGTTTGCTGTGGGTTTGTTATATATGGCCTTTATTATGTTGAGGTAGGTTCCCTCTCTGCCCACTTTCTGGAGAGTTATTATCATAAATGGGTGTTGAATTTTGTGAAAATCTTTTTCTGCAACTATTGAGATGATCAGATGGTTTTCATTCTTCAATTTGGTAATATTGTGTATCACATTGATTGATTTGCATATATTGAAGAATCCTTGCATCCCTGGGATAAATCCCACTTGATCATTGTGTATGATCCTTTTAATGTGTTGTTGGATTCTGTTTGCTAGTATTTTGTTGAGGGTTTTTGCATCTATATTCATCAGTGATATTGGTCTGTAATTTCATTTTTTTGTAGTATCTTTGTCTGGTTTTGGTATCAGGGTGATGGTGGCATCATAGAATGAGTTTGGGAGTGTTCTTTACTCTGCAATTTTATGGAAGAGTTTGAGAAGGATGGGTGTTATCTCTTCTCTAAATGTTTAATAGAATTCACCCGTGAAGCCATCTGGTCCTGGACTTTTGTTTGTTGGAAGATTTTTAATCACTGTTTCCGTTTCATTACTTATGATTGGTCTGTTCATATTTTCTATTTCTTCCTGGTTCAGTCTTGGAAGGTTATACCTTTCTAAGAATTTGTCTGTTTCTTCCAGGTTGTCCATTTTATTGGCATAGAGTCGCTTGTAGTAGTCTCAGGGTGGTTTGTATTTCTGCAGTGTGTGTTGTAACTTCTCCTTTTTCATTTCTAATTTTATTGGTTTGAGTCTTCTCCCTCTTTTTCTTAATGCATCTGGCTAATGGTTTCTCAATTTTATCTTCTCAAAGAACCAGCTTTTAGTTTTATTGATCTTTGCTATTGTTTTCTTTGTTTCTATTTCATTTATTTCTGCTCTGATCTTTATGATTTCTTTCCTTCTGCTAAGTTTGGGTTTTGTTTGTTCTTCGTTCTCTAGTTCCTTTAGGTGTAAGGTTAGATTGTTTATTTGAGATTTTTCTTGTTTCTTGAGGTAGGCTTGCATTACTATAAACTTCCCTCTTAGAACTGCTTTTGCTGCATCCCATAGGTTTTGAATCATCGTGTTTTCATTGTAATTTGTCTCTAGGTATTTTTTGATTTCCTCTGATTTCTTCAGTGATCTCTTGGTTATTTAGTAACGTATTGTTTAGCCTACATGTGTTTGTGTTTTTTAACTTTTTTTCCCTGTAATTGATTTCTAATCTCATTGTGTTGTGGTCAGAAAACATGCTTGATATGATTTCAATTTTCTTAAATTTAGTGCGGTTTGATTTATGACCCAAGATGTGATCTGTCCTGGAGAATGTCCCATGAAGAAAGTGTAATCTGCTGTTTTTGGGTGGAATGTCCTATAAATATCAATTAAATCTAGCTGGTCTATTGTGTCATTTATAGCTTGTGTTTCCTTATTAATTTTCTGTTTCAATGATCTGTCCATTGGTGTAAATGAGGTGTTAAAGTCCCCCACTATTATTGTGTTACTATCAATTTCCTCTTTTATAGCTGTTAGCAGTTGCCTTATGTATTGAGGTGCTCCTGTGTTGGGTGCATATATATTTACAATTGTTATATCTTCTTTTTGGATTGATCCCTTGATCATTATGTAGTGTCCTTCCTTGTCTCTTGTAACATTCTTTATTTTAAAGTCTATTTTATCTGATATGAGTATTGCTACTCCAGCTTTCTTTTGATTTCCATTTGTGTGGAATATCTTTTTCCATCCCCTCACTTTCAGTCTGTATGTGTCCCTAGGTCTGAAGTGGGTCTCTTGTAGACAGCATATATATGGGTTTAGTTTCTGTATTCATTCAGCCAGCCTGTGTCTTTTTGTTGGAGCATTTAATCCATTCATGTTTAAGGTAATTATCACTATGTATGTTCCTATGACCATTTTCTTAATTGTTCTGAGTTTTTTTGTAGGTCCTATTCTGCTCTTGTGTTTCGCACTTAGAGAAGTTCCTTTAGCATTTGTTGGAGAGCTCATTTGGTGGTGCTGAATTCTCTTAGCTTTTGCTTGTCAGTAAAGCTTTTGATTTCTCCATCAAATCTGGATGAGATCCTTGCTGGGTAGAGTAATCTTGGTTGTAGGTTTTTCCCTTTCATCACTTTAAATATGTCCTGCCACTCCCTTCTGGCTTGTAGAGTTTCTGCTGAGAAATCACCTGTTAACCTTATGGGAGTTCCCTTGTTTGTTATTTGTCATTTTTCCCTTGTTGCTTTCAATAATTTTTCTTTCTTTTTAATTTTTGTCAGTTAGATTACTATGTGTCTTGGCATGTTGCTCCTTGGGTTTATCCTGCCTGGGACTCTCTGCGCTTCCTGGACTTGGCTAACTATTTCCTTTCCCGTGTCAAGGAAGTTTTCGTCTATAATCTCTTCAAATATTTTCTGGGGTCCTTTCTCTCTGTCTTCTCCTTCTGGGACCCCTATAATGCAAATGTTGCATTTAATGTTGTCTCAGCAGTCTCTTAGGCTGTCTTCATTTCTTTTTATTCTTTTTTCTTTATTCTGTTCCACAGCAGTGAATTCCACCATTCTGTCTTCCAGGTCACTTATCTGTTCTTCTGCCTCAGTTATTCTGCTATTGATTCCTTCTAGGAATCAATTTCAATTATTGTATTTCAATTATTGTATTGTTCATCTCTGTTTGTTTGTTCTTTAATTCTTCTAGGTGTTTGTTCTTTAATTCTTCTAGGTCTTTGTTAAACACTTTTTGTATCTTCTCAATATTTGCCTCCATTCTTTTTCTGAGGTCCTGGATCATCTTCACTATCATTATTCTGAATTGTTTTTCTGGAAGATTGCCTATCTCCACTTCATTCAGTTGTTTTTCTGAGATCTTATCTTGTTCCTCCAACTGATACATCGCCCTCTGCCTTTTCATTTTGTCTATCTTTCTGTGAATGTGGTTTTTGTTCCACAGGCTGCAGGATTGAGGCTATCTAAGAGGCTTGTGCAAGTTTCCTGATGGGAGGGACTGGTGGTGGGTAGAGCTGGGTGTTGCTCTGGTGGGCAGAACTAAGTAAAACTTTAATCTGCTTGTCTGCTGATGGGTGGGGCTGGGTTCCCTCCCTTTTGGTTGTTTGGCCTGAGGCGGCCCAGCACTGGAGCCTATCCTGCTCTTTGATGGGGCTAATGGCCGACTCTGGGAGGGCTCACGCCAAGGAGTACTTCCCAGAACTTCTGCTGCCAGTGTCCTTGTCCTCATGGTGCGACACAGCCAGCCCCCGCCTCTGCAGGATACCCTCCAACACTGGAAGGTAGGTCTGGTTCAGTCTCCTATGGGGTCACTGCTTCTTCTCCTGGGTCCCGATGCACACACTACTTTGTGTGTGCCCTCCAAGAGTGGAGTCTCTGTTTCCCCCAGTCCTGTCGAAGTCCTGCAATCAAATCCCAGTAGCCTTCAAGGTCTGATTCTTTAGGAATTCCTCCTCCCGTTGCCAGACCCCCAGGTTGGGAAGCCTGACGTGGGGCTCAGAACCTTCACTCCAGTGAGTGGACTTCTGTGGTAAAAGTGTTCTCCAGTTTGTGAGTCACCCACCCAGCAGTTATGGGATTTGATTTTATTGTGATTACACCTCTCTTGCCATCTCACTGTGGCTTCTCCTTTGTCTTTGGATGTGGGTATCTTTTTTGGTGAGTTCCAGTGTCTTCCTGTCGATGACTGTTCAGCAGTTAGTTGTGATTACTGTGCTCTAGCAAGAGGGAGTGAGAGCATGTCCTTCTACTCTGCCATCTTGAACCAATCTCCTCTTTATTACTTTTCACTACCTGGACTTTTAAAAAAATCCCATCAAGAAAACTTTTATAGAGTTAAGGATCAAATCCCATCCTATCCATTTTCTCTTCTGACTTCTGTACAATTTTCCAGTTACAGTTTCCTTCTTATGCTCACTCTGCTCCCAACTGTGTTCCTTTAATTTCTCCTGATTTCCGCTACACACTTGAAGGTGTGTAGACTTTATATGAAATCTTCTAAGCCATGCGTATTCTTTCCTATTCACTAAATTGCTTGACTGCGTGTTCCACCTCTCCTAGAATATGGAACATTCAGCCTTAATATGAAGATTTAAAACTTGAGTGAATCAGGAGCCATAAAATACTTTTCAGTCATTGTCATCACATCTAAATCTGATGTTTGTATTTGTATCTGGGTATGAGTTGTAAATGTATCTGCATATATACATGTGATCAAGCCAATGACTTTAGACAAATTTTAGAATACTCTCTGACCCCAAATACTGTGACATGGTTATCTTAGCACTGATATAGATGTTAGATTTTACTGTGTAATCAGGGTGTGCCAATGGTGGTGAATGTGTTAGTATAGTGAGATACTTGGTCTTTTTATTCTGCCAAAATGGTGTGTCTGCTGGCATTTGTTTTAGCAATTCTTTTTTTTTTTTTAGCAACTTACTTAAAGACATTTATTTAAACTGCTTCTGAATTATAAGCCATACTGTTCTAATCTGTAATAAACCTTTGGAGATGTTTTAATAATAATAATTATTATTATTAGCAAACATTTATTGAGCATTTGCTATATGCCAGGCATGAGTGCCTTACTTTTACTAATTTATTTAATACATTACTAGTTCTTATTTATGTGTTTTAAAATTTGTTCTTTTTTTATCATTATTATTATTGTAATAACTGATTCTTTGTATTAATTTATTGAATCCTCATAACAACTTCATGAAGTATATACTATTATTATGCACATTTTACAGATGAGGACACTCAGAAGGTGAAGTAACTTGCCCGGATCCGTAGAACCACAGTTTTTCCTGGCTACAATGATTCTAAATGTTCCAGAGAGGGAATCATTAAATCACATTAGCCCTAATATGTGTGTGGTTAGCTGAGTTCCCTCCTGGTCCTACATAATTTCAGCATACATAAAAGTTAAAACCAAAGGTTCAGATGGTAGATATGTTTAGAGAAAAAAAATTAATAACACTCCAGCATTCGGAATTCTTCTATCGTTAAACAGTGATTCAGACTAAAAGTCAGCATTCCTGCTTGTAATTACATTGAAGGGTACCGCTGTCTTTTTAACAATAGATTCTGTTCTCTGCTAACTGCTTTTCTCTCTTCTCCACCACCCCTTTGTGTGTGTAAGTGTGGGCGGCTGCCATGGCAACTCTGAATATAACTCCTACTGCAGATGGAGGGAGTAGTCAGGATTTGCTGTTCTGTTTGAACCTGTACATATATTTCTTCCCAGCTTCACTGGAGACACCTTGGGGAAACTATATAAGAGAAATGTTGGGGTGTTTCAAATTAATACAGTCTCATGAAACACTTGCCAGAATTTTGACGTGTAGGTAAATAGGGGAAGACAGCCATATACTCAATATTCTCTGTGGAAATAGGCTTATTTCTATATTTAGGGAGAGAGATTTGTTTAATGTGGTGAAGGTGTTATAAATGTATGTAAACACATAAATAAAAATAAATGAGCCCTAGGAGGAACTATGTGAATAAGAACTGAAGAATATTTTCCTGCTGCTTCTCTTTGTGGATTAGTAAATAAAATTAAGGAACTTGAACTCTCCCTTAGCATCTGACTTTAATTAAGGCTTTGGAGATAATTTGGTCACAGAGTTGTTCTCTTTTGCTTTACTGAGAACTTTCAGGAAAAAAGAAAATCCTATGCCTAGTTTTGCAAATGCTGTCGGTTTCCCAGGAAAAAATTCTAAAGGTTATTTAACCCTCAACCATTAAATTTATAATTCAGTGTTAAGTTGCATTAGAATAATATTTAAATTTAGCTGTGTGGTATTTCTTTTCATAGGAAATGGATAAAGCTTTTTTTGATTAAAGTCAAATGAACTCCAGAGTTGAGAATGAGACATAATATTTGGTGACTTTCCAGTTAACCTCATAAACCATTGAAACAAAAAGTCGTAGAATGGTCTCTTTAGGTCACTTCCAATTCTGGCCTTAGATTTTCTGAAAATCTTTTTTTTTTTTTTTTTTTTTTTGCGGTATGCGGGCCTCTCACTGTTGTGGCCTCTCCCGTTGCAGAGCACAGACTCCGGACGCGCAGGCCCAGCGGCCACGGCTCGCCTGCCCAGCCGCTCCGCGGCATGTGGAATCTTCCCGGACCGGGGCACGAACCCGCGTCCCCTGCATCAGCAGGCGGACTCTCAACCACTGCGCCACCAGGGAAGCCCTGAAAATCTTTTTTAAAAATGGGAAGGGTTAGCTACATTTATTGAATATTAGTCTTTTCCCACTGTCTGTTGCCACGTAACAAACCACCCTTAACCTCAAAACAAGAATTTATTATCCTCAGGACTCTGTAGGCTGACCTGCGGTTTTCTTGGTAGTCAATCCTCTTTGCTTCTCTCGTGGGTGGCATTCAGCTGACCAGTCAGCTGGGGGTGGACTGAGCTGGGACAGCCCCAGTAGCTGGGCTCTCTCATTCTCAAGAGGCCTTTCTCACAGGTTGTTTTCCCTGACAGAATCTTAGAGCAGCCTACCAAAAGGGCAGAGGTCCAAGCTGTAAGGCATCTTGAGGCATAGGCTCCAAAACTTGTTCAACATCCCCATCTCTGTATTCTCTTGATCCAAGCACATCACAAGGCCAGCTCAGATTGATGGGGATGGAGAAACAGTCTCCACCTAGAGATGGGAGGCACAGCAAAGTCAGATTATAAAGAGTGAATATGCTGGGAAAGGAGGAATTTGTGGACATTAAACAATTTACTACAGTCTTTTCCCAGAATATTAGTAGAAAGCTCTAGAATATCATTTTCTTCTCTTCTCCCTCCTCGTTGTTGACAGATCATTCGTATCATCCTACTGTCACTTCCCACATGGCCATCTTTTATAATGAGCTCACAAGGTCCCACGTGCAGCAATGACTGCTTGCAGGCTGCCAAGACCAGAGTTAAATAAACACAGCCCACTGGTGTGTCTACCCCTCCTTTTGTGATGTTTTACCTAATTCTGCACAGGGGCACGAGCAGGGCTTCATTCTGGGGTACAGGAACTTGGCGGAGCATGCCTATTACTTGCAGCAGTTGGCTCCATGAGACTGACTGGTCGGGGACTGTGTTTGGAGAAGAGGGGTTAGGGTGGGTTAAAAGAAAAGCTCTGGGCTGCCTTCACAAATTGGTCTTCACTGGCTGGTGAGACCTGGCTGCCCTCAGAAAGCCATTCCTCTAAATCTTCTCTGCTCAGGAGTAATTTAACACTGAAATGTATAAGGTCCCTGTGCTCTAGATTTCAAATGAGCAAATTTTATTCTACTAGATAATATATCAAAAAGTATTTACTGAGCACCCACTCATAATGTGGCTGCTGTGCTATTACTTGACGACCTGTGCCACAACCACTGATATTAGCCGACTGATGGTTCTGCTGTCAGCCTTCAGCTATGTGTTATTGGTAACAGGTGGGGAAGGTACGAAAGGTATCCGCAAAGTACCCATGGGGTTCCAGTATTTTCACTACCATAGACCCCTTTTATAGTTTACCTTTCCCCTCCCCCCAACTCCTCCATGAACTCCATGTCTTTAAGTTTTCTATTAACACATTAACACTTTCCCTTCGCAACTTAGGCCCAGATATTAAACAATGGTCCATAATAATAAAACTATAATGTGCTGCTTTGAAACTGCACAATACAGTTGTTAAAACTGCACACATACAATTATTAAATAACAAGCAGTAAATGATTAAAGACACATGGATACTCTGCCTCTTCACCTTAATTTTACCTGGCTTCTGTAAGTGACACTTATATATGGGTATTCGGTGATTGACCTGTGGCTTTGTAGTGGCATCTGGTTTTCTGGTCACATCACAAAAATTCCTGTGCATTCCACAACATATCAGAACCACTCAGCAGCATGAGATCACCAGTGTCGCCAACTGACTTAATATAGTTCCAGCCAAAAGCAAAGAGTTACTGACATTCTAGTTAGTGCGTGTGGGCTTATTATGGGTAAATATACTGTTCTGTTAGGTTCGTTGAAATATTGAAAAATATGTCGTGGCATTCCATTCATACATCTGGGGTTTCTTAGGTGTTAGCAAACTCCAGCTTGGGGATTGCTGGCAGCACTTGCACATTCTAATTAGGAAAAGGGGACTTACTATCATTGGGCAAGATAATATAAGATAGCCAGGGCTGCATTATGACTTTTGTAGGCCCTAGGCACTTACATGTGCCTTCATAGCCCCCTTCTGCCATTAAAACAAAATGACCTCATCACTATAAAAACAAATTTGTAAATAATATACATTCAACATTTTCTTTAATATTCACTTTTTCCGTCTGATTTTAAAAGCTATTAAGACAGTTTCATGGGTCCCTAGAAGTATCATGGGCCCTAGAAGTATCACTGTGCCTACTGGAGAAGTTTGTCCTGAGGATGGTACCTAATAAAGCTCTAAGTGAAATATGATTGTTAGTGTAGCAGGTAATGACAGTGGGAGCCACTGAACGTCCAGGAGGGAAGAGATCACTTCTGACAAGCACCATGGGGAGAGCTTCAGAAGTAAGTGGTCCTTGGGACGGGTCATGGAGATGAATATGATTTGAATAGGTAAAGAAGAGGCATTCCAGGTAAGGGGACAGGGAGAGCAAAGGCCAGGAGCAAGAAACAGCAGACACAATTAGGATGGACTAAGGTGGGGAAGCTCACATTAGGAGTATATGGTGTGTGTGTGTGTTGGGGGGGGGGGGATTGTGAGGTTTAAGGATTAGCAGGAATAAATAAATCAGAAAGACCTTGTAAACCAGTCTGAGGCCATATGCTTGAGTTAATAAGCAATACAGAGTAAAATAACGTTACAGAAGCAGTTCTTTAGAATGATTTTATTTACTTCAGTTTCATTAAATATATTTTGAGTACTTAGAATGCATCCAGCCTGTACATACTGATATCAACTCCTCCTGAAGTTTAAAATGGCCTGATAGAGAGTAAAGAGGGAGTTCAAAAGGAAAGAAGCTAAAAGCTTAGGGCATATTTTAAGATTGTCAATCTCAGACATGAAACGATAGGGATTTAAATTCAGCTGGTTTCCTTAAGATTGAAAGCCCTAGTGCTGATGAGACCAGAGTCAGACGATATGGAATGTATAGATTCAAGCAGCTGAGGGATCCCTAAGCATTTTCTCTTAGAGCACAGGAATAGGAGTCAGACCTAGACCTAGAGCCAATGCTCTGCTGTGCACCTCAGGGTTTATACACCACCACCAGCTTACTTAGGTGCTGTGGCTAAACGGAGCCAAGTCCCTGGGCCCAAGTTTTGTATTTCACACTGTTTCTGTATTCCATCCTCCTGTTCCCCAGCTTCCATTTGTTAAAAAGTAACTGTCTAGCATCATACTAAGTACTCTGTATGCCTTAATCTTCACAATGGCTGGAATGAGTTTGGCTGTCTTCATTTTAAAGGTAACAAAGCTGAGGATACAAGAGGCTAATTAACGTGATTGAAGGTATTCAGCTAGTTTTTGTTAGAGCTGGTACTGTGACCCAGGTCGGTGTGACTCCAAAGCCAGTATTTGGTCTCTTATATTGCACAACCTCCTGAGATGTGCCCCAGTGAACAGAAGGCAGCTACATTCTGAGTTATCTTCAGAGTCCAGTACCTTACATATAGTAGGTGAAGAAAACTACTTAGTTGATTTTAATTGAAATGTTCCACAATATGAATTAGGAAGGTTGTCAAAAAAGTATGCATTCCATAAGTTCCTGTTTTGTGTCCTATTTTCCAGGCAGCCAGGTAGCTCAAACACTAAAAGTTACACAAATGGTCATTATTACTGGACTTTAATTGTACTTTGATTTTAAGTGAATACGTATTTTATTCTTATGAACCTTAATTTTGAATATCTGTGTTCTGCACATTGTTTGAGATGTTAAAAGAACTTCAATTGCTTTTAAAATGACAATTTCTAAGTTATCTTCAACTTCTTTACAATGTACAATAATTGGCGACATAATAACCTAACTACCACTGGCCATGCTTAATGCTGATTAGGCCTCTGTGGTAGGCAATATTACTTTAATGTTATGGGCCAGAACTGTATTCTTAAGTGTGGAATGTGTCTTCCCAAGGCTCCAGTGTGCTAACCACCTCTTGTTTATCTTGCCTGATCAGAATGATGTCTTGGCTGTAAGGATCAGTATGGTGGTCTGGGAGATGTTCAGAATGTCCACCTCACTTCAGACTATGATGTGGCAAAGAGTAGGAGAGTTAACATAGCACTGACATAAACTGTGATGTAAGGAGTTGCTCGTTCCATGTGAATGTGAACTGTTTCTCATCCTCTTTCTTGAATGAGATAGAAAAGAACACATTTAACAAATCAATGGTCACCACTACTTGGTTGAAGATTCAGTAGTCTACATTCATTCTCCAGGATCTGTCCAGACCGGTGAATTAAATGGAGACGAGGAGACCTACCACCCCTGCATTCTTAAGATCCTAATCCGTGGCATTAAATCCTCACCATCTTCCCTTTCCTAATGCAATATTATTTTTTATTTATTATCTTGGCAGGACTGGGAGAATATAGTTTCATAAGCTTCCAACTGAATTACCCAATACTCCAACTGCCCAGGGGAAAATGACCACTAGGTGTGCTCTCAGACCTAGTACATCCACTGTGAGCCAGACTTTGGCCTGGACTCATTTATTTAGTCCCTATGTGACCCGACTCTACCATGAGGCCATGATGATGTTAATTCAGGTGTCCAGGTAACAATGTCCATTGGGATCCTATGTCCAATAGTCCTCAGAATATCTGGATATTCTCTTTTCCCTAGTGTAGTCACCTGAATGAATGGTCACAGGTCCTTTTGGGGCAGGACTGGGAAAATCATTACAATGTATACTTTCTATAGTTTTGCAGGTCCTTCCCTCTGGAGACCAGCTGCCTCTTCAGTCAACAAGTTTGATTCAGGTCTGATAACTGCACAAAGGAGTAAAAGTTTTTATTGCAGCATCCACTCTCAGCTCTGCATTCTTGCTTTCTTGTGATTATATATTAAGTAGTCTCATTGGCTCCCCATCTGTTTTGCCCCTAGGGAAGACTATGAGCTATAAATCATCTTTGAAACTTGCTGCTGGTCAAGTCTGCTTAGCTGTCACTCAGGCCCTCTGCATTATTATGATAATTGAGACACTCCCTCCCACCCCACCCCTCTTCTGATGGTTAAGCAGCCATAAAGATAATTGGCTTCTCTTTCTTCAGGCTCCTCCTCATCTGCATAGATATCAAGGAACCCAGCGCTGTGATAGGCTCTCCTACCATCAACCCTGGCCTGCACAGGAGAAGCGCCACTGAACTTCTGTATCACGCTGGTGCCCCTCTCACTTAGCACACTCCTGATGCCTCAAGGAATAGCTCCTAGGTCCTCCCATGGTACACAATACTCTGGTGCGCCTTTGAGATCATGCTGTATGTCCATTCCAGCAACACCCACTTCTCTGAGACTTTTCATTTGTTCCCCCACCAACTGCCAAGGCAATTCAGGCATGTCAGCTTCATTAAGAGAAAGGAACCATTTGCTCTAGGCTTTCAGGAGCCAGCCCAGCAAGGTGCTTGTACTGTCCCCTGGGACCTTGCAAGAGTGTTAAATCCTACATCCCCAGGGAAAGTGTCCTGGTGTCAACAAACACTCCCTTACCGTGTTTCGGTTTCATCTTCCTTGATAAAGCCCCCTCAAAATCCAGCCCTGTAGGTCTGTCCTGGCTCCAGCCAGTGTGTACTGGCTAATTCTTGTAGCTCTTTGGGGGTGAAATCTATCTGCTTCTTATCAGGTTCATCACATCCTGGGCAACTGAGTCCTAGTTATTTGCCTGGCAGCCAGGAGGGGAGGTGGGGGCAGATCATGTGGGGTCCCCTGGTGCACTGGGGGACAGAGACTTCTCATTCCGCCACAATCATGCGTCCTGGCATGTGTGGACTGGGGGAGTACCAGCACTTTGTAGGTAGAGGTGGGCCACGTCTGAAGGCTCCGAGGGTTTAGAGGAGTCTTCGTGAACCGAAGTCTTCAGGCACATCCAGCCAGATGTCCCCATCCTTTGTGTTAAGGTCTTAGATTTTCCAAACCAGGGTCCTGACCTTGGCACAATAGACCTGCCTTAGCTGAGCACTCAGTCATCTTTGGAGGCCCCCTGACTCTTAGCTAGTAAGTCATAAATTAGGCCTTCAGCTTTTTCTACCCTCACACTGCAGAATAAACAGCCTCTTTCTAAGTTACCAAAGAGGCTCTCTGGCCGACACACTCAGTTTTCATTTGTTTGTTAACTACCCTCAGCTTTTCATTTTCTCTCTGTAGGGCACCAACACGACTTAATAAGAGTCAGCCAGTTTTATTATCCCTGAAGGCAGCGTTTCCCCGATTTCTCAACTGGATCATCAACCTGGTTAGCATCTTCCTCCCACCTAGTGTGACCAACTCTCAGACTTCAGACTTTCAGTGGTAAAATCGGGAAAGTTTGTGTAAACCAGGATGAATTGGTTACCCTACTCCTACCGGAGCATTCTCCCAAGCCACTACTGATGGCTTTTAGCAATTGCATTGCTATCTGGCAGACTGTCTGTGCCTCACACACCACATAGAATTGGGTCCTTATTTCCGGCCAGGATTTGTTCCCAAACCCTGTCTTACCACCTGCTTTCTTAGACCAGCCCTGGTACCAACTCCATTAGTTAGGATCCTCCAAGAAATGGACGAGATTTATTGGCAGCTTGGAGGGGAGGCAGTCCTTTCAAAAGTTAGAGGAAAGTAGCAAGGTTGGATAGGGAGAGTCTCAGCCAGTCTTGAGCAGAGGTGGTCCATTAGAAGAGCCCCACATTGGGCATAAATGGCCAAGCCTTAGGTCCCCTGCCATTCTTAGTCGCTGGTGGGGGTCTGGCCAGGAAGACTGTGGCCTCTTTTCAAACACTGTGGAGAATCCAAATGCTTTACAGGTGGAGATTCTCAGCTCACTGCTCTCCTAACAGCAGAAGAGCTTGATCTTTTCTGAGGGGAGATGAGAGCAACTTACCTCTGTGGCTGCCACACAGCTTTCATCTAGTTCTAACTCAGAGAGGATCTAATAAGATAAGGACTTAGTAGTGTGATGTATTATCTTCTGTGATCCTCCCTGTGTCAAATATATTTGCATTTGAATTGCCTTAATGTATAGGAAAAAAATGATAACACCGTAATTTCAGTCATCAAGCTCCTCCTAAACTGACAATATAGTTTAAATCCAGATTTCCTGTCACATCCTCCACTGTATTACAAAAGACATCACCTTTTCCTATGAACACAGTCTGCTTTGAGCCTTTCGTTTGTTTACGCCATTTAAAGAAAATCTTGGAAGAACAAAGGGCCTCAAATAACAAATAGAAATTCTTTTATAATAATATAGAAATTTAGAGTATAAAAATAATTATTACTGAGCGCTCACTGTGCGAAGCGTTTTACATACAGTTTATTTACTGCTTCCTCTCCTTCCTCAAACATATTAATCAGGCCTCTTTCTATATATAGGGATGTGTGCCATTAGCTACGTACAATGGAGGGAAATATGATTTCCTTAGACATGCTAAAATTTCCACCACCAAAAAATAAAACCAGCAATCACACAGAAACCATCCATTAATTTGAACTACCATCCCATTTCTGAAAGAAGCTTCTAGAAAGACTAGTTGATACTTCCTCACCTTCTAAACTAGTTACAGTGTGGGTTTTGTCCTTCTCCACCCCGCATACACTCTACCTAAATACTCTTCAGATTTCCTCCACCAGAGGTCTTAATCAGAAGCCTCTTCAGATCCTTGTCTTTCTGACCATTTCAACATCACTGAGACTCCTGATCACCCCCTCCTATCTGAACTTTTCTCTTTTTTTAACCTTTGAGAACATTATATTTTCCAAATTGGCCTTCTGTCTCATTAAGTGCTTTACTGCAATGTCAGAAAACCACCTACCAGCATTTACCAGGTTTCTGTTCTTGACCTCCTTTTCTTCCCTCTGTTATCCCTCCCAAGGGTGATCTCATTCATCGCCATTTCCATGTCTTTTGAAGTGAACCCTCAAACTCCTTCCCTGGCCTTATCCTCTCTCCTGAACTCCAGAGTTTATTCCTAACTTGAACATAAATATGTTGTGTTTCATCAGCTCCTTAAACTCAGCATTTCAAAAATGAAAATCATGACCTTGCCGTTGCTCCAAACTAGCTACTGCTTTTGTATCTTCTGATTTGATTATTGGCATTCCTACCCTCCCAGTTACCCAAGTGAAACCTGTGTCTTCCTCAACTCCTCCTACTTCCACACCCCCACGTCAGATGTCTGATTAATTATGTTGGTTCCACATGTGAAATCTCTCAAATCCAGACTCTTCTTCTCCACCCTGCCCCCCACACTTCTGCTTGAACATGGGTCCTTTAAATCACTTGCCTTGACTATTGCAGGAGCCTCCCAAAACAGTTTCCTAAGAAAGTTCTTCACTTACCCCATCCATTTTACCCTGTGCCACTAGAGTAACACTCCTAAAGCATGAGTGTAAGCAAGTCTGTCTTTGCACAAAAGCTTTCAATAGTCTCCCCTCACCAACTCCTCAAGGGTCACACTCCTACACGTGATATACGAGAGCCTCTTTGTCCTGTCTTCCCTTCTGCTATAGACTGAATTGTGTCCCCTGCAAAATTCATATTAATATATTGAAGCCCCGACTTCCAATTGATGGCATTTGGAAGTGGGACCTTTGGGGGTTAATTAGGTTTAGATGAGGTCCTTATGATGGGATTAGTGCCCTTATAAGAAAAAACATCAGAGAGCTTGCTCTCTTTCTCAGCCATGTGAGGACACCAAAATAAGGCAGCTTTCTGTAAACCAGGAAGAATACTCTCAGCAGAACCCAACCATACTGGTCCCTGATCTCAGACTTCCAGCCTTCAGAGCTGTGAGAAAATAAATATCTGTTGTTTAAGTCATCCAGTCTATGGTATTTTATTATGGCAGCTTGAGCTAAGACACCTCCCTAAGTTCATAACACCCTCTTTCATGAGCTCGGTTCCCAGGTCACGTGAACTCAGTTCACACTAGATCATCACCACAGTTGCTGACCACAGTATTTTTTTCCACTTTAATACTTTTACTTTTGCTGTTCTCTCTCAACCTACAGTATCTGCAGTACCTCCTACCTCCATATTCACCTAATCAAAATTCTAGTCACCTTTTCATGTATCAGCCAAAGTTCTCTACTACACATAATAGAAAGTGAATCTGGCTGATTTAGCCCAAATGAGGTGAAAGGACCGGCTGAGAAACTAGGTTCAGGGAATGAGCAGGAACCGATGGAACCTGAGCAGCCAGAACTCAGCCAGAATCTGACCACAGGAAGGGCTTGGTGAGGATACACTGCTGTGACCACAGGACCCGTTCACCACATTGCCACCCTCTTGCCATGCCTCTACGAGCACGGCTTCCACTGCAGCTCCTGGTGGAATGAATATTTCACTTTATCCGCTTCTCTGTGTCACTTGCAGGCTTGCAGGTACATCTGATTGAGTGTGGGTCACGTGCCAGCAGCTGGCTTGCCAGGGCTTTGAGGAAGGCACTGTCCAGCTCTTGTTGGCTTTATTGGTGGGATAGAGTCTGTGCTTCCCATATGGGAGGTGTACTGTAAGGAAGGGGGTTCAAACATTTTGTAGTAAAAAGAAACACGCTCTTTACCTTTATAACCTAGAGCAAGGTTGATCTCCTTTTTGAAGTTTAGTCACATCTTTTTAATTGAAATTACTCTACCCGTCTTCAGTGGCACACCTAGCCTATTTGACACCAAAGCACATCATTCTTTAGCATCCCTTCCTTTAAATGGAAAAATTACTTTCAGTAATAGTTATATGATAACAGTAATAATCATTATTTTATTGATTCATTTTTTCAGGTTTAAGATAAATAAGAATGTTTTAATTTTAAAGGCATTAAAATTTGGTAAAGTGTTTCATGTATGAACTAAAGTTTGCACTTACCCAATAAAAACACTATACTCTGCTTTTCCATTATTTTATGATTTTATTATGCTGAAGTATCTTATTATTTCATTACATCATTTCATTAAGTTAAACATAAAAACTCCAAGTAGTCACGTAGATTGGCAGAATCAAAATAATTCAAGGTCTTTTTCTTCATCTTTACAGTTACTAAGCTTCATTTTTTTTCCCCTCTCAAATCTCCTGTTTAAATGTGGCACCATAGGGGTTTGAGACACTCCATGACCAAAGTGTGCTTGAATGGTTCCCAACCTTTACAGACTTACTCTCCAGATAAGTATGTGTGGCTGAGTCCACATGCCAGAAGTCGAAAGTATAGCTGGGAGTTCAAGTTAACTTCCATGTACAATACAATATTTATTAGAGATTATGTAGTCAAAATGTGCTGATTTGAAGATCATATATATATATATATATATATATATATATATATATAAAAATATATATATTAACACTCATCAGTAACAGCATCAATTATTTCAGCTTAAGCCAATGTTCCACTTACTATTGCTCCTTAACAAACCATCCCAGACTTGGAACAAAACAATTTACTGTGCTCACAGATTCTGTAGGTCAGATATTAAAAAAAGACGCAGCATGGCTGTCTTGTCTCTTCTACATGATGTTTTTGGCCTCAGTTGACAAGACTCAAAGGCTGGCTCCAAGGGCGCCTTGATATCTAGAGCATGGAATCATCTGAAAGATTGTTCATTCAGATGCTGCATCAGGGCTGGGAGGACTTGAAGACTAGGGCTACTTATATATGACTTTTCCATAGGTCTTGGCTTCCTCAGAGCATGGCTGCCCCAGATGGTCAGGTTTCCTACAAGACTCCAAGCACAAGTGTTCCAGTGAACAAAGCAGAAGTTCATTGGCTTTTATGAGCCAATGCACACCTGCTGCATTTTGTTGTTTACAAGCAAGTCATAAGACTGCCCCGATTCAAAGGGAGGAGAATTTGACTTCACCACTTAATGAGGGAATGGCAAGGGAGCAAGGGGATGGCGGGACTGTTGCAGCCATCTTTGAAGAGTACAATCTGCCATAACCAACAAAAGATCCTGGGGGGCAGAAGTCCCTATTCACTGACATTGTTTAGAATTGCCTGGCAATTATAGAAAGCAGTTAGACAGTTGGTTTTATTATTGTATTCCCTTTATTGCCTGCACCTGGGGCAGACTGCTGTTCCCACTCTGCCCTTAGTATGCCACTGCTCATGTTCTGATCTGGGAAGGCCTTGGTAAATTAGCACTTAAAAAGGGTAAAGGTTCTCCCAGTTGTTTTATTATTTATGTATTTCTGCCTCCAGTAGATTATAAATTCACTGAGGTTAGAGACCATTTCTTTATAGCCACCACAATGCCAGCAGTAGCATGAGTATAATACAGACTAGAAACGTATGTTGATTGGTTCAAACAACTACACCCTATTTTAAATGCTCATTATTTGTAACTACGAAGTTTAAATAGATGTTTTCCCCTTGCCCCCTAATAAATCTATAATCTCTAATTATAGTGATCTAGAAAATGATACTCAGAGGTTGTTCCTATACAAAGCACTGGATTGATCCTTCTGAATAAACAGGTCAAATTCCTTTTTTTTTTTTAAGTTTAAATTTTATTTCATTTGTTGGTACAGACTCTTTTTTCTAACACCTTTATTGGAGTATAATTGCTTTACAATGGTGTGTTAGTTTCTGCTTTATAACAAAGTGAATCAGCTATACATATACATATATCCCCATATCTCTTCCCTCTTGCGTCTTCCTCCCTCCCACCCTCCCTATCCCACCCCTGTAGATGGTCACAAAGCACTGAGCTGGTCTCCCTGTGCTATGCCGCTGCTTCCCAGTAGCTATCTATTTTACATTTGGTAGTGTATATATGTCCATGCCACTCTCTCACTTTGTCCCAGCTTACCCTTCCCCCTCCCCAGGTCCTCAAGTCCATTCTCTATTAGGTCTGCGTCTTTATTCCCATCCTGCCCCTAGGTTCTTCATGACCATTTTTTTTTTTTTTTTTTAGATTCCATATATATGTGTTAGCATACTGTACTTTTTCTCTTTCTGACTTACTTCAGACAAGACTCTAGGTCTTGTATGACAGACTCTAGGTCCATCTACCTCACCTCACAAATAACTCAATTTTGTTTCTTTATATGGCTGAGTAATATTCCATTGTATATATGTGCCACATCTTCTTTATCCATTCATCTGTCAATGGACACTTAGGATGCTTCCATGTCCTGCCTATTGTAAATAGAGCTGCAGTGAACATTGTGGTACATGACTCTTTGAATTATGGTTTTCTCACGGTATATGCCCAGTAGTGGGATTGCTGGGTCGTATGGTAGTTCTACTGTTAGTTATTTAAGGAACCTCCATACTGTTCTCCATAGTGGCTGTATCAATTTACATTCCCACCAACAGTGCCAGAGGATTCCCTTTTCTCCACACCCTCTCCAGCATTTATTGTTTGTAGATTTTTTGATGATGGCCATTCTGACTGGTGTGAGATATCTCACTGTAGTTTTTCTTTTTTTTTTTTTTTTGCGGTGCAAGAGCCTCTCACTGTTGTGGCCTCTCCCGTTGCGGAGCACAGGCTCCGGACGCGCAGGCTCAGCGGCCATGGCTCACGGGCCTAGCCGCTCCGTGGCATGTGGGATCTTCCTGGACCGGGGCACGAACCCATGTCCCCTGCATCAGCAGGTGGACTCTCAACCACTGCACCACCAGGGAAGCCGCTCATTGTAGTTTTTATGCACTTCTCTAATGATTAGTGTTGTTGAGCGTTCCTTCATGTGTTTGTTGGCAGTCTGCATATCTTCTTTGGAGAAATGTCTATTTAGGTCTTCTGCCTATTTTTGGATTGGGTTGTTTGTTTTTTTGATATTGAGCTGCATGAACAGCTTGTTAATTTTGGAGATTAATCCTTTGTCAGTTGCTTCATTTGCAAATATTTTCACCCATTTTGAGGGTTGTCTTTTCATCTTGTTTATGGTTTCCTTTGCTGTGCAAAAGCTTTTAAGTTTCATTAGGTCCCATTTTTAAATTTTTCTTTAATTTCCATTTCTCTAGGAGGTAGGTCAAAAAGAATCTTGCTGTGATTTATGTCATAGAGTGTTCTGCCTATGTTTTCCTCTAAGAGTCTGACCTTACATTTAGGTCTTTAATCCATTTTGAGTTTATTTTTGTGTATGGTGTTAGGGAGTGTTCTAATTTCCTTCTTTTACATGTACCTGTCCAGTTTTCCCAGCCCCACTTATCGAAGAGACTGTCTTTTCTCCATTGTATATTCTTGCCTCCATTATGAAAAAAGTGGTGACCATATGTGCGTGGGATTATCTCTGGGCTTTCTATCCAGTTCCTATGGTCTACAGTTCTGTTTTTTTTTTTTTTTTTTTTGCTGTACGTGGGCCTTTCACTGTTGTGTCCTCTCCCATTGCGGAGCACAGGCTCCAGACACGCAGCCTCAGTGGCCATCGTTCACGGGCCCAGCTGCTCCATGGCATGTGGGATCTTTCCGGGTGGGGCCACGAACCCGTGTCCCCTGCATCGGCAGGCAGACTCAACCACTGCACCACCAGGGAAGCCCTACAGTTCTGTTTTTGTGCCAGTACCATACTGTCTTGATTACTGTAGCTTTGTAGTGTAGTCTGAATTCAGGGAGCCTGATTCCTCGAGCTCCGTTTTTCTTTCTCAAGATTGCTTTGGCTATTCGGGGTCTTCTGTGTTTCCATACAAATTGTGAAATTTCTTGTTCTAGTTCTGTGAAAAATGCCAGTGGTAGCTTGATAGGGATTGCATTCAATTTGGAGATTGCTTTGTGTAGTATAGTCATTTTCACAATGTTGATTCTTCCAGTCCAAGAACATGGTATATCGCTCCATCTGTTTATATCATCTTTAGTTTCTTTCATCACTGTTTTGTACTTTTCTGCATACAGGTTTTTTGTCTCCTTAGGTAAGTTTATTCCTAGGTATTTTATTCTTATTTTTGCAATGGAAAATGGGAGTGTTTCCTTAATTTGTCTTTCAGATTTTTCATCATTAGTGTATAGGAATGAAAGAGATTTCTGTACATTAATTTTGTATCCTGCTACTTTACCGCATTCATTGATTAGCTCTAATAGTTTTCTGGTAGCATCTTTAGGATTCTTTATGTATAGTATCACGTCATCTGCAAACAGTGAGAGCTTTATTTCTTCTTTTCTGATTTGTATTCCTTTTACTGTTTTTTCTTCTCTGATTGCTGTGGCTAAAATTTCCAAGACTATATTGAATAATGGTGGGGAGAGTGGAAAACCTTGTCTTGTTCCTGATCTTAGTGGAAATGGTTTCAGTTTTTCACCATTGAGGACGATGTTGGCTGTGGGTATGTCATATATGACCTTTATTATGTTGAGGTAAGTTCCCTCTATGCCTACTTTCTGGAGGGTTTTTATCATAAATGGGTGTTGAATTTTGTCGGAAGCTTTCTGTGAATCTATTGAGATGATCATGTGGTTTATATTCTTCACTTTGTTAATATGGTGTATCACATTGATTGATTTGCGTATATTGAAGGATCCTTGCATTCCTGGGATAAACCCCACTTGATCATCGTTTATGGTCCTTTTAATGTGCTGTTGGATTCTGTTTGCTAGTATTTTGTTGAGGATTTTTGCATATGTGTTCATCAGTGATATTAGCCTATAGTTTTCTTTCCTTGTGACATCTTTGTCTGGTTTTGGTATCAGGGTGATGGTGGCCTCGTAGAATGAGTTTGGGAGTGTTCCTCCCTCTGCTGTATTTTGGAAGAGTTTGAGATGGAGAGGTGTGAGCTCTTCTCTAAATGTTTGATAGAATTCGCCTGTGAAGCCATCTGGTCCTGAGCTTTTGTTTGTTGGAAGAGTTTTAATCACAGTTTCAACTTCAGTGCTTGTGATTGGTCTGTTTATATTTTCTGTTTCTTCCTGGTTCTGTCTTAGAAGGTTGTGCTTTTCTAAGAATTTGTCCATTTCTTCCAGGTTGTCCACTTTATTGGCATATAGTTGCTTGTAGTAATCTCTCATGATCCTTTGTATTTCTGCAGTGTCAGTTGTTAATCCTCCTTTTCATTTCTAATTCTATTGATTTGAGTCTTCTCCCTTTTTTCTTGATGAGTCTGGCTAATGATTTATCAATTTTGTTTATCTTTTCAAAGAACCAGCTTTTAGTTTTATTGATCTTTGCTATTGTGTCCTTCATTTCTTTTTCATTTATTTCTGATCTGATCTTTATGATTTCTTTCCTTCTGCTAACTTTGGGATTTTTTGTTCTTCTTTCTCTAATTGCTTTAGGTGTAAGTTTAGGTTGTTTATTTGAGCTGTTTCTTGTTTGTTAAGGTAGGATTGTATTGCTATAAACTTCCGTTTTAGAACTTCTTTTGCTGCATCACATAAGTTTTGGGTTGTCATGTTTTCATTGTCATTTGTTTGTAGGTATTTTTTGATTTCCTCTTTGATTTTTTCAGTGATCTCTTCGTTATTAAGTTCTGTGTTGTTTAACCTCCATGTGTTTGTAGTTTTTAGTTTTTTTCCTGTAATTGATATCTAGCCTCATAGTGTTTTGGTCAGAAAATATACTTTATATAATTTCAATTTTCTTAAATTTACCAAGGCTTGATATGTGGCCCAAGTCATAATCTATCCTGGAGAATGTTCCATGAGCACTTGAAAGAAAGTGTATTCTGTCATTTTTAGATGGGATGTCCTATAAATATCAATTAAATCTATCTGGTCTGTTGTGTTATTTAAACCTTGTGTTTCCTTGTTTATTTTCATTTTGTATGATCTGTCCATTGGTGAAAGTGAGGTGTTAAAGTCCCCTACTATGATTGTGTTACTGTTCATTTCCCCTTTTATGGCTGTTAGTATTTGCCTTATGTATTGAGGTGCTCCTGTGTTGGGTGCATAAATATTTACAGTTGTTTTATCTTCTTCTTGGATTGATCCCTTGATCATTATGTAGTGCCCTTCTTTGTGTCTTGTAATAGTCTTTGTCTTAAAGTCTATTTTGTCTGATATCAGAATTGCTTCTCCAACTCTCTTTTGATTTCCATTTGCATAGAATGTCTTTCTCCATCCCCTCACTTTCAGTCTGTATGTGTCCCTAGGTCTGAAGTGGGTCTCTTGTATACAGCATATATACAGGGCTTATTTTTGTATCCGTTCAGCCAGCCTATATCTTTTGGTTGGAGCATTTAATCCATTTACATTTAAGGTAGTTATTGATATGTATGTCCCTTTTAGCATTTTCTTAATTTTTTTGGGTTTTTTATTGTAGGTCTTTTCCTTCTCTTGGGTTTCCCGCCTAGAGAAGTTCCTTTAGCATTTGTTGTAAAGCTGGTTTGGTGGTGCTGAATTCTCTTAGCTTTTGCTTGTCTGTAAATGTTTTAATTTCTCTGTCGAATAAGAATGAGATCCTTGCTGGGTAGGGTAATCTTGGTTGTAAGTTTATCCCTTTCATCACTTTAAATATGTCCTGCCACTCCCTTCTGGCTTGCAGAGTTTCTGCTGAGAGATCAGCTGTTAACCTTATGGGGATTCCCTTGTTTGTTATTTGTTGCTTTTCCCTTGATGCTTTTAATATTTTTTCTTTGTATTTAATTTTTGATAGTTTGATTAATATATGTCTTGGCATGTTTCTCCTTGGATTTATCCTGTATGGGACTCTCTGTGCTTCCTGGCCTTTATTACTATTTCATTTTCCATATATGGGAAGTTTTCAACTGTAATCTCTTCAGATATTTTCTCAGTCTCTTTCTTTTTCTCTACTTCTTCTGGGACCCCTATAATTCGAATGTTGGTGTGTGTAATGTTGTCCCAGAGGTCTCTGAGACTTTCCTCAATTCTTTTCATTCTTTTTTCTTTGTTCTACTCTGCAGTTATTATTTCCACTATTTTATCTTCCAGGTCACCTATCCCTTCTTCTGCCTCAGTTATTCTGCTATTGATCTCTTCTAGAGAATTTTCAATATCATTTATTGTGCTGTTCATCATTGTTTGTTTGCTCTTTATTTCTTCTAGGTCCTTGTTAAAGATTTCTTATATTTTCTCCATTCTATTTCCAAGTTGTTGGATCATCTTTACTATCATTATTCTGAATTCTTTTTCAGGTAGACTGCCTATTTCCTCTTCTTCTGTTAGGTCTGGTGGGTTTTTCCTTGCTCCTTCATCTGCTATGTGTTTCTCTGTCTTCTCATTTTGCTAAACTTACTCTGTTTGGGGGTCTCATTTTCTCAGGGTGCAGGTTCGTAGTTCCTGTTATTTTTGGTGTCTGTGCCCCAGTGGCTAAGATTGGTCAGTGGGTTGTGTAGGCTTCCTGGTGGAGGGGACTAGTGCCTGTGTTCTGGTGGATGAGGCTGGATCTTGTCTTTCTGGTGGGCAGGTCCACGTCTGGTGGTGTGTTTTGGGGTGTTTGTGGACTTATTATGATTTTAGGCAGCCTCTCTGCTAATGGCTGGGGTTGTGTTCCTGTCTTGCTAGTTGTTTGGCATAGGGTGTCCAGCACTGTAGCTTGTTGGTCATTGAGTGGAGTGGGTCTTGGTGTTGAGATGGAGATCTCTGGGAGATTTTTGCCGTTTGATATTACGTGGGGCTGGGACGTCTCTGTTGGACCAATGTCCCAAACTCAGCTCTCCCACCTCACAGGCACAGGCCTGACGCCTGGCCGGAGCACCAAGACCCTGTCATCCACACAGCTCAGAATAAAAGGGAGAAAGATAGAAAGAAAGAAAGCAAAAAGGAAAATAAAATAAAGTAATATAGAATAAAGTTATTAAAATAAAAAATAATTATTAAAAATAAGCAAAAATTTAAAAAGTATTTAAAAAAACGAAAGAAGTGCAACCAAATCAAAAAACAAATCCACCAATGATAAGCACTAAAATCTATAGTTTAGAAAAAACAAAAACAAAACAAAACAAAAAACGGAGAGACAGAAACCTAGGACAAATGGTAAAAGCAAAGCTATACAGACAAACACACACAGAAGCATATGCATACACACTCACAAAAAGAGAAAAAGGAAAAAAAAATTATATATCGTTGCTCCCAAAGTCCACTGCCTCAATTTGGGATGATTTGTTTTCTATTCAGGTATTCCACAGACGCAGGGTACATCAAGTTGATTGTGGAGATTTAATCCGCTGCTCCTGAGGCTGCTGGGAGAGATTTCCCTTTCTCTTCTTTGTTCTCACAACTCCTGGGGTTCAGCTTTGGATTTGGCCCCGCCTCTGCTTGTAGGTCCCCTGAGGACGTCTGTTCTTGGCTCAGACAGGATGGGGTTAAAGTAGCAGCTGATTCGGGGTCTCTGGCTCACTCAGGCCGGAGGGAGGAGGGGTACGGAATGAGGGGCAAGCCTGCGGCCGCAGAGGCCAGGACGATGTTGCACCGGCCTGAGGTGCTCTGTGTGTTCCCCTGGGGAAGTTGTCCCTGGATCATCGGACCCTGGCAGTGGCGGACTGCACAGGCTCCTGGGAGTGGAGGTGTGGGTAGTGACCTGTGCTCGCACACAGACTTCTTGGTGGCTACAGCAGCAGCCCTAGCATCTCATGCCCGTCTCTGGGGTCTGCACTGATATCCATGGCTCGTGCCCATCTCTGGAGCTCGTTTAGGCAGCGCTCTTAATCCCCTCACCTCACGCACCAGGAAACAAAGAGGCAAGAAAAAGCCTCTTGCTTCTTTGGCAGTTCCAGACCTTTTCCCGGGCTCTCTCCCGGCCAGCTATGGCACACTAGCCCCCTTCAGAGTGTGTTCACGCAGCCAACCCCAGTCCTCTCCCTGGGATCTGACCTCCGAAGCCCGAGCCTCAGCTCCCAGCCCCCACCCGTCCCGGCGGGTGAGCAGACAAGCGTCTCGGGCTGGTGAGTGCTGGTCGGCACCCATCCTCTGTGCGGGAATCTCTCTGCTTTGCCCTCTGCACCCCAGTTTCTACGCTCTCCTCCGTGGCTCTGAAGCTTCCCCCTGCCGCCACCCGCAGTCTCCACCCGCGAAGTGGCTTCCTAGTGTGTGGAAACCTTTCCTCTTTCACAGCTCCCTCCCACTGGTGCAGGTCCCGTCCCTATTCTTTTGTCTTTGTTTTTTCTTTTGCCCTACCCAGGTACGTGGGGAGTTTCTTGCCTTTTGGGAGGTCTGAGGTCTTCTGCCAGCGTTCAGTAGGTGTTCTGTAGGAGTTGTTCTAAATGTAGATGTATTTCTGATGTATTTGTGGGGAGGAAGGTGATCTCCATGTCTTACTCTTCCGCCATCTTGAAGCTCCTCCTAATTCCTTAAATAAATTATTTACACTTCCTATGGCACTTTTATTAGAGCCAAGAGAGGAACTGGGCATACACCTTGGCGTTTATATATTTCCCCCAAAGGCCCTCCCGTGGAGTCTCTTTGCCACTCTCATCTCAACTGGGTAAGCCTTTAATCAATCTCGTAATTGGACATGGTGCCTGCAGTGGGTCCATGCACATCCTGAGGGTGGGGAGGTCCTTTTTACACCCTTCAGTGATCCTAGTTACTTGTCACTGCCTGGGGACGTGAAAGCAGCTGAGTTGGATTCACAGGGATGCTGGCTGGTAGGGTCCCTGTCCGCAGCTGAGCTGTGACTAGTGATGACCACAGCCTCAGCACCCGGTACAGCACCCCCTTGGACCCGTCAGCTTTACAATACTTCTTATACGCTCAAAAAAGCCCTAAAACTTAAGGCCCTTTTGACTCTTACTTTCCCTAAAAAGGGGTCCAACATATTTGTGTGAATAGCTGAATAATAAGTGACATGCTTTTACTGTGTGCGCCAGTACTGTGCTAAGTGCTTTCCATAGATTAGCTTGTTCAGTCCTCACACTTGTAAGCCATGGATATATTATAATTCCCAAATTAAAGATGAAAAAACTGAGACTCAGAGAAATTTAATAACTTGCCCAGAGTCACACAGCCGGTGTATGCTGGAGCCAGAGTCTGAATCCAGAATGCTCCCCAAGTGTATTTTCCTAGCCACTCCCTTGCACTTCCTCCCCGGTACAGCCAGTAAACTAAGGTGCACACCTGGAGTGCTGACAGTGTAGAATTCCATCCAGGTCCCTTACCTGGGGCCCTTTGTTCTAGGTGGCTAATGTCTCTGTAGTTTCCCAGGAGCGTAGTTTTGACTCCCATGTGCCAATGGTATAATACGGTGTTTCAGCCTGGTTAGTTTCTTAGGGTGAGCCAGAAATCACAGTGCACTTACCAGAATGCTAAAGATAGCCACTGCACGTAAATCAGGCATACTTCTTACACTTAAGTGTTCTTAATGGCCCCAGTGTGCTCATATATTCACAGCTATTAGGTTTAACTAACTTACGGTGACACCCACTAATTCACTTGGGCCATTTTTAACACAGAATCACAGGGTCTTTTAAACTCATTCTGTAATTAATTTTCTTTATTCCATAAAGTTTTCTTAGTGGGTATTTTCATTTCATGAAGGTCTATGGTATTAAGATGATAGCTTTGGGATTATTTACAAATATAATTAAAATAGGGAAAATTAAATAGTAAAGTTGAACAGTCTTTGGAGGTATTACTTCAGCATGAAAAACTTCTCTTCATCCCACCTACAAACATGGTTTAGGCCCTCATCGTAGCATGCCTGGATTACCAATAAAATTTTCCTAATAGCCTCTCCTCCTCCCCATTGTAATCCATTTATTCTTCACGTAGTTTTCCAAGTGACTCTCTAAAATGGAAATCATAACATGCAGGGCCAGTTTCATTGGGTGTGTAACCTGTGCTGTCACACGGGGGCCCATGCTCACTCACGAGGGCCCCATGGTTGGTCTTGATGCTCTGCTCTTGACATTCCTAATGATTTTTCCACAAGAGGTCTCGCATTTTCACTTTGCACTGGACCCTGCAATTTAAATAACCAGTCCTGGTAACATATAACCATGTAATCCTCTCATCACACTTCCTCATGAATGATCTAGAAGCCCCTCTTTGAATTTCCTAAGAATTCATGAAATATGATTTAGAAACATCTGGATTTTCTGTAAACTTCCTTATTTTGCAATTCTATAATTCTATGACCATAAAATGCTTTACAAATATAAATACTAAGGGACGTCAAAGATCTCATATTTACACAAGCACCTTCCAAACTGATCCAGTGCACATAAACCTAAGATGGCAGTAGTTTTTGTTCATTTGTGTTGGTTTCTCTGCTTGCTTGCTTTATCACACTGTTGACTTGTATAGACTTCATGGTCACACAATTCCCAACGTTTTTCTTTAGCAGTGACCTTTGTCTTTTCCTTTAAACTCACAGGTCTAGATTCAGCTTTTCAGTAATATTCAATGCCATCAATTATCTTGGTGTCTGACAAGAAATGTCTAAAAGGGCTCAAAGTAAAATAATCTTGATTCACTATATTTTTATATGAATTTGCAGCACTTGTACCACATTTTAAAGAAGAAATTTAGATTTAAACAATGAAACAATTATTAGTTGGTTTATTTCCCAAACACTGACAATAACAATTGATTCAGTTATGTATTCATTAATTTATCAAAAAAATATTGCTCACCTGTGATGTTCTAAGGATTCAAAGACAAAGGCATTCAGCCCTTAATCTCATGGTGCTTAATACTTAGATGTAGCTGGGAGGGGGAGGGTTCTATTAGTTTGCTAGGGCTGCCGTAATAAAATTGCACAGACTGGGTGGCTTAAACAACAGGAACTGATTTTATCACAGTTTGCAGGCTATAAGTCCAAGATTAAGGTGCTGCCAGGGTTGATGTCTGGTGCTGTCTCTCTCCTTGAGTTCCAGTCTGGTATTTTAACTTATTTGTTGAAACTTTACCTGATGGCAAGCATGTCTTACATGGAGTTTTGGTACCTAGCTCAGCCTTCAAAAGCCTGTTTAACTCATTAATGTTATATACTTAACGGATATTACTAATAATGCTATAGGACTACCATGAAGTACAACGTTTCCATGATGAAACGGGTAGAATGTTTTGATTCTTGGTGAATGTGTGAACAAAATTGTCTGTTTAGGTAGGAATATAGATTTCCTCACTGGAACCTTCTGTTGAGGCCTGGGACTAATTATGCTTTACTCCTCATTCACCTTACTTTCTACCCCCACTGACCTGCACTCAGTTCACACTCATCCACATGAACGCACGTGCACACACACACACACACACACACACACATACAGTTAACCACCACATCTTACCAGTTCAACTCCCTAAATATTTACTTAATCTGTTCTTAATTACAGCCATTACTCCAGTTCAGGATATGACGGTCCAACACCTAGAACCCCTTCAGCCAAAGTGATATTTTAAAACTCAGATCTTGTCCTATCATCTCCTGATGTCCCTTTAATGGCTTTCCATTTTCCTTTTAATAAAAATCCAAACTCCTTCACCTGACACACAAAGCCTTTGTGGTTTTTTGTTGTTTAATTTTCTTTTTAAAGCCATTTTTATTTCTTTGTTTTTGTGAACAAACATATGCTAATTTTTTAATGAAGTATAGTAGATTTATAATATTTAGTTTCAGGTGTACAGCATAGTGATTCAATATTTTTACAGGTTATACTCCATTAAAAGTCATTACAAGATAATGGCTGTAATTCCCTGTGCTATACAGTATATCCTTGTTGCTTATTACATAGTCATTTGTATCTCTTAATCCCATATACCTATCTTGCCCCTCCCCATTTCCCTCTCCCCACTGGTAACCACTAGTTAGTTTTCTGTATCTGTGAGTCTGTTTCTGTCTCACTATATACATTAGTTTGTTTTATGTTTTAGATTCCACATATAAGTGATGTCATACAGTATTTGTCTTTCTCTGGCTTATTTCACTAAGCATGATATCCTCTAGGTCCATCAACATACAGAGCCTTTGGAAACATGATCTCTGTCGCTCCAGACTGATTTCCCGCCACTCCCCTCTCTGCGGTCACCTCCCAGCACTCGCCCACACCCCACCAACCAAACCTTCAGTCTGACACACTGATTTTCAGTTCCTCCAGTTTCTCCTTTGTGCATGCTCTCACCTCTGCTTGAAGAACCCCTCAAGCCATGCCCTCCTCCAAGACAGAGGTAGAGGCTACTGCATATGGCATGGTGGTGGTCAGAGCATGGACTTCACACCTAACTGCTTGAATTTGGAGCCCTGCTTCATCACTATTAGCCATAAGTCCACGGGCTACTTAACCTTAGCCTAAGTCTTAACCTTTCTGTATCTTAGTTACCTCTGCTGTTAAGTACCAAAGTCGTGGAATTATTTGGATTACATGATTGACACAAGTACTGCATGTAGAATAGTCCTTGACAATAGTAAGCATTCAGGTGATCTTAACTTTTATTGTGATTAATTAGTTATTGAGAGTGAGCCCCACACCGTGTTAGCCACTGAGGTGACAAAGAGGAAAGGATATTTCTATCCCTCATAAGCTAGCAAAGAAGAAAAAAAATATTGTTTCAATACAAAAATGATGTCTTTTCATAATTGTTGTGAACAAAATGCCTAGTAGCAAAGCGAGAATGAGTTCACTCCCCACAACAGCTGGACCAGAGACTGGGAATGTGATTTGAGGTGCAGGGCAGGCATCAAGGAGAGAGGGATCTTTTAACATCTAGCCACTCATGTGCCCCAGGCCTAGAGCTTCTTGAGGTACGGGATGAAAGCTGGTGGGGATATGGGAGAAGAGAGGCCACTCATAGGGTTCATCCTCTCCATTTAATCCTTCTTCTTGAGGAGGAGTGAGGTGAGAGTTGGAGATCGGATGGGGGCACAGTGGAAATGAATCTAGGCGGCTTTTAGTTGAATGAAAATTGAGGGGTGGGAGGAGAGAAGTCTCAAGACATGAGATGGGGGAACAAAAGGCACCTCCTAAGACCCTTGGGACCATAGAGGAAAACTTATCCCCCTGTGATTTAGCCACAGATGAGGGTTAGCAATGAGGTCAGCAATATCCTGAAAGCACACTCTCAGATTTTAAGATATCCCTTGAAATCTCACACTGTTATATTTAATATTTATTATTTGTGTGAAATGGGTAAAGTACTTTGTTGCTACTTGCAAACATATATACACTGTCTTTTATTATATACTCCCAGTAACTATGAGACTCTGTGTGGGGTTGGGGGAGGCCAGGGGAGCATGCCTTCTCTTCACACATTTCTTTTCCTTATTGCATTATTACATTTTCTTTTTAAGTCTTATGAGTCTTTTCCTATTATTGTATAATTTAAGAGAGTATCTCAAGATCTGTACTCCAGTTCTTAGTCTTTAATTTTTTATAATTCATATGATATATAGATTATTATACATAGTGCATATCATACAGCGATCGTGTATTTGGATAATCACTTATCCATTAATTATAGCTTCTTTCCTTAGCTAAGGAAAATCTGAGAAACATTGTGAGTCCTAAGATTTAACCACAAATTTAAAGTTTTGAGGATTTGTCAGAGATATTTGAGATGTGCTTTTACCATTTTTACCACTAACTTCTTATCCCTGATTTTTTTTTTTCCTTTTTCCTTTTTGCGGTACGCGGGCCTCTCACTGTTGTGGCCTCTCCTGTTGCAGAGCACAGGCTCCGGACGCGCAGGCTCAGCGGCCATGGCTCCCGGGCCCAGCCGCTCCGCGGCATGTGGGATCTTCCCGGACCAGGGCACGAACCCATGTCCCCTGCATCGGCAGGCGGACTCTCAACCACTGTGCCACCAGGGAAGCCCCTTATCCCTGATATTAAACTTAAATTTCTTATTTGCATATTTTAATAGTTTAGTAGGTTCTACTTTCTTCATTTGCCTTTAAGTTAAACCAAAATTAATTCCTCAATTCATCTAACAGTCTAGTGCACGTTTTGTTGTATTTAAAGGTCTCTAGGTTGGTCTTTGACATATTAATTTCACTTTCTTACTTACCAGTTAGAGAATTTTAAATCTTAGAGATGATGGAATTCTCACAATCACAGGAATCAAATTCCTTTTGCTTGCATGTAGCTCCTCACATGTCACATAGCTTTCTTTTCCTTGTATCCCAATCAGAAATAAGACAGAAGCCTATCTTTATCTAAATATTATCTTACTATTTTATCTGGTGAATGGAAACAGCTGTTAGATGATGGAAATGTTTTTATAGATGACAGAGAAAATGTCAAGTAAAGGAGTTTTTGTTCTTCTGGCTGATGGACGAAGTGCTGTGTGTACAATATATTTATCATGGGGGTCATACTGGAGAGAAATGGCCTCCATGTAAAACCAGCCACGGCTGCATTACAAGGATAAAGTAAATGTGTCAGTGATGAAGGGGCTGCTATTCACAGCCAAACCATCAGTCGGCCATTGTGCTGGGGGCAGCTGAGTCACTGAGCGTATTCTGATCCTAACTGTGTGTACCAGCTGGTCCTGAACACTGAACTTGTTGTTAATTTACATCACATTTGTGACTCCCTAGCGTTACCCATTCAGGGACATCAACTACACGATAAATTTTGTGTCTGTGATTATGTGATCTTTTGTTAGGGACCCATTAAGTATATTGTAAAGAAAATGGATGGCCACCCTTGGTTTTTCAAATGCAATATGTTTAAGGACCTTTATTTCCATGCACATAAGTTAGGCGATTCAATTTATTATTTCTCCCAGCAAATGTAGTTTTAATCCAAATATATCATTTTAATCCTTTAGGTTTTTTCCTGGCACAGAGCAAACAAAAATCTTCATGGTGCCTTGTTACAGTAATAAAACTTACACTCCTTGTAAGATAACTGTGCTAAATCCTACAGACTGTTATTGTCATTTTCATTTAAAAACTGATCTAACTAAGATTCAGAGAAGTTAAGTAATCTGTCTAAGGTCACAGAAATAATCAGTGGTAGACTGACATTTTAGCCCAGGTTACTAAACTCCTAAAGTTCAGCTTTTCCTCCTGGTTTACACTGACTAAATAAGGAATCCACCAAGTATTTAAAGGGTATCGGGGGGACCTTCAAGTTGACGGAGGAGTAAGACGTGGAGATCACCTTCCTCCCCACAAATACATCAGAAATACATCTACTTGTGGAACAACTCCTACAGAACAACTACTGAATGCTGGCAGAAGACCTCAGACTTCCCGAAAGGCAAGAAAATCCCCACATACCTGGGTAGGGCAAAAGAAGAAGAAAAAACAGAGACAAAAGAATAGGGACAGGACATGCACCTCTGGGAGGGAGCTGTGAAGGAGGAAAAGTTTCTGCCCACTAGGAAGCCCCTCCACTGGTGGAAACGGGGCGTGGGCAGGGGGGATGCTTTGGAGCCACAGACGAGAGCGCAGCGACAGGGGTGCAGAGGGCAAAGCGGAGAGATTCCCACACAGAGGTTCGGTGCCAACCAGCACTTACTAGCCTCAGAGGCTTGTCTGCTCACCCGCTGGGACAGATGGGGGCTGGGATCTGAGGCTTGGGCTTCGGAGGTCAGATCCCAGGGAGAGGACTGGGGTTGGCTGCGTGAACACAGCCTGAAGGGAGCTACTGTGCCACAGCTAGCTGGGAGGGAGTCCGGGAAAAAGTCTGGAGCTGCCAAAGAAGCAAGAGACCATTGTTTCCAGATGCTCGAGGAGAGGGGATTCAGAGCACCACCTAAGTGAGCTCCAGAGACAGGCGCGAGCCATGGCTATCAGCTCAGATACAAGAAATGGGCATGAGATGCTAAGGCTGCTGCTGCAGCCACCAAGAAGCCTGTGTGCAAGCACAGGTCACTATCCACATCTCCCCTCCCAGGAGCCTATGCAGCCTGCCACTTACAGGGTCCCGTAATCCAGAGATAACTTCCCTGGGAGAGCACACGTCGCGCCTCAGGCTGGTCCAAACTCACGCTGGCCTCTGCCGCCGCAGGCTCGCCCCGCATACCAGTTATAACTACTGTACCCCTTCCTCCCCCCCGTCATGAGTGAGCCAGAGCCCCCTAATAAGCCACTGTTTTAACCCCGTCCTGTCTGGGCGGGAACAGAAGTCTAAGGGCAGCCTACACACAGAGGTGGGGCCAAAACCAAAGCTGAACCCCAGGAGCTGTGCGAACAAAGAAGGGAAAGAGAAATCTCTCCATGTAAACTCAGGAGCAGCGGATTAAATCCCCACAATTCCTTTTTTTTTTTTTTTTTTTGGTGGTACGCGGGCCTCTCACTCTTGTGACCTCTCCCATTGCGGAGCACAGGCTCCGGACGCGCAGGCTCAGCGGCCATGGCTCACAGGCCTAGCCGCTCCGTGGCATGTGGGATCTTCCCGGACCGGGTCATGAACCCGTGTCCCCTGCATCGTCAGGCAGACTCTCAACCACTGCGCCACCAGGGAAGCCCCACAATTACTTTTTTATTTTACTAATTTAAAATTTTTTTTAATTTTAATTATTTTATTTTATTTATTTTTTTCTGTCTTTTTTTTCTCCCTTTTCTTCTGACCCATGTGGCTGACAGGGTCTTGGTGCTCCACCCTAGTGTCAGGCCTGAGCCTCTGAGGTGGGAGAGGCCAAGTTCAGGACTTTGGACTGCCAGAAACCTCCCGGCCCCACGTAATATCAATCGGCGAGAGCTCTCCCAGAGACCTCCATCTCAATGCTAAGGACCACCTCCACCTAAAGGCCAGCAACTCCAGTGCTCGATGGTCCATGCCAAACAACTAGCAAGACAGGAACACAATCCCACCCATTAGCAGAGAGGCTGCATAAAATCATAATAAGATCACAGACACACCAAAACACACCACCAGAAGGACAAGATACGACCCCACCCACAAGAACACAGGCACCAGTCCCCTCCACCAGGAAGCCTCCACAAGCCACTGAACCAGCCTTACCCACTGGGTGCAGACAACAAAAACAATGGGAACTACGAACCTGTAGCCTGCGAAAAGGGGACCCCAAACACAGTAAGTTAAGCAAAATGAGAAGACAGAAAAATATGCAGTAGATGAAGGAGCAAGGTAAAATGCCACCAGACCAAACGAATGCAGAGGAAATAGACAGTCTACCTGAAAAAAGAATTCAGAGTAATGATAGTAAGGATGACCCGAAATCATGGAAACAGAATGGAGAAAATACAAGAAACATTTAATAGGGACCTAGAAGAAGTAAAGAGCAAACAAACAATGATGAACAACACAATAAATGAAATTAAAAATTCTCTAGAAGGAATCAATAGCAGAATAACAGAGGCAGAAGAACAGATAAGTGACCTGGAAGATAAAATAGTGGAAATAACTACTGCAGAGCAGAATAAAGAAAAAAGAATGAAAAGAATTGAGGACAGTCTAGAGACCTCTGGGACAACAATAAACATACCAACATTTGAATTATAGGGGTCCCAGAAGAAAAAGAGAAAAAGAAAGGGTCTGAGAAAATATTCCAAGAGATTATAGTTGAAAACTTCCCTAACGTGGGACAGAAATAGTCAATCAAGTCCAGGAAGCACAGAGAGTCCCATACAGTTAAATCCAAGGAGAAACACACCAAGACACATATTAATCAAACTATCAAAAATTAAATACAAAGAAAAAATATTAAAAGCAGCAAGGGAAAAGCAACAGAAAACATAAAAGGGAATCCCCATAAGGTTAACAGCTGATTTATCAGCAGAAACTCTACAAGCCAGAAGGCAGTGGCAGGACATATTTAAAGTGATGAAAGGGAAAAACCTACAACCAAGATTACTCTACCCAGCAAGGATCTCATTCATATTCGATGGAGAAATTAAAACCTTTACAGATAAGCAAAAGCTAAGAGAATTCAGCACCACCAAACCAGCTTTACAACAAGTGCTAAAGGAACTTCTAGGCAGGAAACCCAAGAAAAGGAAAAGACCTACAATAACAAACCCAAAACAGTGAAGAAAATGGTAGTAGGAACATATGTATCGATAATTACCTTAAATGTGAATGGATTAAATGCTCCAACCAAAAGACATAGACTGGCTGAATGGATACAAAACAAGACCTGTATATATGTTGTCTACAAGAGACCCACTTCAGACCTAGGGACAAATACAGCTGAAAGTGAGGCGATGGAAAAAGATATTCCATGCAAATGGAAATCAAAAGAAAGCTGGAACAGCAATTCACATATCAGACAAAATAGACTTTAAAGTAAAGACTATTACAGGAGACAAAGAAGGGCACTACATAATGATCACGGGATCAATCCAAGAAGTAGATATAACAATTGTAAATATTTATGCACCCAACATAGGAGCACCTCAATACATAAGGCAAATGCTAACAGCCATGAAAGGGAAAATCGACAGTAACACAATCATAGTAGGGGACTTTAACACTCCACTTTCACCAATGTACAGATCATCCAAAATGAAAATAAATAAGGAAATACAAGCTTTAAATGACACGACAGACCAGATAGATTTAATTGATATTTATAGGACATTCCATCCCAAAACAACAGAATACACTTTCTTCTCAAGTGCTCATGGAACATTCTCCAGGATAGATCATAACTTGGGCCACAAATCAAGCCTTGGTATATTTAAGAAAATTGAAGTCATATCAAGTATCTTTTCTGACCACAACGCTATGAGACTAGATATCAATTAGAGGAAAAAAAAACTGTAAAACATACAAACCCGTGGAGGCTAAACAGTATGCTACTGAATAACCAAGAGACCGCTGAAGATACCAAAGAGGAAATCAAATACCTAGACACAAATGACAATGAAAACACGATGACCCAAAATGATGGGATGCAGCAAAAGCAGTTCTAAGATGGAAGTTTATAGCAATACAATCCTACCTCAAGAAAAAAGAAAAATCTCAAATAAACAACCTAACCTTACACCTCAAGCAATTAGAGAAAGAAGAACACAAAAACCCCAAAGTTATCAGAAGGAAAGAAATCATAAAGATCAGATCTGAAATAAATGAAAAAGAAATGAAGGAAACAATAGTAAAGAGCAATAAAACTAAAAGCTGGTTCTTTGAGAAGATAAACAAAATTGAGAAACCACTAGCCAGACTCATCAAGAAAAAAAGGGAGAAGACTCAAATCAACAGAATTAGAAATGAAAAAGGAGAAGTAGCAACTGACCCTACAGAAATACAAAGAATCATGAGGGATGACTACAAGCAACTATATGCCCATAAAATGGACAGCCTGGAAGAAATGGACAAGTTCTTAGAAAAGCACAACCTTCTGAGACTGAACCAGGAAGAAATAGAAAATATAGAGACCAATCACAAGCACTGAAGTTGAAACTGTGATTAAAAATCTTCCAACAAACAAAAGCCCAGGACCAGGTGGCTTTACAGGCTATTTCTATCAAACATTTAGAAAAGAGCTAGCACCTCTCCTTCTCAAACTCTTCCAAAATATAGCAGAAGGAGGAACACTCCCAAACTCATTCTACGAGGCCATCATTACCCTGATACCAAAACCAGACAAAGATGTCTCAAAAAGAGAAAACTGCAGGCCAATATCACTGATGAATATAGATGCAAAAATCCACAACAAAATACTAGCAAACAGAATCCAACAGCACATTTAAAGGTTCATACACCATGATCAACTGGGGTTTATCCCAGGAATGCAAGGATTCTTCAATATATGCAAATCAATCAATGTGATACACCATATTAACAAATTGAAGCATAAAAACCATCTGATCATCTCAATAGATGTAGAAAAAGCTTTTGACAAATTTCAACACCCATTTATGATAAAAACTCTCCAGAAAGTAGGCATAGGGGAATTAGCATAATAAAGGCCATATATGACAAACCCACAGCCAACATTGTTCTTACTGGTGAGAAACTGAAACCGTTTCCTCTGAGATAGGAACAAGACAAAGTTGCCCACTCTCACCACTGTTATTCAACATAGTTTTGGAAGTTTTAGTCACAGCAATCAGAGAAGAAAAAGAAAGAAAAGGAATCCAAATTGGAAAAGAAGAAGTAAAGCTGTCACTGTTTGCAGATGACATGATACTGTACATAGAGAATCCTAAAGATACTACCAGAAAACTACTAGAGCTAATCAATGAATGTGGTAAAGTAGCAGGATACAAAATTAATGCTCAGGAATCTCTTGCATTCCTATACACTAATGATGAAAAATCTGAAAGAGAAATTAAGGAAACACTTCCATTTACCATTGCAACAAAAATAATAAAATGCCTAGAAATAAACCTACCTAAGGGGACAAAGTCCTGTATGCAGAAAACTATAAGACACTGATGAAAAAAACTAAAGATGATACAAACAGATGGAGAGACATACCATGTTCTTGGATTGGAAGAGTAAAATTGTGAACATGACTATTTTACCCAAAGCAACCTACAGATTCAATGCAATCCCTATCAAACTACTACTGGCATTTTTCATAGAACTAGAACAAAAAATTTCACAATTTGTATGGAAACAAAAAAGACCCTGAATAGCCAAAGCAATCTTGAGAAAGAAAAAAAACAGAGCTGGAGGAGTCAGGCTCCCAGACTTCAGACTATACTACAAAGCTACAGTAATCAAGACACTATGGTACTGGCACAAAAACAGAAATATAGATCAGTAGAACAGGATAGAAAGCCTAGAGATAAACCTACACATGTATGGTCACCTTATCTTTGATAAAGGAGGCAAGAATATACAATGGAGAAAAGACAGCCTCTTCAATAGTGGTGCTGGGAAAACTGCACAACTACATGTGAAAGAATGAAATTAGAACACTTCCTAACACCATACGCAAAATAAACTCAAAATGGATTAAAGATCTAAATGTAAGGCCAGACACTATCAAACTCTTAGAGGAAAACATAGGAAGAATACTCTTTGACATAAATCACAGCAAGAACCTTTTTGACCTACCTCCTAGAGAAATGGAAATAAAAACAAAAATAAATGGGACCTAATGAAACTTAAAAGCTTTTGCACAGCAAAGGAAACCATAAACAAAGTGAAAAGATAACCCTCAGAATTGGCAAAAATATTTGCAAACGAAGCAAGTGACAAAGGATTAATCTCGACAGTATACAAGCAGCTCATGCAGCTCAATATCAAAAAAAACATTCAACCCAATCCAAAAATGGGCAGAGGAGCTAAATAGACATTTCTCTAAAGAAGATATACAGATTCCCAATAAACACATGAAAGGATGGTCCACATCACTAATCATTAGAGAAATGCAAATCAAAACTACAATAAGGTATCACCTCACACCGGTCAGAATGGCCATCTTCAACAAATCTATAAACAATAAATGCTGGAGAGGATGTGGAGAAAAGGGAACCCTCTTGCACTGTTTGTTGGGAAAGTAAATTTATACAACCACTATGGAGAACAGTATGGAGGTTCCTTAAAAAACTAAAAATAGAACTACCATAGGACCCAGCAATCCCACTCCTGGGCATATACCCTGAGAAAACCATAATTCAAAAAGATACATGTACCACTATGTTCATTGCAGCACTATTTACAATAGCTAGGAAATGGAAGCAACCTATATGTCCGACAGATGAATGGATAAAGATGTGGCACATATATACAATGGAATATTACTCAGCCATAAAAAGAAATGAAATTGAGTTATTTGTAGTGAGGTGGATGGACCTAGAGACTGTCATACAGAGTGGAATAAGTCAGAAAAAGAAAAACAAATGCTGTATGCTAACACATATATATGGAACCAAAAAAAAAAGTGGTTCTGATGAACCTAGGGGCAGGACAGGAATAAAGGCACAGACGTAGAGAATGGGCTTGAGGACACAGGGAGGGGGAAGGGTAAGGTGTGACGAAGTGAGAGAGTAGCATTGACATATATACACTACCAAATGTAAAATAGATAGCTAGTGGGAAGCAACTACATAGCACAGGGAGATCAGCTCAGTGCTTTGTGACCACCTAGAGGGGTGGGATAGGGAGGGTGGGAGGGAGACGCAAGATGGAGGGGATATGGGGATATATGTATATGTTTAGCTGATTCACTTTGTTATACAGCAGAAACTAACACAACATTGTAAAGCAATCATACTCCAATAAGATGTTAAAAAAAATAAAATATCAATAAAATACAAAACGATTAACTTTTAGAAGCAAAATGTTTTTTAAAAAGCTGTTTTAGGGCTTCCCTGGTGGCGCAGTGGTTGAGAGTCCGCCTGCTGATGCAGCTGACGCGGGTTCGTGCCCCGGTCTGGGAAGATCCCACATGCCGCGGAGCGGCTGGGCCCGTGAGCCATGGCCGCTGAGCCTGCGCGTCCGGAGCCTATGCTCCGCAACAGGAGAGGCCCGCGTACTGCAAAAAAAAAAAAAAAAGCTGTGTTAATAATCAGAACCTGAAAAAATAGACTGTGATAGTTTAACTCTGAAAATTAAAGATAATTCCATAAAATCATTTTATTACTTTATGTGCTGCTTGAAATAGTAATATATTAATAGATGTAAAAGTTAGATATAGTTAAAAGATATAGCTAACTATTGTCTTACAGAACACGAGTGCCCTAAAAAATGGTTTTAGGTTCAGTACACAACTCCAACCAATATAATAAATAAAAATAATAAAATAGCAATAAATGCTGAAATAGGAACAATATTTTTGAATATTAACTGATATATTTTTCACTTCCCTTGAATCATATGCTCTTGTCTATGTCTGCAATATCTAGTAGAAATATAAAATGAACCACATATATGATTATTGATTTTCGAAGTCATATTTTTCAAAAGCAAAAACAAAGGTTCAAGTTTTAAAATATATTTTATTTAACCAAGTATGTCTAAATTTTAACATTTCAATATGTGTCAATATAAAAATTATTGAGATATTTTGCATTCCCCTTTTTGCAAAGTTTTCAAAATCCAGTGTCTATTTGTCTTTTGCAATTCAGCTCAGTTCTGATACTACATTTTCATCTCGAGTATTTGATCTCTATTTAGGTTTCATAAAATTTACAGTGTAAAAGTAGAAACACATACCCAGTTTGTTCCAAACATATTTAAAAGTTTTCTAATAATCAAAGCAAGTACCAGTTTTAAAAACTGAAATTAACTAATATTAAAAATGCAGTCCCTTGGTCCCACTGTCTATGTTTCCAGTGCTCAGTAGCTCTAGCTAGTAGCTACCATATTGGGCAACGTAGCTCTAGGATTTCTCATCTGTTATTCAGTGTCTCAGAGAAGGACATGCCATAAGAGAAGGGCCAACATCTATCTCCCCGTTTCCCTGTCTGCTAGCTTCTGGCAGCCCCCACTCTACTCTCTGCTTGTATGGGGTTGACTATTTTAGATTGCACATATAAGCGAGATCTTGCAGTATTTGTCTTTCCTCGCCTGGCATATTTCACTTAGCATAATGTCCTTCAGGTTGATTCGTGTTGTCTCAAATGGCAGGACTTCCTTCTTTTTTAATCCTGAATAGTATTATATCTATACATACCACACAGATATAATGTATAGCAATGTAACTACACTGTATTGTGTACTTGAAATTTGCTAAGAGAGTAGGTAGATCTTAAATGTACACATACACACAAAATGGTAACTATGTGAGGTAATGGTTACATTAAATTAGCTTGATTATGGTGATCACAATGTACACATATATAAAAACAGCAAGTTGCATACCTTAAGTATATCGATTTTTTAAATTTGTCAATTATACCTCAGTAAAACTGGAAAAAGAAAAAGAGAGATGGGCCAGTACCAATTAGAAAAGGAAGACAATGTTTGGCTTCAGTAGTCAAATCTCTCTTTGTCAAAAGAGAACAGGAATTTCTAAATTCCAAAGCTACCTTTACATACCAAAAGCAAAATTTGAAGATCTGTGTATTTTATTACAAGGTAATAATAAAGAGTACACAGGATATAGTATAAACAGGGTGGTACCACCAACATATAGATGGGGAAGGTGGCAGACTTTCTCTCTCCCTCATTCTGTTCCTCTTCAGTGCAGGATGGATGCCCATGATGAAGTTTAGGTCAGTTAGGGGAAAAAAAAGTAGCTGCATGCTCTATACAATCTAGGTTTAGTACATAAAATTTATGGCTTCAATATACCACTGTTTATTGTGCTTCCCCAACACAGCCCTGAAAGGTCTGAATTATGTGGACACAAATCTGGTACAAAGTCCATGGTCTTTCTACCACTGCATTACCTCTCATCACAATTCTATTACATACCCTATCAAATACATTTACATTGCAGTTTGGCAAATTTATGATCACGGATAAGTATGGATATAATAATAAGACTTTCAGGACACTGCACACCTGGCTTAATAAATGTACAGTCCAAATTTTGTTCAATGTCTGTGTACCAATTTGCAAATAAATCTCCAGTGGAGTGCCATGGAATTCTACCCTTGACACTGCCTTGTTATTGGTGATCTGTATGGTGCTAAGAAGAAGCTGAGAGAAATGGGACTAATTTGATAGATGTCAACCTCAAAGGTCAAAAGGGTTTTAAAAGGTGGAATGCTATTTTGAAAACAATTAAGAAATTTGAATTTTTAAAAATAACCCCAGGAATCCAAGATAAGAAGAACTTGGTGGGACGTCAGTCCATGTGAGGACTACAAACAATACGACCAGTAGTAATGCTATGTGGTTATTAAAAAAACAAAACCAAAAAAACCTATTGCTTCTTAGGATATATGAATCAAAGTAGTCCAAACCTGGAAATCAGTTTAAAGAATCCATCCTAACCTGATTATGAATTGTAGATTCATGAGTAAGACTATAGGGTGCAATCCGAATAAACCCACACATTATGGTCAATTAATCTATGACAAAGAAGGCAAGAATATACAATGGAGGAAAGACAGTCTCTTCAATAAGTAGTGCTGGGAAAACTGGACGGCTACCATTCTCTAACACCAAACTCAAAATGGATTAAAGACCTAAATGTAAGACTGGATACTATAAAACTCCTGGAGGAAAACATAGGCAGAACACTCTTTGACATAAATCACAGCAATATTTTTTTGGAGCAGTCTCCTAGAGTGATGGAAATAAATACCAAAATAAACAAATGGGACCTAATTAAACTTAAAAGCTTTTGCACAGCAAAGGAAACCATAAACAAAATGAAAAGACAGCCTAAGGAATGGGAGAAAATATTTACAAACGATGCTACAGACAAGGGACTAACTTCCAAAATATGCAAGCAGCTCATACAGCTTAATATCAAAAAAAAAAAAACCCAATCATTTTATACATAAGGAGTTCAAGGCTTAGATAGGTTGAATAACTTGCTTAAGTAAGTGACAGAGCCAGGACTCAAACCCAAATCTCATTGGTTCCAGAGCAGGTAACCTAATCACTATGCCACAGTTATCCCTTATGGATCATTTTTACAAATTCCAGTCCATTCATTCATTCACGCATGAAGCAGATATTGATTGATTATCATAGTTTTCTTTTGACACCATGACAAAATACCACAAACTTAGGGACTTAAAACAACCCAAGGTTATTATCCTAGAGTTCCATAGATCTGAAGTCCAGCATGGTCTCACTGGGCTAAAATCAAGGTTTCAGCCTGGCTGCATCCCTTCAAGAGGCTCTAGGGAGAATTCATTCCCTGCCTTTTCCAGCTCCCAGAGGCTATCTGAATTCCTTGGTTGGTTGCTCCCTTTCTCCATCGTCAAAGACGGCAGCATAGCATCTTCGGATCTCTCTGACTACAGTTAGGGAAGGTTATCCATTTTTGAAGACTCATGTGATTTGGTGACATATTCACAAGTTCCTAGGATTAGAGCTTCGGCATTGTTAGGGGGCTAATATTCTTTCTATCACAGGTGCCTACCCTGTACCAGGCTTTGATCCAGGCAATATGAGATAGACAAGGAGGAGAAAGACAATAGCAACTAAACACATGCATATGCAAGACAATTTCTGATAGCGATGTGTATTTTCTGACAATAAAAGAGTTCAAAAATTCAGTTTTCCCCAAGCATGTCATTCATGCATTCATTAATTCAACATTTTTGAATACCTATTACATAAAAGGAGTTCTATGCATTTCAGGTGGAATGGTGAATGGACAGAGGTTTTATTCTAATGGAATATTCTCGTGGAGGCAACAGATATACCTACACAGAAATGGGGAACATGATTTTAAATAGTGACAAATGCTATGAAGAAAATACTCTATACTCTTTCTCTTGTGCCTTTGCATTTTTCATTTATTCGTTCTTTTATTTAGTAAGTCTAGTAAGTCTTTTGAGTGCTTACTGTGTTTCAGGCAAAGTGCTAAGCTCAGGGCTTACAGTGCAGACTCCAGATTTGCCTTCTGTGTCCTCACTGTAGTGAAGGGAACAACCCAAATGAGTATAAACCACACATTGTGGTAAGTGTTCTGGGAGAGGACGACGCAGGTGCTTGGGGAGCGCATTAGCAGGGTTACGGATGCTCTCCCTGGGTCTAGGACACCTTTTACCCCCATTTCCCCTTTGCCGGGAACTCGTACTCATCCTTCTGGATCTAACCTAGATTCCTCCTCTTTGAATAACAGTTTCAGGTGTATAGTAAGTAATTAACAAACACAAACATTTGTGTTTTTATTTTATAATAGTATTGTTTTAAAATTGTACAGTGCTTTCTCATTTACCCAAGAGATAGATTAATATTCTCACAAGTGAGTCCATTCACTTTACTACATGGGCATTGAGATTATATTTTAGTAAAAGCAAACAAGTAAGCAAAAGCCCTTTATATGTGTGTCAATTATTGTATATATTGTATAAGCAAGGAAAAAAATGTGTAGAAGAATATACACCTCGCTGTTAGCAGGTAGCAAATGACTGGTTTTAACCTTCTGTATCTTGGGGCTAATAGATATTCATGGGATTGATGAATAAGAACTGCCTAATAATGGCTAAATGGCTTGGCCTATGAGGTAGTGAGCATTCACTGACCCTTGAGGACTGAGCAGATACCATCCTGCTCAGATTATACACCCTTCTGTTTGTGTTTTATTTTAGCTACATTTTGACATCTGGTTAACCTAGATGGTTTCATAAGTGAATTAAAAACCAAGAGAGCATAAATAATCAATTCCTGTCCTGTGTCCAACTTGCTTAATAGATTCTCATGCTATAATTTCCTCTTCTGCAAATTAGGTATAATAGACCTTCTGTAAGGATAACACAATTAGACTGGTTAAAAGGCACTTACGTTCATAAGTACCAAAAAGTTTCCTAGTACATATAAGTGCAAACTCAAATTTTTCTTCTGTGACATCCATGTCAACTGATTATGGTACAGAAAAATCTGTGCATTATAAAGCACTACAGTGACCCACTTTAAAGTTGAAATTATTTGAAGAAATGTCGTCCTTCTCCCATAACGCTTAAAATTCAATTACCTTCTATTCTGGTTCTGGACATTAAGTGGGGATCTGGTGGGGGAAGAGCCAAATCCCAGGCTATTCCTAATATAAAAGCCTTTTCATGAGTTTGCATAGTGGCCAGACTGTGTCTTGGGACGCTTTATAAACAATGCTTAAGTCATAGAGCATCTTAGGAATAAACTCAAATTCAAGAGACACTTCAGAGGATTGTAACCCAAGGTCACAGATTACTATAGGCTTACACAATTTGGATAAGTTAGGGCTGAGCTCTATCTGTGATGGCCTCTGGGGTTGAAGGAGAAGGCAAATGTTTTCCAAAGCCATACAGATTCTGTAGGAGATTTCCCACACAAACCACATATATACTACTTCCTACTTCTTCCTACTAGTACAGTATAGATGTAGCCTCACTGCTATGTACTATGGTGGCCTTCTTTCCCGTATTTTTCATTTCATTTCTCTTGCATTCACTGATACTTAGCTTATGCCATTTTCTCTAGGCCAGAAATCAATCAAGAAAGAAACAAAGGTTAAAGGCACCAAAGTGCTTTACCCCTACTTCCCATTGACATCTCTCCTTCTCAAAAGTGCCACCCCCAATAGTTAAGTTGTATATTCTTCATAGTAAGCTTTGTCTTGAGTCAATTTTTTCATCTATAAAATGAAGATAATGATGATTTCTTACTAATATGGTTATTTTGAGGATTTAATAAGTAAAGTAAAATGCTTAGAACATTGCCTTGAACAGCCATCGCTCATTAAATCATAGCTATAATAAGTATTAGCAGTATTAATCCTATTCAGTTATCATTTCACGTTCATTTTGTTTTAATAAGGATAGGATGTCTTTAGCGTTCTGACAGATGTGAAGAAATGCAAAGGTAAGAAGTTAGTAATCAGCCGCATAGCTGTGTTACAGAAAATCCCACAAGCAGCTCAAATTTCACTCCCTGTTTATATGCACGAGTCAAATAAGGAATTACTCTATTAGGTACGTCACTGGACACCTGAAGTGGTGTGATATTCTTGCCTTGTTACTCATGTGGGCAAAACTCTTTAATATATTCCCTCAGAATGGCAAAAGCACCATTTTCTCTTTCTCATCTCCTATTTCCCTCTCATGTATACTTATTCTTCTTAACTGAGATTATTTAGCTCTTTCAAGCACAGGTTTAGAATACACAGACATAGCTCTGAAGGTCATAGGCCCAAAATGGAGAAAATCCAGCTTTTTTTTCCCCTAGAGTATCGGGACCAGGGATAGATTGCAAAGAGCTAGAACTTGGCTAGGTAGAAGCCTTGTATCACATGAACTGTTTAAATATTCATACAGTGTGTACTGGCAGCTAACAGGGCTGCAAACTTGCCCAGGAAAAAAAAAAAAAGAGAAAAGATAATTACTGAATTTCATAGCATTCTAAAATGGCTGCCATGAACTAAAAGCATAAGTGCTGATTTTGGTTTAATCTCTTAGGCAAATGTATTTTTTATTCAACTGAGGACAATAGGCAAGTGGTTATATGCATTTCTAAGTATTTTTCTGATTATAGTATCAGATTCTGACATTAATATCATAAAAACTGATTGCACTGCCAAAGCCATCTCTTTAATAGTTACTTTACTAGTGACTTGAAATAATAACTGACACATTTCCTTCACAGTCAACAGATTCACTTATATAGGAACACATGGTTTAAGTTATGAGCAATTGAGCTATAGAATAAATCAGATTGGGGGAAAGACTGGGTTTTTTGAGCATGGTGGCTCACAACTTGAAGGCATTTCATTCTGTGCAATCAGCTGACACTTAATTGTTCTTCATTAGCATATGTGAAGATGCCAAAAATGTAGGTGTTTACTAATTGTTTTGTTTTGGCTTTAGCTGACACATTTCCCCCATCATCGTTAATTTTTTTTTGTTGTCCTAATGCTGGTTGATAAAATTTGGTTAAAACAAAGTAATTTCACAATTTCAGGTAACAGCATGAAAGCAAACCTTGGCACTGTATTGAACTTTAAATTCTTTTTTCAAAGTAGTATCTGTTTAGTGGAAATCCATTCCATTTTGTTTTTTATAACTATACTCACAACTTCTAATTTTTATAAAGTATGCATCCTCTCCATATGGTATACAAAAATGTAAACATTAAAAACATTCATTCATCAGTTTTCCCCTTGTAATAGTATTGATCTAAAATGTAAATTCAGATGAAACAAGAATAAGTACATTAAAAGTTAAAAAAAAGTCACTTAGAATGTCTGCACTCAGTACCTTAGATAATTACTAGTACATAAGAATTGGTCATTAGTCAATATAAGGTAAGTAAAATGAACTAATCACTACTTTTAAACTCTACTTTTAAGAAACTTCTTTCAAAAAATTCATAAACTTCAGTTAATTATTTGAACTATATAGGCATATCTATGTCAATAAATATGTATATGTACAGACACATATATGAGGTGTATATCAAGGAAATACGTTCATGGAAAGTCATGTTTTTCATTTACTATTTCAGATGTACATTACCAACACAATCAAAGCCAAAGGAACAAGACTTGCTAAGCCCGTTCTATGCCTGGGCTTAATGTGTTTGGCCTTTCTTACTGGGCTCAACAGAGTAGCAGAATATCGAAATCATTGGTCCGATGTGATAGCAGGCTTTCTGGTTGGAATATCTATAGCAGTATTTCTGGTAAGTACAAATTTCTTTAAATATAAGTTGTTTCTTAATCAACGTGTATAACCACCTATTAGAAAATACAGGTGTGAATCACTGGGTTTAGTTGTCAAAAGGTGGTATAGCAAATAGAAATATTTATGTTTTAAGTCATTCGTTTCTTCCTGCTCCCTCATTTATTCTGCCCAAAGTCAGGTTTGGGGGTGAAGAAAACACATTGGGTTGACCAAAATGTTCGTTCGGGTTTTTCGTAACATCTTACGGGAAACCTGAACGAACTTTTTGGCCAACCCAATATATTCTACATTTAAAGATGAACAAAATATTTTCATGTAAAATGGAACGGGGCTAAAAACACTCATGCCTCCGCAGATGGTTTTTAAAACTGGGTTGTTTGAATATTTTAAAAGTTTCCTCATGGCACTTTGCATCCTGGAGTATGTAGACCATCCCAAAGTGCCCTGGTGCCTCTGCGCAGTACTCTTAGTGAGCCGCCAAGTCTCAGCACCTGATAACAGGTGAACCTCACTTGTGAGATGAACCGGTTCCCTGCAGTGACTAAAAACCCAGGGATAGTTTCCAAGACAACGTCGCGCAAATCAGATTTTGCCAAGGAGTGAAGAGCCTACGTAGTGACTTCTGATGAAGTCATCTCTACTCTTATGATAAAATCCCCTTGGAATATGTCTATAGGTTTTAGTTGTTGGAAAATATACTTCAGTCTGGCTGTAGAATTAATCAATCCATTATAAGTATGGATATTTTACCCAGATGGAAAAAATGTGTAGACGACTGTATAAATCAAAACATATTTTGGGGGCTTCCCTGGTGGCGCAGTGGTTGAGAATCTGCCTGCTAATGCAGGAGACACGGGTTCGAGCCCTGGTCTGGGAGGATCCCACATGCCGCGGAGCAACTAGGCCCGTGAGCCACAACGACTGAGCCTGCACGTCTGGAGCCTGTGCTCCGCAATAGGAGAGGCCGCGATAGTGAGAGGCCCGTGCACCGCGATGAAGAGTGGCCCCCGCTTGCCACAACTAGAGAAAGCCCTCGCACAGAAACGAAGACCCAACACAGCTAAAATAAATAAATAAATAAAAAAACAAAAAAACCCATATTTTTGTATTGACACATTATAAGAAACACTTTATTTTAATTTTAATTATATTTAAATTGTTTCTCCACAGTAACTTTCCTTCTTCAGTTTATTTTCACTAGTTCATAAGCAGTAAGCAAAAACTTATATGAACCTTTCTTCTACCAAAGCTTTGGGCACTAGCTATGTGTCGGGCATTTTAGGAGGTTATTTCTTCTAGAACTTCCTGCGGTAAAGTGGTGACTATCCCCTGATCCCTCTCTAGACCCTGTGCTGCTTTTCTTGCTGATGTCACTCCCTCTGATGTCCAAAGTCCTGAGAGACTTAGGCTCACCCCACTCTGTTTCCCAGAGATATCCTGTAGCCTCAGGAAAACTGGGGCCCACCCACGCTTGGGCCAAAACCTTTCCCTTGCTGTCACTTATCACAATTGAAACAGGTTAACTTTTTATAAAACAGAACAAAACAAAAAGCATCTTACATAAATCCTAAGAAAATAGTCATAGGCAGGGCAAAGAGCATACCAAAAGTCAAAGTTTTAAAACACTGCTGTCAGATGTAACTGCGTTTCAGCTCTGCGGGTCCAGAACATCTTTGCTAGCATCTCATCAGGCTTCGTCTTATCCTCCTGTGGCTGTTTCGATCTTCCCTTTACTGCCAGTGAATGTCGTGACACCCTGCGTTGTGAAATCTAGAGCCCTCATGTCTTCCCTGTTGCTTCCTTATCTGAGAACCATGTGGTGAATGATGAGTTGGGCTCTGGATACCCCTTGGGTTCAAGACCCTCCTACTGAACATATTTAGAACATTCCACAGGCCCCTTCAGACATTCCCATGCACCCAGGAAAATGACCTTATAAAAAGGTCATGTGAAAATGCTTTAACCACGTAATGGCTAAACAAGCTTTTATACGTTCATTCCCAACTGTTTATGAATGTGAGTGCCTACAGGTGCCAGGCAAGGTGTCAAGAACTGGGGCTGCAAGGAGGCTCAGATAAACATGACCTGTCTGCTGTGGGAATCTGTTTCCGGGGTCAGGGAGGAATAGTCAGGTTATTCCCGCAAACGTTCCCTCCCTCTCTTCCTTCATGAAACAAACATTTACTGAGACCCTATTCTAGTCCAGGCACTGTGCTTGGTGCTGGGAATAAATACACGAAAAAGATACAATCCAGGTACTCAAGTAGATCGCAGTCAGGTGGGACAAGGTGGACACAAAAAGTTCTATAGAGGGTAAATGTAATGGTAGAGGTACATATACTCAAGACATCTACCCTGTTGGGATTAGGGACAAATCAGAAAGAGGAGATAATTTATAAACTTGAAAGGTTTGTAAAGCAGGTAGGTCTAGCCTGGGGCATAAGGAATGAGGGACAAAGAGCACAGAGCACAGAGGCAGTATGAAATGCTTCATAAAATAAGTATGTATGAAGCCTCTCCTATAGTCTAGGCCCAAGGCGCCATGTGCATCTGAGAGAACATGGCACCCGGAAATGGTACCAGACATCCAGCGCGAGTGACAAGAAAGGGGAGTGGAAGAGCACACGGGAATACCCTGAAAGGCCTTGTATGTTATGACAATAACATAGACTTTTGTTTAAAAACGTATGTGATTTGGGAGCCTCTGTCAGGGTCCAAGTGAGTTGAAACAGAAAAACAGCCTGATTGAATCTGAATCCCAGCTTCTTTATCTACTCAGTTCGTGCCGTTAAGCAACCCTCAGTTTCTTCCTCTTTAAAGGAGGCTATAAACAGCCTCCTTAAGGGATTATTATAAGGATTTATATAGGTTAAACAAAATGGTGTGTATATTCAGGGCATGGCCACATGGATGACTGAAATAATTTCTGTAAGTGAGAGTTTGTTTCCTGTCAGTCCTTTTACTTTCTGATAAGATTTGTGCTTTGGGGAAAATATGTTTTCTGGAAAATAAAACTCCAGGTGAAGATAGAGGAGACAAGTTAGGCAGAACCAGGGAAATAAGATGGCACAAATCGGGCCTCTGAGGGCACAGAGAGAGGGGAGGCTATCGGGAGGTATTTGGGAGGTGGAATGTTTTGGAGCTTGATGGAACGTTGGAGATGACGAGGATGAAGCAGGCAGCAATCTATGATGATTCTCGGATTTCTCATTTGGGCAACTAAGTAGAATATTTATTTCAAGCAGTGACTGCAGCTCTGGCTTACAATATGCTGGGGTGTTTCCAGTGATCCTTCAGTGTGTGCAGATCACTAAAATGATTCCAAAATAAAATTAACAGTAACCTACTCCAAGACTCTGCGTGTCGGTTGAAGGCATTCACATCCCCCATCACCCACACCTGGTGTCTAGCGTTTGCCTTTGACCCACTCTCCTCCTTCACCGCCACACCCAGCGATTGATCTAGTTGCACTTCATTTCCACCACAGAGTCTTTCTCCCATGTCGTATTTCTGCACTGTTCTGACCATAGCCTCTCGATTTTAGAGATCAAAACTTCTTATCTCTATTATATCAACGGGTTCCTAGCTGCCTGCTCACTTCAGACTCTCCTCCAAATACCTCACATTCTGCTTCATACACATGATACTATAATTCATTGCCAATAACAAAGCAAAACAAACAAACAAACAAACAAAACCCTCTTTCCTGCTGCATTAAATCAGACACTTCCATTGAACTTCTGGGATCCTCCATAGTCTGGCTTCACTCTTCCCGGCCAAGTTTATGTTTCCCTCGTTGCAGTGGAACTCCTGCACTTGGAATCCAGTCAGTTTTCTTCCTGTCTTACACAGACAGGCTCTGTCCGGCCTGTGCGTTGCCTCAGCTGGAACACCCACTCCTCTGTATAGTTTAGAGAGCAAAACAGGAGTGGGAGTCAGACAAACCTAGGTTGAATCCTTCTGTTGCCACTTTTTCTTTTTGCCACTTTTGCTGGATGTGTGACAGACATCATACAAGTCACTTAGCCCCTCATCATCCCTAAAATAGTGAGGCCTCCCCTGAACTGTATTTAAAGTGATTACCCCTCCCCAAGGACTCCTTTTCTCATTTCCTGTTCACTTTTCTCCACTGCATAATTCAACTTTTAATATACCACATATAATATTTTTGGTTTTGTTTTTTGCTATCAAACCCACTGGAATGTAAGCCACTCACAGAGAAGGTGTTTATTTGTTTTCATCACTGTGTATTCTCAGTATTGGGTCTGGTACATAGGAGGTTCTCAGGAAATATTTGATGAATGAATGAATGAACTGTTTTATTTACTTTCCAGAGCTCTTTTGAGGGTTAAGGGAAATCACATATATAATAAAGGCAGTCGAGTGTGTGGTACAGAGAAGGCTCTAGGTATCATGGTCTTCACCTTTGATGACTGTATTCAAATCCTTTATGCACTTGAGATTTTTCTTAGACAAATCCCAGCTTCCCCAGAAGTGTCCCTGATTACATGGTTCTCCCATTTTTCCTGAATTTCCACTGCACGTGAAGTCACTCCTGTTACAGTCTAACGAGTAATTACCTTCTGTAGTAAATTTATTATTCTTATCTCACGTGCCTTTTCTTCAAAGTTAGAGAACACAATCCCCAAGCTTAGGAAAATACAAAGCAAATACTAGTTGAATAATAGGTGTAGATTGACTAATATTGTTTTATAAAAATGTGTGCCTCAAAGCACTTACAACAAAGATGCATATTAGTGTCCAGCAGAAAAGTTCAAGTTTACTGAGCCAAAGCAAAAGCTTGTCGGGTTGACATATGTGATATCATAATAATAAAAATAGGAACTATTTGAATACTCTTTACTATATTAACTCAATTAATCCTCATAACAGCATGTTGAGATGTAATTATTATTGTCCTCAGTTTTCAGATAAGAGAAACAGGTCTCGTTATATTAAGTAACTTGCCTGGACTCACAAAGTTAGTAAATGAAAGAGCCCGGGATTAAGCCCCAGGCCTGTTTGACCCCAAAGCCCATGCACATAGCCCCATACAACAGAGATGTTTTATTTGCCACAAGCAAGAGAGAAAATGATCACAGATGGATCAGATTAATTTATTATCACTACCGGATAAAGGAAACAAAAATCTATGTGTAACGGTGACTTAGGAGTGTCATATTTTGGAAGAGAGGGTAGAATTACACTCATGGAAACCACTAATGTAAAAATAGAATGTTTCAAAAGAAAATCACTTTAAATTGTACAGGAACGTTAGAAAATTTGAGAATTTTTAGGCTGGATACATACATGCTCATTCATTAAATTGTTCATTCACGGTGGCACTGAGAATACAATAGTGATCAGAAAAAAAAACATGTCTGCTACCACGGAGCTGACAACCTTGAAAGAGAATCACATCAACCAAAACACTATGCTAACAGATGCATAATTTCATATAGAGATAGGTGCTTGGATGAAAAGAATCACAGGTCCTTGCCAGCAAACAAACAAACAAAAACAGCCTGGGGTCAAGGAAGACTAGTAAGGAAGTGGAGGGGAGATGGTGATACCACAGATGAGTAAGATATGGTGCCCAAAGACAGTGGAGATGAGTATTCCGAGCAAAAGGCAGTGAAAGGGAGCAGAAGGTGTTTAGATAACCAAGAAGGAAGGTTGAAAGGTGGGCCAGAGTTTACACTTGAAGAGAAATGAGAAGCCAAGCCACAAAGTGGTTTTAAGAAGGTTGACATGATACAATTTGCATTTTGGAAAGACCATTCTCACTTCTTTGTAGGAAGGGATCAGAGGGAGGCAGGATTGGATTTAGGGAGACTTTAGAAAGCCATGCAGGAATTCAGGCAAGCGGTGGTGATTGCTTAGTCGACAGAGTCGGTGTCGGAGATAGAACAAAGCAGATATAAGAAATCAAAATCTTTAGGAAGGAAAATTGATCAAATTGAGTGACTGGTTGAGTATAAGAGGTGTCCAAGTTTTCAGCCTTGTGCAACTGCATTAGGGGAACGGGAATGTGAGGGGTATTGCCTTTCCCTGAGAGAGTCCAGAAAAAGATCCAAGTTTTGGAGTAGGGCCAGGAGATGGGTGCATCTTGGGTTTTATTTTGAACATTTGTTGAATTTTTCATACCTTTGCCAAACAAAGAAATGGAGCTAACTTGCTAATCTATTGCAAACTCTTCACTTTCAAATTGAGAAGACTGAGACCCAGAGGACTGTTCAAAAACTTACAGACTCAGGATCAAAAAAACAGGTCAATTGCTTTTCTTTGAGTATTTTTCTAATAGGATATCCGTTTCGTGCTTGTGAACGTTACAAGACTTACTAAATATTTGAATATGATTCTAGGGAAGATTTGGTAATTTCCTTCCTTATGATTTAAATAATAACAGTAATGAAGAGTAATCATTATGTTAATAGATGCTTTAATGAATATCTACTCTGTGTTAGGCATTTAAATATTTCACATGTGAATTCTTAGCTGCTTCAATGGGGTGTTGTCCTGACCCTCAATTAAGGTAAAGAGATAACTGATAATACCTTTCAAAGAGTTTTCCAAACCTAAATAGCGTTAAAAGGAATTAAACTAATTTCAGTAGCCCATATTAACTCTAGATGAATGTTTCTTCATCTAGTGACTTCCTTTTGTCTATGTACATAGTTATTTTAGCAAATTTTAATTCAGAAGAATTTGTAGCAATGTATTTCATCTGCCGATTTTCCATTAATTTATAATATTAATGAAAAGGGAAATGTGCACATGTGTGTATATATGTCATGAAATGGGTATGAAACTGCTGTTTGTTATGTTGTTGGCTAAAATTCTTGATTATATTCTTTGTGCTCTTGGCAGTAGTCAGTTGGCAAACTACAGTCCATAGGCAAAATCTGGCCTGCTGCTTATTTTTTTTTAAACTTTTTATTTTATATTGGAGTATAGTTGATTAACAATGTTGTGATAGTTTCAGGTGTACAGCAAAGTGATTCAGTTATACATATGCATGTATCTATTCTTTTTGAAATTCTTTTCCCAATTAGGTTGTTACAGATTATTGAGCAGAGTTCCCTGTTCTATACAGTAGGTCCTTGTTGGTTATCCATTTTAAATATAGCCGTGTGATAAGTTGTATTGGGACACCGATATGCCTATTCCTATATGAATTGCCTCTGGCTGCTTTCACGCCAAAATGGCAGAGCTGAGTACTTGCTGCAGAGATTGTATGCCTGCAAAATCAAAAATATATACTATCTGCCCATTACAGGCACAACACTATCTATTAGTCCTTTGCAGGGTCAACATTTGATAGAAGGATTATCAAGTACCCATCTCTAAGCCTTTGCCATCCCTTACTTTAAACATCTTGATGGCAGTGATGAAGCTGAGGTATCAAATAATCAGGCTTTGATCTATGCTTCTGATCTGTAATTATTCAAGGAAGTGGAAGGATAATAAGTATATAGCAATTTGCAAGGAAATTTTTTTTCTGAGATAAAGTCTCAGAGTATGTGTTATTTTGTAGATTTGAAAATTTTATTTAAAAACTGGAGAGTAACCAAGATCTAATTGGCCTTTGAAAATATTCAGTAATGAGCCCTACTAAAGGAGAGGCTTTCCAATGGAGGATTTGTGAAAGATATACAGTGTAAATTTATACTTGTATATTAAGCATTTATTTTTTTAAATGAATGTTAGGTTATAAACTGCAAGTATGTTCTATATTTTGGTTTGATAATAGAATATAAAACCCAGAAAAAGAAGACTCAAGAATAGCTTACCCATTAGTTCAATATAAGCAAATAATAGCAAATAATTTTCCTGAATTGTTTAAATCACTATTACTTTTTTTTTTACATCTTTATTGGAGTATAATTGCTTTACAATGGTGTGTTAGTTTCTGCTTTCTAACAAAGTTAATCAGTTATACATATACATATGTTCCCATATCTCTTCCCTCTTGCGTCTCCCTCCCTCCCACCCTCCCTATCCCACCCCTCCAGGCGTCACAAAGCACGAGCTGATCTCCCTGTGCTATGCGGCCGCTTCCCACTAGCTAGCTACCTTACATTTGACGTCCATGCCTCTCTCTCACTTTGTCACAGCTTACCCTTCCCCCCCCCATATCCTCAAGTCCATTCTCTAGTAGGTCTGTGTCTTTATTCCTGTCTTAGTCAGAAAGAGAAAGACAAATACCTTTTGCTAACACATATATGTGGAATTTAAGAAAAAAAAATGTCATGAAGAACCTAGGGGTAAGACAGGAATAAATCACTATTTCTTAAAGTTTGACTCACCTACATCAGAAGCTTCAGGAATGCCTTTTTTTTTTTTTTTTTTTTTTGCTGTACGCGGGCCTCTCACTGTTTTGGCCTCTCCCGTTGCGGAGCACAAGCTCCGGACGCGCAGGCCCAGCGGCCATGGCTCAGGGGCCCAGCGGCTCCGCGGCATGTGGGATCCTCCCGGACCGGGGAACGAACCCGTGTCCCCAGCATCGGCAGGCAGACTCTCAACCACTGCGCCACCAGGGAAGACCAGGAATGCCTTTTAAAAGTGGCAACTCCTAGACCTTATCCTTCATCTGTGAAATCAGAATTTTTAGAAGAGGTCTTCGGAATGTGCATTTTTAAAAGTGCCAGAACTTTATTTTATGCACGCTAGAATATGAAAACTTATGGTTTAATTCGAATTCTGTCACTTATGGGATATAAGTGGGATATAAGTGGGATAACTGAAACAAGGGCCAGTTTCCTTTATGTAGAAGTTCTTCTATTTCAGTGGTAGCAGTAGTAAGCTATTGTCGAAATGTCAAATATATGTGGGATACAATAATAGACAATACCTTAGGTTAATTAAAGGATGCTACTAAATTAGAAAGTGCCAATTGTAGAAGGTTTATTATGAATGTAATGATCTTAAAGCAATGGGAAATAATTAGCATTTATTAGCCACAATAAGAAAGGTTAGCTTGCTATGAATTTTTAGCCACAATAAGGAAAGGTTAGCTTGCTATGAATTTTTATAGGGTTATGATCTTATTTTTGGATTGATTTGAGCATTGACTATAAGCTAATTTAATGAAAATTTTGGAATAATAAAATTGTCCTTATTAACTGAGCTACATATTAATTGATGAATGTTCTTGAACATGCTTGCACTGGATTAACCATTAAAATTTACACAGAATAAATCTGGATGTAAAGTTATAGACATGTAATATTTAAGTAATTCCAATACTTTATTACTGTGATTAGATTTATTAGGCTATCCACAAGGGTCATAGTTATAAGAAGCATGGCTTTGCTTTAACTGTATTTTTTCCCAAAATTTTAGGTCGTGTGTGTGGTAAATAATTTCAAAGGAAGACAACCAGAAAATGAGCATATACACACAGATAATCTGGCACAGATGCCAATGATCAGCATTCCTCGAGTAGAAAGTCCTTTGGAAAAGGTAACATCTGTACAGGTGATTCATAATTTAAATTCTAAATGTGATTGTTAGAGCAAATGAATAATGACTCTTGAGAGTTCCTACACAGTCATTTTTGATTTACTAAAACAAGCTCAGAGTCTCATGTGGTATTTAGCAAGAATTTAGTCACTGAATACAGCACCTTAGAAAAATGCATATCACGTGGAAAATATTTCTTCAAATCCCTCACGCTAAATGCTGAGTCTGTACATGGGATGCGTTCTGTAAGTTGCCATAGCTTCAAGATAGGAATGTTATACAGTGGTCCCACACATGGGCAAAATAATAAGATAGTTTTACTTGAGAATATAAGCAGTTTTTCATAGCATATATTCCATTTCTTCCATGTCTCACTTATATGAGAAACTGCTTAGTGTTAACAACTGGCACATAATCAGGACTCGATAAATATTTGTTGAACCTCAGTGTATAAAGTTCTGGCAGCAGGGAATCACCAGTCATGCTCTCCTGCTCAGGGGTGGAACTGGGGGTCAGCTTGGGCTGAAGGGAGCCTGACTAGGTAGCACTTTGAATGGCAGGTCAAGGCCTCATTGGGCATAGCAATGAACAGAGAAGCAGGTAGATAACAATAACTTTTCTTGAGACTCTAAATGACTGCTCAGAGGGTTACTAATGGTTTCTCCTCAGCCCTGTCCACGTCCAGATTTTGATCAATATCTTAAATGAAGAGTTCAGTTACATGCTAATTGGCGGTTTAGATGGTCTGAGTCTGTGAGGGATAATTAATACATTGGATGAAAGAATAAAAATTCTTGGAAGAGTACAACAAAGATACAACTAACAATTAACTAGAAATAAAGGAAGTGTTTTGTATTTGGACTTTTTGAAAAAGTTCCTGTAGGGTAGGGTATGTCTAGGTTAAGTGCACAAATGAAAAAGGCTCAGAGAGTATAGAAGTCTACCATTCAACTTGGGTCAACAGCATGATATGTCTTCCAGAAGTTAATATGGTTTTAAGTCCCACTTAGGGAAAATGATATCCTGAATGAGGGGTTCGATGGTTTGCTTTGCTCAGACCAACTTGGTGTACTGTGTACTGCCCTTGGCAACATGGTTTAAAGGTGAATATTGATAAAATAGAAAAGTTGACAATAAATATTTGTTAAGTGAGCAAATAGATGTGTCTAAGATGGTGAGCGGACTCAAAATCATGGATTATAAGAGACTGGAAGGAACAAAAATGGTTAGTTTATAGGAAGAGAAAACTCAAGAAAGAAGCAATATCTTCCCATAAATATCTGAAGTACTGCTGTATGGCAGAGGGATGCGATTTGTTCTGTGGGGCCTCAGAGATCACAATTAGGATGAAAGAAATGAAAGTGTAGAAAGATAAATAATGTCTGGTAAGTAGTAACAACTTTCTGAAAGTGGAATTCCCACCTTAAAAGCAATGAAATTTCTTTTTACTGTAGGGATTCAAGAATAGCTAAATAATCACTTATCCATGATACTGCGGAAGGAATTCAAGCATTTAGATGAGGATAGAGACACTAGGTGATGATGATGATGATGATGATGATGATGGTAATAAAATAGCAATGGGCATTTAGTGATCATTCAGAATGTGTCAAATACTATGCTGATTGCTTCCACAAAAACACTTCTGTGCTCTACAATTCTACAAGTAGAATTTTGTTCTTTACAACAATTTTTAAAGCTGAGTATTATTAGTGGCAAAGACTGCTGATAGTTGACCAGTATTCCTTCTCCCCTTCTTCCTTTTAGTTACTGAAATTTCCCACTCCAATTTTAGCTACACTCACAGCTGCCCAGCTGTAGTCTTTTTCCCAGCTTCCCTTCAGTTAGGTGTGACCATGCAACCAAGTTTAGACCAATACAATGTGAGCAGAAGGGTAGGTGCAACAACCTCTGGGTCATCTCTTTGAAAACTCTTGTCCTGGACATTCTGTACTCCTTCTCGCCAAATGGAAAAGGTAAATGACTGGAATAGTCTTTAAGTTTTAAAGACGACCTCCTCTCCTTGACAGCGTAGGTTCTGGATGAGCTCATGGAGCAGTCCACATACATACCCTAGATGGTTCTGAAAAATAAATAAATTTCTTTTCTCTTTGAGAGAAAAGAATCTCTTTGGATTGTTTTCATCTTTTTTCTACAGTGGTTTAGTTGATGCCCTCTTATAATAAATTTCCTCATTATACAGTTAAGAAAACTGAACTTCCAAGTAGTTAAGCAGTTTGCAAATGTCCATATCACTGATAAACAGCAAAGAAAAATTATACAACATAGTAATCCAAGACACATGCCTATGTGATAAAATATATAAGTGAATAATACATATAAAATTCAATCTTGTTTAATTTTAAATTAAATATAGAAAACAGTAGAATTTAGGAAGAGATCTTAAACATACTTTGAAGAAAATGGTTAGGGTAAAAAATAGAATCTTTATTTTATATAGCTCTCAATATATTAACTTGAACAAAAATCACAGTCTTCTGCTTTTTAACATATTTATTTGCATAACGGTTCTTTAGTGGTCTACTAGCATTGCCAGATATTCTTATATACCATTACATCATTATGTATATTAAGTTATTAAAATATTTTTGTTCTTGATTTTATGCAAATTCATTTTTATTTATAGTGACTTTTAAGATGTTAGATGGTAAAAGCAAAAATATTCTATTAGACTCCATAGATTGCAAGAGATCCGTGTTTATTAACTTCTTTCTTTCATTAATATTTTTGTTTATGACAAATTCATGTGCCTTGTCTTCACTCCAGTAGTTAGGCAATAAAGATGATTGGAATCTAATTTGATTCTCCCCTTCACACACCTAGCACATTTACGCTCACCCCGCTGAGCTCCAACTTCCCTCTCCGCTCTCTCCATCCCTGTCTGCAAGGCAGAACGCTGTCTGCGCAGTTTGTGGTCTGCTGCCCTCACTCACATAGACCGCAGGAAGAGCATGGGTCTCAGGAGTTTCCGCCAGGAGCTCTGCGGGTGAGAGGACATGTATTTGAGCTCATCAGCCAGAAAGGGAAGAAGACCATCACTTCAGGGAAGCCCACAGTAGCTTTCTCTTCTTTCTGTGATAAGGAATGTTTGGAGTAAATATATTGCTTTTCATCATAGTTCACAGTGGGAAACAAGTGAATGCAAATCGCTCCCCAGTAAGTTGATCTTAATAACCGATAGTTGGAGAATGACATTAAATCCTTAAAGCTGGCCCTCTGAGGAGAGAAAGGAGGCCCAGTGTTAAAGTGTGGTCCACAGGCATGGCCTAATGTTTTAGCATTATTATGCCAAACTATCATTTTCTGGTTGTCAGTTTTACATGGAGAAGGCAAAGGGTTTCTTTTGGAAGTTATGTACTTATATAACCTCATGTTCAAAGTACATGTTTGATAGATGGTACACTACAGAGTAATTACAGCATGCGAACGTTCTTGCTTATAAAATGCCAGCAATTTACCCCTTAATTATAGGGAGTTTGTCATATAGTTAATTACCGCAGTTTGAGGAAAAGTCATGATTTTTCTGAAGGCTAAATAAATCTGAACATTCATTACATTTGGTTTTATGAAAAGAATTAATCATCTGTGGAAAGTAGCCCATCATATCTCAATGCCCACTTATTTAAGTTACCAGTAACTTTATTACAGCCGTTTGTAATATCAAATCATGAAAGATCTAAATGTATATCTGTCGTGAATTATTAAATCAGTTGTGATACATTCCTACAATGGGATCCAGTACATTATAGTGTGGTACTTCTGCTTACAGTTTCTAGAGGTAGACTAGCTGGCAGTTATGGACAATTTTGATCTTGGGCAGCTTACCTAAATGCTCTGTGACTCAGTTTTCTCCTTCATAGAATGATTCATAGAATGATAGTTGTAAGAGTTCAATAAGATAATAGTCAAGCATTTTAGGGCAGTGTCTGGCACCTCTGAAGCCCTTAATCATTATGAATTATAATTATTATTACTATTCCACAGTTAAAATGGATGAGGTAAATCAAGATGTGGAAAGTTTTCTAGTATGTTGTAAAATTTTTGTAAGTTGATATGTATAAAATGTGTCTGTGTATGATGAAGCCAGTTGTGCAAAACACCACACAAGATATTTCTCTCTAGTAGGAAAGAAAAGAGCATATAGATGAGAGAGAGAAGGGGGCAGGGTACCCACAGACACCAGTCTGTGGACCTGACCTGTGGTCCACATAGTGGACCTGATTCTCTCTCTCCTGTCTCTGTCTTCCTCCCTTTCCTCCCCTCCCTCCCTCCCTTCCTTCCTTTCTTCCTTTTCTCTCTCATTTTCTCTTTATCTTCCTGTAATTAGGCTATATTTATGAAAAATTGTGTAACTAAAATAATTACAGTGTTTTAAAATTATTCAGTTTTCTTCAGCTGCTCTCTGAGGAGGTCTTTATTATGCTTCCTTGTATTGACTGTTGATATGTTCTGATTGAGCAAAGTCCCTTGGAAAAATTTCCCTGGAATAATTTAAATTCCTGTGTCCCTTCCTTATGACTTCCACAAACCTTTTGAGAGTGTTTGGTTTATTTTTCTCTGCCAAATTGGGCACGGAGACCTTGGTTGTAGCTCGCATGCCTTTATGCATCACGCCCAGGGTCCAACTGTCCTTGGCACACCTGCAGTCATCTCCATGTCAGGTCCTATCTGTCCTGGGGCCCTGACACGAGCTGTGTGTAGGTGCCTCTCATTTGCAGGAGCCACAAAATCCCACCGACCGAAGGCCTCAGGGAGCCAAGTCACACCACTCCTCCCTTTCAAACTTATCCTTTTCTGGCTCCTGCCTTCAAGGGCCCATGCATCCCAAACAGAATCTTCAGGGATGCTGGCTTCAGGAGGTCTCCAAAAACACAAAGACACCATTAATTACTCTCGGGAGGCCAAAAACCAAAAGTCTGCCTCTCTTTCTAGGAAATGAAGATGGAAACATTTACATATTCATTAGCTTTACTCTCCTATATTAGCAAGAGCAAAGTAGAAGTTAATATCTAATAGCTGTGTCACAGAGAGAAATCAAGATAGAGTAAAATTATAGGCATTTCTACTAGATATAGTATAAATAGTTCCAGTTTGATGGATGTCACCAAAGGACAATTGAAATTTTTCTTTGCCAGTAAAGAAGTTCAATGTTGCAGAAGTGGCTAAAATCCTATACGATCCCAGTAATACCTCCAAAATTTCAAAGAGTGAGGACAAGAGATAAGAATGACCTTTAAGAGAAAGAGAAGACTTATTTAGAGCACAATTCAGCACCTTGGACCAACACCATGTTGAAGCAGGGTTAGCAGATAGGCAAGTACACACCAAAAGAAAGCCTTCAGGCAAGAAGCTTTCCTCTGATCAGGCTTCTCATTAATATGGGTGCGTGCCAGATGAAAGAATCCTTTCCTGAACTGAATGGGTACCATAAAATGGGTAAAAAAAATACATAAGCTGCCTCCAAGGACTATGCCATCTTCCTGTAGTAGAGTTTAAGCTGAACAGAATAGCAGTCCTGATATTTCAGCAGCCATAGCAATAGTTTCATTATAGCTTCTATATAGTTTCATATAGAAATAAAGTGACCTTCCTGGAAATGTCCATGGCCTCAGCTTCTTCTCCCACTCCTGTCAGGCTGGTAAATCATCAAAATGATATTATAAAATTACATTCTCCAGCTCTTCAGCTTAAGATCTAGGTGAAGGATTCCCTGACTATTCAAGAAAACAGTTCAGGGTCTTTGAATCTTCTCCCACTCAGTTTAGGAAGATAAACTGAGCTAAATCTATTCTGATTCAAGTATAAATAATCAGGACAATTACTTAAATCCTTTAAAACGATTTCATGACACAGAAGAGAGACATATTTTAAGAGATAGAATACGTTTTTGAGGGAAAAAAAGATTACAAGATAATTAAATTCATTGTAGATAATATCTGCTTTCTATTGTCAAGGAAATTAAAGAAAATATGTGAAATGAGAGATGAAAGATAGCTGGAACAATTAGGAAACTAATGTAAGAAAAGAATGTCATGGCAAGATTAAAACCAATACTAGAAACCATAAAGAACAAAATCCACAATGGAGAAAGTGAAATCAGTTATGTTAAGGACAGGTTTCAGAATTCGTAGTACAAGAACAAGAGAATAAAATTGATCTGAGTAAAAATAATAGATATGAAGGATATACCACAGAAATGTAACATGTGAATCACTGTAGATACTAAAGAAGAGGACAAATGAAGCTATAGCAATATTCAGAGAAATACTATAAGTAAACTTTCCTTCCAAATAAATATCTGAATCTTTAGGCTCCAAGGGTTAACAGGATACAAGGGAAAATTAAAATATATACCAGAATTTAGATATTTCTCAGTGAAATTTTCAAATTTCAATACTGAAGAAAGAATTCTATAAATATTGTGGTAGATGGTATTGTTGTTCCCAATTATTACCTACCCTCTTCTATATGCAGAGTATCCTTCCTGCTCCAGTTATTTTGGACTTGATCAATAACATGTGAGTGAACCTGATAGATAACCCATCAACCAGAAACTTGTAGAGCCATCATGAGCTTCTGCCCACCCTGTTGCTCTTGAGCCTTCTTCCAGGAGAAGGCTGTGTTCCAGATACGGGCTGTTCTGACAGCCTGAGTCCCAGAAGGGGAAGTCGTGGGAAGCAGACCAACACCCAACCTGTAGCTTGGGGCAGATCCGTAGAACCTGACCACCAACATGTAGTATGAGGAGGTATATACACACATTTGTTGTTGGAAGCCAACTGAGCTTTTGAGGTTAAAATACAGTGTGCCTACTGAAAACTAATACACACAAAACTAATATACCACCCAAGACTAACAGCATGTTAGCCTCAGACTTCTCCCTCTATAGGATCAGATGCCAGAATAAAATGGAGTAATGTCTTCCGAGTTTCCATGAAAAAGGTGGTGACATACGAATTCTATTCCCACCCAAAAGGTCATTTAAGTGTTAAGATAATCATAAAGCACCACATGCGTAAGAATTCAGGAACTATATTACTCATGAAAGAAGATACTTGCTCGTACCAGAAGATATTTACCAGTTAACTGAGCAAAACACCAATATCTAGAGCTCTCAAATTGAAAAGTCATATTATGAATGAGTTGGCAGGAAAAATGGAAACCATTTAAATATAGACTTAATTAGAATTGACTGTGGTAAATGCAGTGACAGAAACAGGGCAAAATTATAAAATTCATTTAGAGAGAAGATCTATAACAAAATAAGTTAATACAGCAATGACAAAATGAGACAAATCTTAGATAATGCTAATAAAATTGTCAAAGTATGATAATTTGTAGATTTTATAAAGGAGGGACTCAATATTACTGCTTCATTCTTGCGTTACTGACTAGAAAAGTTTAGGTTCAAGCATTTTTTAAAATAAAATTTATCAAGAGTAGTTTAAACAGTTTAAAAAGGCCAATGACGAAGTGTAAGATGTAAACTACACACTTGCCAATGGGTTAATGTCTGTAACATATAAAACATCCTAATTGAAAACTGGGTAAAGTTCATGAATAAGCACATCATTAGAGATCAAATGCAAATGAAAAAGAAGTATATGGAAAAAGTACTCTCTGTCATGTTTGATGAAAATTTGTGAAGGGTCTTTTACGCAACACTGGGAAGTTGGTCCTTACCCTGTAAGCAAAGGGGAGCCATGAAGGAGTGTAAGGAAGGAAGTGGCGTGTTCAGAATGAAGGATAAATTGAAGGAGAGCAACACTGCAGCAAAACAAAATCAAACAAAAACCAATCTGAGAGGCTGTTGTAAAACTCCAGATAAATGATAAAGATTACATGGACTAGACCTCAATACAGCCATGTTATGCCATATTGACTGACCAGGCATCATTTGGCAAAGTCTCTCTTGGTCGGGTGCTGATTCTGATCAGAGGAGCTGTATTACTCCATTCAGGCTGCTATAACAAAATACTATAGACTGGTGGCTTATAAATAACAGAAATTTATTTCTCACCATCCTGGAGGCTAGGATGTCTAAGATTAAGGCACTGGCAGATTCAGTCTCTGGTGAGGGCTCACTTCCTGGTTCATAGACGGCCATCTTCTCCCTGTGTCTTCACATGGCAGCAGGGGTGAGGGAGTTCTCTAGGGTCTTTATAAGAGTACTTATCCCATTCATAAAAGACTCTGCCCTTATGAGCTAATCACCTCCCAAAAGCCCCATTTCCTGATATCATGTTGGGGATTAGGTTTCAACATATGAATTTGGGGGCACACAAGCATTCGGTCTATATGCAGGAGTTATCTAACCATACCAGTACTTTACAGTGAAAAAGGGCTAACTGCTGACCAGGGTGTCACTAAGAAAACTATCCCTCCACCCTACCCACCTCAAGAAACCTGCTGACCTTTCATCTGTGGAGTTTTCCTGTCCTCTCTTCAGACATTTCTCTTGGCCATAACTAACAGAAAAGGAGCACCTTGACTTCCTTCCTTCCAGGGATCCTCCTGGGTCAAGCTGCATTCATCCCAGAAACAAAACACTAAGTGCTTTTGTTTTTTCTCTCTTGCCCTCTGCTTATTCTCTCTCTAAGGCAGAATGCTGCTGTTCAGATTTGCATAGGTAAGCACATACACATGATGTGTGCTTATGCATTATCAATTTTAACTGGTACCAAACAGCAAATCTAAAGAAAGGGACACTCACTATCTAGCCAGGGAACAAAAATATTTAAAAATAAATGTAAGGATAGATGGGCTTTGATAGAAAATGGAATATTTCCAATAAATCTGAGAGGAGTTGATAATCTACATAGTTTTATTAAGGCAAATAGAACAGGCCACTGTAGCCACTTATGGCTGGCTCATTGGAGATCACTTTGAGAACTCACTTAGTGGATAGGGCCAGGTATAGGCAATGCTTTCTGAGAAAAAATATTTTTTTTCCATCTAAGCCTAAGCATTTTTTCTTAGGTTTATGTGACCTAATCATTTAAACTAAAGGTAATTCCCTCTTGCCAACAACAAGAAAGGGAAGGTAATGCTAGGAATAATTTACAAGATTACAGCTTTGTACATCGGGTCAGGGACTTTTCACTAACCTGTACTACTCAAGAAGCTTCGTTGTATGAAAGCACTTCCTGATTAACAGAAGCATCACCTGAGTGAAAGTGGTAACCAGTGATGGCAGTTCGAAAAATCTAGAAATGGCATAAGGAGTGTGTACTAATACAGATAGAAATTACCATGTTTTGTTTAATTCCCATGGCAACTGTGAAGGAAAACTATATGGATAGAAAAATTCTAAGGGAATTCACGGTGACCCAGGAAACCCCATGCATTAACATTTACATTGACTGTTTTGCAGATTATAAAATCACAGAAATCAAGGTGAAGCCTGAGCTGAAATTTAGGCAGAGTGGGGGTGGGGTGGAGGTTGGAGAGACAAGCTTCTGCAGCTGGCAGTCCTGAGTCTGAAGCTTGGTTTGTCTACATTACAACTAGGTGGGGTTAGACAAATTATTCCTCTTCTCCTTTTCCAAAAAGATTGATATAATAATGTTTTCCTTATGGAGTGATTATTGGGATTAACAGATCCCAAATGAACTTCTTGGCACATGGTAGGTGCTTAACACAAGTTAGTTCCCTCCTGTAACAATAATGATTCCCTTAATAGGATTTTCATTTTATTGCAGGATAGGATACCCTTATAGATATATTTCACGGATTTAAAAATTTATACAGATCGTCTATGTCATACATAGCACATGTGGCAGAAAATCTTATAGTATAAAATGTTGCATACATTAGTGTCATAGCAACAGCAAAACAATCCTGTGGTTTCTTGCCAAGACAAATATGATTATACGTTACGGTGCTCTCTGTGATAAATTCTTTTGAGGTTTCAAAATGTTGTGCTTGAATAACAATGGCAATCTATTTAAGATTCAGTTACTTTTCTATAATGCAAATCTTTGTTTAACAGAGCTGCTGAACTGTAATGTAAATGTTACATAGGACCTGTCAAAACAACTGTATTAGTGATCAGATATTGGAATAGTTGGTGGAACAAAATATCTTTATATTTTAGGCCTTTTTTCTCAATCTAAGCTTTGAGCACTTATGAAAAATATTTGAAGTGAATCAATGTTTACATGCCGTACTCTGTTCTCATTTGTTAAATTTAATATTGCTTAAAAAAGGCAATTGAAAATGGAAGCTTAAAAATTCCAACCAGGCATCAACGTTTTAGGTTAGAAGAATTAGCATATACTGATATTACTTTGCCATATGTCATTTTTCCTATTTGTACTTACATATATTCATTATTTATTTCTCCACACTATTTATAAATCATAATATACTATACAAAGAATAAAAGCCAGATTTTTTTGTTCAGTCATATCTAGCAGGCCTTTTATTAAAGCGTCTTTTCAGTACATTACTTTTGAATATAAACAAGCTCTCTCATCTCATTTTATGAATAAATATAGAGTTGATGACTGCATTTTTAAATTATATGATTCGTGCAGTCATTAGTTAAGGACAGAATAAGACAATGACGGATTAAAAAAATCATTCTCAGTGCACACATCATTAGTTACACATGGAAAACTTCTTCCACCCATTCATCCCCCTCTTCTCTCAGATTGGTTCCCTTTTGGTAGACTGTCCTAGAGACGCTTTTGAAGCTATGGCAGCCTTCAAAATCAGTCCAGAGCACCATGACACTATGAACATTTTTGGTAGAGAAAATACAGTTTTATTTGACTAAAACTAGGAAAATAAACAATGACCCCATTCCCAGTCTTATGAAACAACCACATTTAGTTTTTGTTGTTTGTCATTTCTGTTAAAGGAGCAACAAGTAACTTATGTACATTATTTAAAATTTGGAAATCTGGGTAAGCAAAACAGTAATGAATAGGAAATATCCATATCCTACCACAGTAATCACTGGACATATTTTCTTAAAATAGCCTTCGAGACCCCACGAGTATGTGTCTGAGTTTGTGTGTGGTACAGGACCTCCCTGGATGCTCCCTTCTGTAGCCAGCTTTTGCCCATGTAACAGTATAATCATGAGTATGCTCACAGCTCAATGAATATATCATCATATCAAGCATAACTGTAAAAGCTAATCTTCAGTGAGAACCTAATATGTGTCCAGAATTATGCAAAGAACATCACACATAAAATGCCATTTTAGTTTTTACAGAAATCATTTGAGTGTAGCTTGTTATTCCGATTTTACAGAGGAGACTTAAAGAGGTTAAGTAATTTGCCCAGGGTCACATAACCTGCATTCTGAAATTGGAATACAGAACTTTTTTTTCCATTTTTTATTTATATTCCATGTTTATCACTGCAGAGCTCCAGATCATAATCACTGTGCTGTACACATAGAATTACAATGTAGAATTACATTGAAAAACTTTAATCCATATAAATTAATCATTACCTTTGTTAGGCAGAGGATTGCTTCCACTTCCAATTTCCCACAATTATAAACAATACTAGGGTAAACATCTCTAAAATAGATATATTTGTAAGTTCAATTAATAACTTATTTAAGATACATTTATAGAAGTGGAAATGCTGGAAAAAAAGAAGATGAGTACTCTTAAGGTTTTTGGTTTGATTCACATCAAACCAAGAATGGAGAATATTGTTCTTAAAAATCTTCACCAATCTTAAAGGTCAAAAATAAATGAAGTACCTCATTTTAATTTGCATCTTTTGAGTACCTTCCCATACATTTATTTTGTATTTCCCTTTTTGTGACTGAAACAAATATTGAAACAATAGTTCAATAACTGACAAATCAAATTCTAGTCATCACTTGGCCCTTAGACTTAATTCATAGAGTGGCTTAATGGTACTCCTTTTTTTAATTGGGGTTTATTAAAGGCATAATTTACATCCTATAAAATTCCCTTTTTAGCATATAGTTTTATGAGTTTTGACAAATGCCTAGCATCATGTAATCATAACCACAATCAAGTTATAGAACATTTCTATCACCCTAAAATGGTAGCCAACCCCTCCTTTAGCCCCCAACCCCTGGCAACCACTATCTTTTTTCTGTTCCTATAGTTTTACCTTTTCCAGGATGTCATATAAATGGATTCATATAGTATGTAGCCTTTTGAGTCTTCTTTCACCTTGCATAATGCATTTGAAATTCATTCATGTTGTTACCTGGTTTCTTTTTTTCCTTTTTTATTGCTGAGTGGTATTCTGTTGTATAGGATGTACCACCATTTTTTAAAATCCATTTACCAATTGAAGGATATTTGGGCTGTTTCCAGTTTTTCCCAATTATGAATAAAGCTGATATAAAAATTCATACACAGGTTTTTATGAAAATGTATATTTTTCAATCTCTTGGATAAATACCTAGGAATGGGATTGTTGGTTTGTATGGTAAATATATTCAATATGTTTACCTTTACAAAATTTTTCTGAAGTATCTGTGTCATGCCTAATGGCCCTTATGGGTTTGAATGGTTCTGAAATTACTCTTGATGTAGCTCATCCAGATTTTTATTGACTGGTACCTCTTTCTGAAAATAGGCAAGTTTTTAAATAAAGAGTTCTAATCAGCTCCTGGTTATACAAGAACTTATCATGCATTTGATTCATTACCCACATCCTCTGATTCTTCTCTGTCAAGTAACATTGGGCTGCTTATTTAGCAAATATAATGCGTTTTAAAAAGTTAAAGAGAAATTAAATAAGAAGCCATTAGTTAGATTAAAATACTAGTGTAAAAGAAGGCATGGGTACAATTTATGGGTGAGTTACATTTTTTACCATCATTTGTTATGTATAGTAAAATTTTATTTGTTACTAGGTTTGTAATATATGAAACATGTAACAAATATCAAATAAGCCGCACTATGGTACCTTTCCCAGGACTCATGAGTTTACAGTCTCATGAGTCTGTACTTTTATAGATTTTATAAATAATTTTATAAGCAAATTCAGAACAGGGTGATGATAGCTATGCTAGAGGAGCACATAAACGGGGACCCATCCAAACTTAGCGATGCTTACAACATCCTCTATGTAGAGATCTGAAGGACTGGTGGCCATGGGAGAAGGAGAGAAAAATATTCGAGATAGAGGAACCAGCTTGCACCAAGGTTTTATTTGGCAAGTGAGGTAAGAGCACTGGGGCAAGAGACTTGAGGATGCCATTAAAGAGAGTTCAAATGGGGTCCAGAATGAATGTAATAGAAATAGAATTGAAAAGAAGCAAGATGAGCTGGAGCAGATGCACAATTATTGGTTGGGAAATTTCTAAAATGGCCAAAGAAACTTTGTAGTATGAGGGAGGTAGGCCAGGAGGTACGTTGAGTTGATGGTTGAGAACATAGTTGTGAATATGGGCTAAAGTTATGTTAGACAGGTCATTAGAGTTAGGGAAGTTAAGAAACTTTAGATAGAGTCCAGGGATACCCACATCCACTAAGGACCATAAACACATTAGTATTAATAGACTTACATGGAGTTTCATGTCGGTGCATTGGGAAACATTGAGTTACAGTGAAACCCAAGAGTTTATTACACATCTTCTCAATACCTTATGCCCCATGAAGTTCTAAGCAAGGGAAATAATGTGCAGCTGTTCCCAGAAGTATTTAAACACAGAGATTTTTTTTTTTTTGGAGAACCATTCAGGATTACTGCTTTTTTAGGCAATGCTCTTTTTACCAGATAAATAATATTTTAAGAATTGATTTTATATACCTGGCAGTGCTCACATTGCTAACTAATCACTTTTCTGTACCTTTTGGCAGTGGTTCTCAGACTGGTGTAAAAGGAAATTCCTGCGAAGAAACAAAACTCTGAACTAATATAAAACTCTGAATTGAAACAGAACCACTATAAAAAAAAGAAATAGTTCCCCAAAAGTCATCTTTCCTGAGAGAACTCTGGTTCTATCACATTTATCTTTTATGTCTTCACATCCCCAACTTTTTAAAACAAGAAATTGCTTAGATGAACTTTACAATGTTTCGTAGTCTCAAGTTTGAAGTTCTCTAATAATTTCTTCTAATATGGACCTAACATCATTTCTCTTTTCTAAAATACTCACCAAGTTCACAACCTACCAGGAGGAAAACAATGTGACAAAGTAGAGTCTAAGAGCACACACTTCATATGCTACTACTTTTCTTCCTTCTCTCTTCTCCTACCCATTTTGCCTTCATCAAGAGACACAGTGAAGGAAGGAAGGAAGCAAATGCAAAATAAAGATAGCCAATATTTGGGAGTATGACATCCATCCACCTTCCCCTGATAAAATGTAGGTTGTGTCTATAATAATTGTCGATTATTATAGGACCATGATTCCTTATCCTAAATCATTAGTGCTAGGTGTTTTTCAGGATTAAAATATTTTATATTTTAGGGAAAAGTACTGTGTATTCTGTTATACAAGCAGGATCTTGGGCATCACTTTGTAATCAAAGATGGATATTTCCACAGCATAACAGAGAAATTGCCTCACAGCTATTCAGGTTTGTTTTTTACCACCAAATGAATTTGCACCAATTTTACCAGAAACATTTGGGTTTTAAAGTTTGTTTGGATATTAGAATTGTAGACTATAGCATTGTGAAATTCCAACCAATTATAAAAATCTTCTTGACTTCATTCTCTCTCTTTTTCTTTCTTTTCTTTTACTTTTTTATCTTGTTTCTCTGGCTTTTACAGACAACTATCGATATAATGATATGTTTGAGTAGAGACAAGGACCTTTGTTCATATCATCTCATTTAATCTTAATAAAAATCTATTCGAATAGGTATTATTATTTCCATTTCACAAATGAGAAAGCTAAGTCTCTGAAAGGTTAAATTGCTTGTGAAAATTTCAGTTTGTACGGAGCCCACCTTCAAACACTTGGCATTCACACTGCCTGACTGCAGAGTCCACTGTGCCACCCAGCTTCCTTACCAATAGAGCTGAGTACACAAATCATTGAGTTAGCCATCATATGCACAGATCCCATTTTATGCTTAAGTTTAGCATAAAAGCTGATTGCTGATAACCTCCTGTTAAAAAACAAAAGCTGTTTATAATCATCCAGAAAGAAAGAAACTGGAACAACATTTAACCTCAGCATTTGGTCCAGCAATATAACAGCGTAGAACTTTAAATAGACTAGCACTTTATCCAAGTAAGTCAGTCAATATTTAAATAAACACTGAAATAATATATAAAACACATTTTGTAGGTGTCCCAAATCCAACCTATTGAGAGTGGTCAAGAAGAAAATTCACAGGGAAGGTCCTTTAAAGGCTGTCTTGCAAGGCTCTTCAGCTGGATAATGGGAATCAGCCACTGTGAACACCTTCAATTAAGGCAATAAACGTATGTGCGCTAGAGCGCACTGGTGTTGGAATTGGTTGCAAAGCTAAGCTAAATACAGAAACCATGTCCTTTTGTGCAGGTTTCCATTACAACGAAAAGGGATCTAGATACTAGATTGTTTGGGTTGTTATTGTTATTCAATATAAAATTTTGTATATATTTATTCAAATATATTTTGTTTTTTCACTGATTTTTTTCACTCATTAATGGGAAATTAGTGTTCTTCAATGAAATAGCCCTTAATAGTAGTGACTATTTTTTGTTTTCTTACCTGAGGTACTCATTTTGCATCTCCCTCTGTTTTCTCAAAGAGAAATGGCGGGTGGCAGATCTTGTCAGGTGGTAAGTCATCACCAAATTTTCATGTCATAAGTAAATGACAATTTTGTTTTAAGTAACTTTTTAAAATTCCAAAGCATAATTTATACAACTGGGGGTATAGAATAAATAGGAAAACAGAAATTTTCACATAGAACTTAAGGCTTCAAAAATTGATATGCTAGAGACTTAGAGTTTATCAAATTTAAGAATCCAAAACTACTTTTCAGAAACAAGCACTTGTTTTTCCATGGGACCTCTGCACTCAAGGACTGGATTCAGTATTTTGCTCACTGATTTGCTGTGGACTTGAATGAACACTTTCTAATGGATGTAGCATATTCTAATCTTCAACTCTTTGGACACAACCTTTGTTATCTCCACTCTAATCCTCTGTATGTATAATTTGCACTGATGATTTATATGACCACTTTCTTCTTGTGACTCTGAATTAAGCTTCTATGCATGAGCTTTTGGTTTGCCTGCTGAGTGTTTGCACTATCATCTACTAATAAGATTTAGTATTGCATATTAAGAATTCAGCTGGATTAAAAGGGGAAAATCCTTGTCACCTAGTTTGCCTCATAAGGAGTCCATTCCTCAAGACAGGTGATCTGAAAATATTAAGTGCAATTCTGTTTTTTTAAATATTACTGAGAAAAATGCTGATGAAGTGAGCAATGTCATAACTTCTTGCATAGGAATTATACCATTTGAATATTTCAAATCATGCATTTACATGCATGTAATTGTTATAATATAGAATCATAGAGTCTTATAGATGGTAAGGACTTTAAGTAATTAGTTTGCCCTTTCTCTAGATTCTTTCAGGGAAAAACTTCTCCTGTGCTAGACGAGAATTCATCTTATTTCTTAAAGCATACTGAGATATAAGGTCCATCCCTTTCAGTCTGTGGTGTGGGTTTATTTGCTCTTAGTGAAATTAATAAACAGATGGCCCCTGTGCTCTCTGTATACTCCTTTAATGTACTTGGAAACTGTTATTAAATTTCCCCTTTATTTTCTCTTCCTTTTGCATAGTCACTTTGTTATTTATTTTCCTCTGTTTACCTAATGACAATCTTTAAATGATTAGCCCCAAGTAGAACCCTTCTAATTCCAGTCAAATAGGAAAAATCAACTCAGAGATTAGAGCTTAATTGTGATGTGAAAGTGAAAGGGTACTAATTGGAAAAAGCAGGCATTTCCCCAGAGCCCTGGCATCTAAAAGTGGAATCAGTCTGGAAACAAACTGTTTACCCTTGAAGTTTAACCTGGTAATGACTTAGCATAAAGAAAGGGGTAATATCCTTCAGAATTTATGGGCAGTGAAAGGAAGATCTAGTGGTCACCAAAACGTGCTTTTATTTTATTTATTTTTATTTTTTTGCGGTACGCGGGCCTCTCACTGTTGTGGCCTATCCCGTTGCGGAGCACCGGCTCCGGACGCGCAGGCTCAGCAGACATGGCTGACGGGCGCAGCCGCTCCGCGGCATGTGGCATGTGGCATCTTCCCAGACCGGGTCACGAACCCGTGTCCCCTGCATCGGCAGGCAGACTCTCAACCACTGCGCCACCAGGGAAGCCACAAAATGTGCTTTTAAATGGCAAGACTGAATCCAGGATTTCCTGGTTCTCAATAGCACACTTACAGTTATCCATTCAATGTCTCATTTCTAAGGTGACCTCGTGTCCCTATTTGGGACAGCCCCAGTTTAAGCCTGTCATTCCTATGTATGATTAACATCCCTTTTCTCTCCCACTATGTCCAGGTTTAGATGATAATTTATATGCTCTCCCTGCAGTCAGTCATTGCACATTCTTTGTCACTCTCTCCAGCTTGTACCTATCCCTTGGTTTTTCTTACTCTGCTTGTGTTCTCCGTTGCACTGATTATCAGTGATTTGTTTCTGATACTTTCTTTGCTTTATTAAGGTCTTTTAACATTTCAGTTCTATCTTCCAAAGTGATGGCTGTCCCCTTCACTTTGGATCATCTTCAGCAAATTTAATGAGCCTTGTGGACACTTTATTATTTAGGTTAAGGGAACACTGATACCTAGGCCAGTGGCCTTTGGAACAGCATCCATTTTCTCTCCCTTGTTTTTTTTTTTTTTTTGTGTGTGTGTGGTTTTTTTTTTGCGGTACGCGGGCCTCTCACTGTTGTGGCCTCTCCCGTTGCGGAGCACAGGCTCCTGACATGCAGGCTCAGCGGCCATGGCTCATGGGCCCAGCTGCTCCGCGGCATGTGGGATCTTCCCGGCCCGGGGCACGAACCCATGTCCCCTGCATCGGCAGGTGGACTCTCAACCACTGCGCCACCAGGGAGGCCCTCTCCTTTGTTTTAATCTCCTTTCCTTTCTTTTTACTGTCATGTCTTCACCCTTTCCCTACCCTCCATTTGCCACTGACCGATTAATCTTCAATTTATATCTTAGCATCTCTCCAGAAATTACTATGTGCTAGGTCCTGTCCAGAGGAGTGCACTCCTGTCAATTTTGTACTGAAACACTGTATATCAAATTGTTCACAGATTTCAAATCCCCATGGGGCCACTGGAAATAAAACTGTGATGTACTGTTTCCACAGTTCTTATGGCTTTTACTCAATCATAGTGCATTATATAACTCTGACAAATATTTTTTGTCCTAAAGTCATGCTTGTGCTTTTGGAAGGAAAACTCAAGAAAACTTAGAGATGAACTGTTGAATTTGCCAACATTTTCATCATGCATTTTTTTAAATGGGAAATTAAAGTATCTAAGGTCTTGTCAAGCGGTTAGTAAAAGGGTCCACATGCTCTGCTCACTACTGATTCTTACTGATATTGTTTTTCTCTAGGCTTAAGTGGGTCACACCTAGAAAATAATGCCTTAAGCTGTGGTTAGTAATATGCTTCTAGTGTTTAATATGCCTCAACTCAGTGAAAATGAATTTTAATTTATTCACATACATTCAGAAAATGTTTTAGCTATTTAAAACACCTTAACTTGAAAAGAGCTACACATACATGGAAGAAATCTCATGGCGTGCATTCATTATGTGAAATTCTATTTATGATGTCTTTGACTTATAAAGAGTCCAAGCTACTATGAAAAACATTCCAAACAGGTAATTTGATGGTAAAACCCTTCCATAATGCTGCTGTTATTGGTTGGGGCTGTCACTTAAGTTGGCTCTTGACATGACCTATATGTGGCATGATTAATTATGTCATGTCGATTTTCCACTGCAGTATTTCAGCAGCCGTGGTATGGCCTGTTGCATGTCTGAAACCATTTACATATTAGCCGTTCCGCAGGGTTCCTTTGTACACAATTCAGTTGCTTAAACAAACAACAACAACAAAAAATTTAAAACCTCCTTAAAGAATTTTCTGGTTGAGGTAAACAACAGAGATTGCAGTCTGTAGTCTGGATTCATACATCAAAAATGAAGTGTTTAAAGGAGATCTTTGTCAACTAGCAAATGCCATTTCAGTCTGAACATTTCACCACTCCTTCTATGCCATCTGTCTCACAGGGAGCAATTAGTCTGAAACTTCAACATGCAGCATTAAAATTCCATTAACACTGAACAGAATATTAACATGCCTGGCATTGCCATTTTTATCTCTCCAAATTTCAGTGCTAATTTTGAATAAGGCAGGTATAACATTTTACTCTATTTGGTTAATTAATAATATTGAATAAAATATATAATTAGCAGCCAAATTTATGTAATAATATGTACAACTCATTTAAATAATGCTGTATGCTTTTGCAGTTTAAACATACCTGGGCTACAGTTTTATATGAGGCTAATGATTATTTGTAAAAGCACTGAATCTTTTACAAAGCCAGTTTTCCCAGGGCTCTGACTTTGTAATTCTTTTCTTTTTGCAGAACCACATCACTGCCTTCGCAGAAGTCACATGATATTGAAGCAGATGGTCTTTCACTGCATTGGACATCGTCCCTTTTCACCATCCATTCATAACACCCAAAGTGTGTTTGATGACAAAAACGTTTATCAAGTTGTCTAATCATTTTTATAATTTAAAAATCAGTGTCAACTTATCTGTTTCCCCCACTAGACTGTGAGCTCCTCAAGGGCAGGACTGTGTCTTTCTTCTCTGTCTCCCCAGCACCTATAACAAAACCTCACACAGAGTAGGTTCAATAAAAAATGATGACCAATGAACAAAAATTAATTCTGAAATAAAACATTCACTTCAGTTTCTCACAGAATCACTGAGACCATGTGAAAAGAAACCTCTACGCGCGTCGTATTTGTGTAAGAAGTCCCTCTATTTTGAGCTAGTCAAGCTTTTTAATTTTTCATGTATCTTCTATTCGGCAGCACACCATGTTTCATCTGAAGTGGACTTTGAAAGTCATGGGGGTTTTTATTTCATTATTCAGCATGACTTATTTCCATTCTAACAGATTTCAGTGTGTGAAATTACTTTACTTTTAGAAAGTATGTTCTGTACTAAAATAATGTTTGCACATAATATTATGCTATATTTCACTTAAAATACCATTCATACTATAAATTCTAAGACTGGTGCTTCTGCTTTTGAAGGGGAAAATGCCAATTTTTACTGTAATAAGTAATGTATCATAATTAAAAATTATTTATTTGGATTTTTGTTCCTGACAGTTGTGGTTTAATTGTTGACTTGTAGTTTTTGAATTCAGGCAGTGTTTAGGAGAGTCAAAGTGACTAAATCCTTAGCAATGATACCTATTTATTGAGCATTTTTCCACTGATAATTGTCTCAAGAGTGGTCTAAGGCTCCATGCTTTTACTAGTCAAGTTTCCAGATAATTTAAATAGCAAAGAACCACACCCTGACAGCGCAGTTTAAATTATATAGAAGTAAGAAATGTAGTTAATGTATTTTACTTTGCGTACGTGTAGTACGTTATAGTTTACAAAGTACATTTTCATTTATTAGTTCATTTAATCTTCACAGTAACCCTGGGTAAACATTAAGAGTTTGGCTTTAGTGTTACAGATGAGAAAAATAAAGACAACGCAGGTTAAATAATGTGCCCAATTCCACACAACTAGTAAGAGGCAGTTAAAGTTTAAATTTAGATTTTCTGACCCTAGAATTCTTTTTAAATATGCCACAGCTGCTTATTATTTTGGACACATCGAGGCCTTTCAGAGGTCAACGGAGTCTGGGCAACTATCTACACTTCAAAAAATGAAGACATGCCAAAATAAAGTTATAAAAGTTATGCTGTATTTTAAACATTTGTGTTTTAAGAACGAACACTTTTCAAAGCACAATAATATACTAGCCAATTTATAATCCTATTTAAAAATAACGTCAAGAGTCTAGATGTGAGGTCTTTTGTAAAGTCAAAACCTAAATCAGACATCTGTCCTGCAACCCTCACCCCCATGCCCTAACCCCACCCCTCAGGAGAGGCCCTGAGGGACTTCCCTTACACTGAGCACGTGGAATTAAGGATGAAAATCACAATATAAGGAAAATAAATTGGACTCTGAGAAAACCATTCAATGTACTGCTCAACAATAACTTTGTGATTTTCAAAGCTACGCAGAGTAGCTTTGTCTTATATGAGAAGTGGTTAATTGACTGAGAAGATTCTTCCCAACCTTGATAGAGCTAAAGGAAATAAACTTTTAATTTTCTCTGTGATTTTAACAGAAATCAGAAAATAAATATAACCAAAGACTTGTCCATTACTCCCAAATTAGATGTTACTTACTCTTTTTCATCACCGTGGGAGTTAAAGCACTTTTAGTAGGGCCAGAAAAACAAACAAACAAACAGAAAATTCACGTTTCTACCTTTCAGACTTATCTAGAAAATTCAGTTCCGGTAGAAATTTAGAACACAAAAAAAGCTTGGAATGCCTTTGACCCTCATTAAAGACTTTTTAGGCAATAACAGTGATGGGGAATTCACTTACTGGCAATGAAAGTGGAGGGAATGATCATAATATCTTAGGAGGCAGGATTACAAGTAAGACTTAAAGAGATCTGTTCTCTTGGTTCTAGCATCAGTCTTCAAGGAATCAATTAGTCACATTTTTCTTGTTGGAAGCCTTAGCTATATATTATATATAAATGTATCTCTGTACCTGGTTAAACCTGGTCTGAATGCAGGAGTTATAAATTCCTCAGAAATCCACATTTAAACCAGGATCAGAGTAAGGTCATCTGTAATATTTAAATGTCATGGACCCAAGATTGTGCAGTGAATGATCCTGCCATGAAGGAAATTCAGAAGGATAAAAAGGATACACATGCATAAGGCAAAAAGTCAGCAAAGAGCCCTTAACCATGATGCCGTTACTGAGAATAATGATAAAACTCATTTAAGAAAATATTCATTTGTAAATATGTACATAGGTAGTCTAGTGAAAGCAGACAAACACATGTCTTTCTGATAAAAACATCTTTTTATTCTAGTTACTTGGGGCCCAGGTCAGTATAAATTGGTCAGCCTGAAAATTTCAGTAGTCTCTGTTTGCATGGCAGAAATTCTGCACATGTTTTATCTGATTCCTAAGATTATCTAAAAGGATCTTTTATGTTAAAAGAGAGGTGAACCTTCTTTGACAGACTTTGTCTATTCCACTTCTAACTGGGCCTCTCTTTTCTCAGGATCTATCCTAGCCAAATATCTCAGTTCCATTTACCATACAGTTTCCTTTGTGAAAGAGCAGTAGGGGAGGAAATAATTCTCTGCTGTGTATTGTATTTTTCAAATAAAATTTAAAAACTAAATTAAAAAACCTAAGTTTGATTTTTTTTCCCCAGGTATTAATTCTTTCTTGGGGGTAGAGGAATAAAGAATGCTGGCTATCCTGATGGAAGTCAGATTGCCAGAGCGACTGGAGAATGTTTGGAAGGGGATCACAGTGGTTCAGATTGGACCAGTTCTTTGGGCAGCTAAAAGACCCTCTGCATCCCATGGGCCATCCTGGGATCTCACCAACTTCCTGATTTACAAATCACAACCCCCTGGAGACAATATGGGATACTGAGCAGGTACACAATCTACTACATAATCTGCCTCCTATGTATGAGCAAGATGCTAAAGACTAGTTGTAAATGACCTTGTGATGCCGAAAGCTCAGCTTCTCTGTACACAGTTGCTGAATCAGATCTTGGAGACAGTTTTGGGTGAAGTAGAAAAGAGTAGCTTTATTACTTTGCCAGGCAAAGGGGACACAGTGGGCTCCTGCCTCGAAAAATTATGTGCCCCCCCCCTTGGAGAAGATAGAAGTTTTGTTTGTTTGTTTGTTTTGTTTTATTTTGCGGTACGCGGGCCCCTCACTGTTGTGGCCTCTCCCGTTGTGGAGCACAGGCTCCGGACGCGCAGGCTCAGCAGCCATAGCTCACGAGCCCAGCTGCTCCGCGGCATGTGGGATCTTCCTGGACCAGGGCACGAACCCGTGTCCCCTGCATCGGCAGGCGGACTCTCAACCACTGCGCTACCAGGGAAGCCCAGTGAGAAGTTTTATAGTAATTGTTCAAAAAGGGTGTGATCAGCTCATGGATATTCTTCTAATGGGTTCGTGGGTAGGTAAGTAGGAGTCAGCATCATCAACCTTCAGGTCCAACTGATCTGGGGTCTACATGCTTGTGTGCAGCATACCATCGTTAATCGTTAACTTCTCCCACCTGGAGGGGGTTTCAGTATCTGCAAAATAGTTCAAAGATATTGTTGTGTGTATCCGTTAATAGGGAAACAGGACCTTGCCCCAAGGCTGCTCGACTGTTTGTTTCTCCCTGGTCTCGCATCCCCTCCCTTCGCTAATTAACAACTGCTTGGATCTACCCATTGGAACTCAGGGAAGGTCATGGAGGCTGAATGAAGGCTGTTTCCTGTCATCAAAGAAACCGGGGACACAGAAAGGTTTTGTGCCTAGGATCCCCACGGGGCCATGCTCAGTATCACTTGTTCCTGCCTCTAGGGTACCATTTCTTAAATTTTTATTTTATACTCTAAAAAGTTTCCCTGGACATATACCAAATGGTTCTATTTACACCTTACAAACATTGATCTCACATTTGGCAGGCATGGTCTTTCTAATGAGTTTTGTGAGTTATGATTCTTTAAAAATATCAATTAAGGAAATTTATTCCAGATTTTAAATGAATGATTCTCTTCCAAGAAGTAAAAATAAAAGTATTCAAATTCTTCTTTCCTGTCTCCTTCACTTTAGATCATAGTTGGTTCTTGGTCTGATAGAGCCTCAGGACATGATCAAGGTGTAGTAAAAATTAAGTTTGCTCTCACCACCCCAAGATTGTGAGCCATGAATGGATTATAGGATCTAAATTCTAAACTCACACTGCCATTTTCAAATCTGTGGACTTGCTCACAAGGACCTCCAGACAAAAAGAAATACAGATGAGTGGGCATGAAACCACCTCCAACAATCAGACCAAAACTGAAAGTTTACGTCTCAAAGATGCCAATATTAACGAGGGTGATTCTTACACCATCCTTTGGTCTGTTGACCTTCATATTACTGCATTTATAAATTCATTTCCATTTTCATTTTGCACTGAAATACTATCACTTGTAGAAAAGGGGAAAAAGTTTTTTTTCTTCCCAGGAGGAAAACAAGAGGTGCATTTTAAAATTGATATTTAAAAAAGGTGTATTTTAAAATTGAGGAAAAGGGTGTATTTTAAATTTGATATTTAAAAAAGAAAAAGAAAAACCTTTCCAAAATACTGATACATTTTGAGTATTAATCAAATTTCCCTAGAGATATTATTCTTACTCAAAAAGGCCTTTAGGCCTTCACTCATTCAGCAAATATTATAGAGAGATTCTGTACACCAGATAATTTGCAGTGTGTCGACTAAACAGTGGTTAGAAAGAGAGACATGGTCCCTACTCCCCCAGGTTGGATAGATCAGCAGCTCTGACACTGATGGTGCCCTAAGAGGTCTGTTTAAAGTTAAGGTGGTAGAATTGGCTTGGAGTTTACCAGCTACCTACTCTTGGGACTAAGCAAAAGACATTTTTATAGATTACAGCAACAGCTAAAGTTAATTTAAAAAACCTTTGCCTCTATAAATGACACTGTACTATTTATTGCTGAGCTTTAAAAAAAGTCAAATGCCATAATAATAAGCAAATACTATTCTCACAAATCTATGGTTTAGCCGAGCCATTTTTCTAGTCTGAGCTGGGTTCATTCATGCATCCGTGACCAAGTTGACAGCTCTGTTGATCTTGGCTGGACGTTCTCCAATGTATGGGGATCATCTGGATGTAGGCTAATCTAGGATGGCTTCACTTGGGACAACTGAAATTTTCTCTGCGTGGTCTCTCCTTCAGACTAGCTAAGCTGCTAGTAGGGACCAAGTTAGAGCAGAAACATGCAAGGCTCTGGCACATTATCAATTTCATCTCATTCAGTTGAGATGGGCCAAGGCAAGTCCCAAGGCCAGCCATTTTCCAAGGAGTGAGGGAGGAGCTGCAAAGGCACATTGCAGAGGGGTGGACACAAAGATGGGTGGAGAATAAGGGCTATTTGTGCATTCAATCTACCATAGACTTCCTGCAGCTAGACCTTAAAAATGTTCAAGCAGAGCCTAACTGAACTGAATTCCTCAATGTGCTGAGCACGGATTTATTCTGATAAGCATGAGAAACTCACAAATGACAATAGAGAGCAAGCTCATTGTATCTGACCCAGAATGCACCTCCCCAATCTCCAGCCAAACCCCCAAAATGCCTTTGAAATAAACTGACTAGAGAACTGTCCACCCGGTACTTAGAGCCATGGGGAGCTTGTTGAAGCCCTCCTAGGTTCTCCCAGAAAGCTTTCCTAGCTCTTCTCCTGAGAAAAAACATCTTCTCAGAGAAAAAACATCTGAGCAAAAAGAGTAGGGAAGAGATTGAAGCAAAAGAATAAAACCTGAAAAAAAGAAAGAGACTAATTGAAATATAAGACCATTTTCTGATACATTAATTGTGTGCTTGCATGTGTGCGTGTGTGTGTGTGTGCGTGCACTTGCTTTGTGCAACTCTGATGTTTAAAACTTGTTACCATGGTGCTACGGACTTAATATTCATGTCCCCCCAAATTTCATATATAAAAACATGAATCCCCAACTTGATGGTATTTGGAGATGGAGACTTCGGGAAGTAATTAGATCACAAGGGTGGAGCCCTCTTGATGTTAGTGGCCTTATAAGAGAGCTTGCTCCGTCTCTTGCTGCTCTCCACCATGTGAGGATATGAGAAGACAGCTGTCCACAAACCAGGAAGATGGCTCTCCTCAGATACCAGGTCTGCAGGCACCTTGATCTTGGACTTCACAGCCTCTAGGCTAGTGAGAAATAAATGTCTGCTGTTACCCAGTCTACGGTATTCTGTTATAGCAGCCCAAACTATATAAGACACATGGTTCAAGTAAATAACACCACTTCGCCAACAACAGTGTTCAAATTTTATTTGCCGTGGTGAAACTGACTATTTGCACAAAGTACCATGTTTCTGCTAACTCTTCAGTTCATAAATTACTAGGTAAATAACACATGCACATAATGATCGGTGACCAATCATATCACTTTTTTGAAGTCTGTCAGTGTTCACTGCACGTGTGTTATTCTGTTCACACACAGATATCAAAGCATGCAGTTGTGTTGACCCCTTATCTCCCAGTGACAAATCCATGAGACATTTTCAAAAATACATAAGTAAAAGAGGAAACTGGCCAATAAAGACGGAAGGGCAGTAAAGAAGAAAAGGTGATAACGCTGAAAAGGAAATTCAAATCAAACATAAATGGCATAAAAGAAGACATAGCTGACCATGGGAATGTTGAGTGCAGCCAGAGAAATTGAGTAAAAGTGAGCTTATTGACAAAAATAAAGAATGAGATTGTGATGAAAATGAAGGTGTCCCAGAGAAGTGATTCTGACCAAAAACATCACATTAAAGGAACTCTTGGAGATATTTTCACAACATTGAAAGTTCAAAGGATAAATTACTGGTAAACGTAGAAAGGAGTATGACCATTAGCCAAGGCAGAGAGAAAATAATCACTCTATGCAGTAAGTTATATGACAGGAAGAAAGCAGCAAGCACTGTTCAGGCTGCTATGGATAAATTTTTTACAAAGAAATAAAACATTTAATTCAAAATGTTTCCATCATTTTAAATTACAGTGTACTAAATAAATAATAGTTTTGCTAATTTTTTCACTTCCCTACATACTTAAAATTGACAGTAAGGGAGCTTTTAATGTTTTGACCAAAAAATAAAGGTAGCAGATTAACTGTAATATTCCCCATCGCTTATTAAGATCTTTTTGCATTGATTCAGTTTGCAAGGTCTTTTTATGTTTTATGGTCCCACACTACTGTACAAAGACTGCCTATCTATCTATGTATATATATACACACACACATATCTCTACAACTCTCTATATAGAGAGACCTAAATAGAGACCTATATATAAACACAGAGAAAGAGATATATCTAAAATCCCTAATATATATATAACACAGTTTTCTTTTTAAAAGAAATGTTATCTATACTTTATTAATACATAAGAACTTTGTAATCTCATAATTGTTCATTATTAGGTCTCTTTTTTTAACTTTTTTACTTTTCTTATTGAAGTATAGTTGATTTACAACATAGTGTTAGTTTCAGGGGTACAGCATAGCGATTCAGTTATGCATATACATATATGTATATGTATATATATAAATATATACATATTCTTTTTCAGAATCTTTTCCCTTATAGGTTATTACACAATATTGAGTATAGTTCCCTGTGCTATAAGTAGGTCTTTGTTGGTTATATGTTTTATATATGGTAGTGTGTATAAATTAATAGCAATCTCCTAATTTATCCCTCTCCCACCCCCTTTCCCCTTAGATTTTTTTTATTGTGATTATAGAGATCCAATGGGAAAAGGAGTCACTTATTTTTATATGACCAAATTAAGAAATACTGGTCACATCAGTGGATAGAAACGTATTTGTATTAGAGTGCTATCTCAGCTATTCAGACTCCTCAGTAGAAGGAGTAGAAGAGAGACCAAGAAAAGTGATTATTTTTCCAAATAACTCAAGCTTGATAATTTAGGTAATTTTTCTAAATTGTATTGTGCACATTCTAGCTCACATACGTAATTTAACCCACCCAGCATTTTCCCACCCAGGCTTTTGAACATGAATCATTTTTGTTGCTCTAATAAAGTAAAGCTCTTGGGAGTTATAAAGAGCTATATAGAGGACTTTGTTCCCTTGAGCTAAAGAAGTTCAGAAGCTATGATTGTTGATATTTTTTCCCTATTCACCTTCTTATGGCTTTCTCTGCATTCTGCTGTTAATTCTCATTATTTCTTGAATTTATCTCTCTTAGCAAACTTCTCGCCCATTTTCATTCTGCTATTGTATTGTCAGCTCAGGCTGCCATAACAGAATACCACAGGCTGGGTGGCTTAAACCACAGAAATGTATATTCTCACAGTTCTGGAGCCTGGAAGTTCAAGATCAAGATGCCAGCAAGACTGGTGTCTGGTGAGGCCTCTCTTCCTGGGTTGTAGACAGCTGCCTTCTCACTGTGTCTTCATATGGCTTTCCCTTTGTGCACACATAGGGAAAGAGGGAGATCTGATATCTCTTCCTCTTCTCACAAAGACATCAGTTCTATCAGGTTAGGCCCCATTCTTATGACCTCATTTAACCTTAATTATCTCCCCAAAGATCCTATCTCCAAATACAGTCACATTGGAGATTAGGGCTTCAACATATGAATTTTGGGCAGAACACAATTTAGGTCCTAACAGCTATCCACTGTCTTAAAATTTCATCCCCTGCAGCTGTGTCCTACAGAAGAACTGAAGAATGCCAACAGAACGTAGATAATCATAGTGCTATTATATGTAAAATTAAGTCCATTAGGCTAAAGTGGACTCAACTCTCTTATGAAATAAAATGTGAGGGCTTTTTTCACTATTGTTACTCTGACTTATTTGCTGTGCCACCAATCATCAAAAGTGGGGCCATGATTATATATGTGATGTAGATAAGTACATCTTAAATTAGGGTATTTTTTTTCTCACTGCTAAAAGTGAAGAAGTATAATATGAGATTTCTGGATGTTATCCTAAGTCATAATCTGTAAGAACTCAGATGTCAGATCATTATGTTTGCTCTCTTAGAAAATTCTTTTAGCATATGGTTCAATATTAATACATTTTTATTATAAATGAAATTTCAACTTTTGAGAACATAAATTGCAATGACTGAAAGTAAAACTTCAATGCTACGAAAATTTCAAGCTCTCTTGGTTAGCTTGCTTTATCTGTGATACAGTGCTTTGTGCTAGGAAATCAACTTGTATGTTATACCAGATAAGCCAAATGATATAGACTTGGTATTTTGTAAATGGGAAATTCATTATACATATGGTCACAATATCTGGGATCACGTCCCTACAATTTTAGATGCCTTTATATTTATTCTGAATACTTGGTCCTAATTTTGAAATGCTAAAGACATATGGACGTAACAGCTGGACCACCATCAATTGAGACTAACACTCTTCACTTTGACAATATATATTTTACAAAGATAATATTGCAATTTCTCATCTCCCATTTTTTTTCATTATTGCTGGCTCTTTCTAATTCAACAAATTTCCAGGAACATTGTAAGGATAACAGAAGCAATAGTAAGGAAAATTATCTTCAATCCAGGTTAATCTAGATGTAGTCATAGAATTGTTATACACTATTTATACCCTTACATAAGCTCACGGCATTTATTTTTGAATTGTGTCTCCCTAAAATTAATATGTTGAAGTCCTAGCCCCAAGCATATCAGAATGTGACTTTATTTGGAAATAGAATAGTTGTAGATATCATTAGTTAAGATGAGGTCAAACTGGAGTAGAATGGGCCCCCAATCCAATAAGACTGGTGTCCTTATAGGACGGGGAAATTTGGACACGGCCAAACACACATAGGGAGAATGCTATGTTAAGATGAAAGCAGAGAGCTAAACCAACTATACTTCAATAAAAAGAAAAACAAGATGAAAGCAGAGACTGAGGTGATGCTTCTACTTGCCAGGGAACTCCAAAAACTGCCAGCAAACAGACAGAAGCTGGCGAGAGGCATGGAACAAATTCTTCCTCACAGCCTTCAGAAGGAACCAACTTTGCAGACATCTTGATTTCAGATTTCTAGCCCCCAGAACTGTAAAACAATAAATTGTTCTTGTTTATGCCACCCAGTTTGTAGTACACAGCTGTAACAAAATAATACACCTATTTACTATCTATAGTACTCTGGGCTAGTGGAAAAGACACAGGCAGAACCAGGTTTGAATCTTGGCCTCTCCACTGCCAGCCCTGTGATTCAGACCACACTATGTATACATACTAAACTCTGCATTAGTTAGGTTATACTAGATTTTACTACAGTAACAGTCAGCCCTCAAATATCAGCCCAAAGTAATTATTGTTTATTTCCTGTTTACACAGTATATCTACCAAGGATTACTTGGAGGCTCTAATCTATTTCATAGCCCTCCTAACTTTGAGACCTAGGCTGGCAGAGAAGACACTATTTGGAACTTAGGCATTAACTCTGGCAGAGGGGAAGAAAAAACAGTGAGGAGTGTGCCTGGCTCTTAAACAGTCTACCCCACTAAGACATACATCACTTCTGCTCACCTTTCATTGACCGAAGCAGATAGACCATGCTTGACCATATTTTAATGCAACAGAGTGTATCCAGAAAGGACAAGACAGCACCATATATCTCTAAACAGTCTTAATGGCAAGCCAATAGAAGTGACATAATTATGAACTGAGACTAATTAATTAAACCTTTCATATTTTCATTCAACAATGTTTATACAGACTCTACTGTGTGTCAAGTACTATCCCAGATAATAACACACAAGACAAAACCCCTCTGTCCAGCGAGTTTTCATTTTATTGGAGGAATTGGTAAAATAAAGAAGAATGTAAATGTATAATATAATTTCAGATATTTATAAGTGTTACAAAGGAAAGTGAAGCAGATGAGGGCTATTGAGAAACACTGGAGTGGGGAGACAGTGCTAGGGTCAATATTTCAGGCAATGAGTATAAATTTCCTAGCATGGTGCATAGCAAGTGTAGGCACCCAGAAAATATTTCTTTCCTTTCCCCAACACCCTAGATCATTAGCATCAACAACAGAGGACAAAGTGAATTTTGTGCCTATTAAATTATACAACATAGAAAAAAGGATTAAAATGCCTAATTCTGGCAAGGATGTAATATAACTGATACAAGCATATATTTCTCCTGGCAGTGTAAATCTCTTTGGAGAGCAATTTGGCAATATGTTTCATGATCCACTAAAATGCTCATAACCCTGACTCAATAATTTCATTCCTGTGAATCTGTCTCCAAAAGTAATATAATTTAATAATCACAAAGATGATTGTTGCAGTATTATTTGTGATATCAAAAACAACCTGAATATATAGCAATAGGGGAATGCTTAGATGGATTATGGCTTAGCAACTATATAGAATATTATGTAGTCATTAAAATGATAATTATGCACATTATGTAAGCAACAGGAAAAATGTTTATGATATAATTTTAAGTTAAAAAGGATGCAAATTATACCCTGTAATTACTGTGATGTAAAAATCATATATGTAAATGCATAAGATTAAAGAGAACAGAGAAAAGTGAAGTCTAGAATGAGCAAATTCTTAGCAGTTAAAAAATATATTTCAGTCACTTTGTTACCTTTATCAAATGTTTAACAAGCACTTTCACAGTAGTATTGTTTATGTAATTGTTACTGAGTCCAGGCTTGTACTGCTTGCTGCGCGACAGGCCAATAAATCGAGAGAGGAGTTGCTGGGACAAGGAATAGAGATTTCGTTTGGAAAGCCAGCAGGCCAAGAAGATGGTGGACTAGTGTCCCAAAGAATCATCTTCCCTGAGTTAGAATTCAGGCTTCTATTATACTAAAAAGGGAGGGGGTAAAGTCCTGCTTCCAGTCAGACTCTGGAAGGGATGTGTTAATTTCTTCCTTACTGCTGTCATTCACAGGTGAGCCTGGTCAGGAGGCTTCCTGTGAGCTAAACAAAGGTATTTTAGCTTAATGTTCATTGCATTGGAGACAGTGTTCCCAGAGATGGGCCATTATGTATAATTTAAGCTTATAGGCCACATCCCTTTAGCAATTAACTTGTAGCAAAAGCAATAGAATACAAAGGGTAAAGTAATTTGTTCTTCCCTCTTATATAATGAATTCAAAATTATAATTAAAAGGGCCATGGAGAACAAGGCCTCCGCACTCCATGGATCTAAGCTTGAATGAAATCCTAACACGTATGTGCTCTAATCTGACCAAATGTTACCCTTTCCTAATTTATAATCCTCAAATTAGCATTTTTATTATTTCTATATTAAATTACTATTGTAAATGATGTCCTATATATTAAACAAATATAATTCTTAAATTTGGTGAATGATGCAATCACCCAGAGCTTATTTCTAATACATTACAATAAAATGTGGATTTTAAATTTTAAGATATTTGAGATCTTAATTGTTGAAGTTTGGGGGGGAAAGAAATGTCTATTGCTTAAAAGCAGATTATTAACTAAGGCCAGTAGTTCTCTAACAGGAGGTCAATTTTGTCCCCAGAGAATGTTTGACAATGTCTAGAGAAATGGTCACAACTTGGGGGAGGGGAGTGTGCTACTGGCATCCAGGGACTAGAGACCAGGGATGTGGATAAACATTCTACTATGTACAGGACAGCTCCCACAACAAAGAATTATCTGGCCCAAAATGTCATTAGTGCCCAGGTTGAGAAACCCTGGGGTAAGCAGTGGGAAGAATACAAGCTGAACAGTACAGAAACCCAACTTTTAGTTTTATTTCCACTGCTAAAAGAATGACATTGAGCTAGCTACTTAAACTCAATCCCTCAATTTACTTATTTGTAAAAAGGAGATGAATAATTTTTTTAACATCTTTATTGGGGTATAATTGCTTTACAATGGGGTGTTAGTTTCTGCTTTATAACAAAGTGAATCAGTTATACATATACATATGTTCCCATACCTTTCCCCTCTTGCATCTCCCTCCCTCCCACCCTCCCTATCCCACCCCTCCAGGCGGTCACAAAGCACCAGAGCTGATACCCCTGTGCTATGTGGCTGCTTCCCACTAGCTATCTACCTTACATTTGGTAGTGTATATATGTCCATGCCTCTCAAAAGGAGATGAATAATATTTATCCTATCTCATGGGATGGTTCTGAGAGTAAAATGGGAGACATAATGTGACTGTGCTCTGAGGAGCTAAAATGTACCATATAAATGTTACCATCTCATGTATTTGAAATATCTCTTAAAGTTGATTACCAAAAAGAAGAAGAAAAAAGGAAGGTAGAAACAATTATTCAATAGTTTATGAGTAATTGCTTCTGACATTTTTTATATAAATTTATTTATTTATTTACTTTTGGCTGTGTTGGGTCTTCATTGTTGCACGTGGGCTTTCTGTAGCTGTGGTGAGCAGGGGCTACTCTTTGTTGTGGTGCGCGGGCTTCTCACTGTGGTGGCTTCTCTTGTTGCAGGGCACAAGCTTTAGGTGCGTGGGCTTCGGTAGTTGTGGCGCATGGGCTCAGTTGCTCTGTGGCATGTGGGATCTTGCTGGACCAGGGCTCGAACCCGTGCTCCCTGCATTGGCAGGCGAATTCTTAACAACTGTGCCACCAGGGAAGTCCCACTTTTGACATTTTTAATCTGTTGTGTTTCCCTGGAAAATATTGATGAAAACCATGACAAAATATTGCTACCTTACTGATATTTTCCAGATAGAATAATCTAGCTTCCTTAATCAATTGTCTGCCCTGTCCTGTGTCTTGAATTTCTTCATTCATTGTCATTGGATCCTTGCCTTTAGATACAAACATTCCCAGGATCCTTTGGATGGTCACCATCCAGGCTCCACCTCAAGCTACCACTTCCCCTCTACCATTTTTTTACTTGTTACCGAAAATTTCTTATCTCCCATTCACTCCACTGCCAACTGGCATATAACCCATGCATGTCTTCATTGCAACTGCTCAAATTAATCTAAACCTCCCTCTGACTTCACAGCAGCTAAAGAGACTGGCCTAGAAGCAATGACACCCCAATAGCAACAAGCACACTCAGTGCCTACATCTTGGTTTTAATATCATTCTTCAGTGAGAGGAAGCAGGGCATCTCAGGAAAATGGCTGATTCTAGGACTGGGGCAGGAAAGATGAGCCTGGGACATCATCTTGTAGTGCCGGAAAGAAAGGAAATGATCACACACACACAGAGTGATGGAGGTGTGCTGAAGAAAAACAGGGGTCTACTAAAAGAGCTCCCAGTGACAAAAGCTGGAACAATTTGTGCAATCAAATAAATAAAGGAGCATTGGATTATAACCCAAAGTACAAAATAAATACCAATGATCCCATGTTTATATAAATAAATGATTGAATAAGTACATGGGAGAGAATAGACAAATCTGTGCAGCATAAGTGTTAATAATTTAGGTAGATACTTAGCCCTCAGGGAGATGGAACATACCTCTCTACTCTTTAAGTGGGGACTGAGCTTGCTGACTTCCATCCAAAGAGTCAGTATGGAAAGAGAGGAAAAGGAATGATTTCACAGTGAAGAAACCTGTCAATTACTACCTCAGCCAGGTGATCACAATTAATATCAATAGTCATAAATCATGTTTATAGTATGTATCCTTGATACAATGTGATGAGAATGGCACTTTACCTCTGTGACCTTCCCAAAACCCATAAACCCAGTCTAACTAGGAGAAAAATATCAAACAAATCTCCACTGAGAGACATTCTACAAAATACCTGATCAGTACTCTCAAAGCTATCAAGATCATCCAGAACGAGGCAAGTCTGAAAAATTATCACAGACAAGTGGAGTCTAAGGAGATACGACAAGTAAATGCTATATGATATCCTGGATGGGATCCAGAACAGAACAAGGACATTAGGTAAAAACGAAGAAAATTAGAATAAAGTATGGACTTTAGTTAATAATGAAAGACTGTTGGTTCATTAACTGTGAAAATTGTGCCATAGAAACGTAAGATGCTAATAATAGGGGAAACTGGCCGTGGGTATATAGGAATTCTCTTGTACCATCTTCACAAAGTTTCTGTAAACCTAAATATTTTGAAATAAAGTTTACTTTAAAATAATGCTTATTGAAAAAAAAACAACTGTTGTCAAGATTAGTCAGTGCATCTTCTTTTTGCCGAACTACCTGAAAGTCACAGTCAGAGACAGACACAGAGAAAGTCCACATTCTTTACTATCAAGACTTCAACTTCATCTATTGGCTGTTACTAGTTATTCATAAATATGCCTAACATCTACTTGGCAGCCTCTTTATAAATATTGTTTATATATTAATTAAGAGCTAGAGATATTTGATGACAAAGAGGAATACAGAAGAGAAATAAGCCTCATGCTTCTTTAAAAGATCAGAACTAATGGGTGGGCTGTAATGGGATAGATCTGACTGAAGGATGGGGCTGGGAGGTAGCAGGCATGGTGGCCACTGCCGGTCCTAAATGGAAGGCCAATCTGGTAGGTAATAATACAATACCTGAAAATAGCAGGGGAATAGAAAACAAGAGGTAATGCAGTATGTTAGTCTGTCTCAGAAGAGCCCAGAGTGGAGCAACACATATTAAAGAGCACAGAACAGCGTCCAAGTTGCTAGTGCAGATCCAACAGGCAGTTGCCATTGAATATATCTACCAGCAGGGCATTGGTTCAGAAACCACTGAGCTGGGTGCAGTAGTGGGGCTGAGCCTCTGACGTTCTTCTCCTCCCCACTACCCTGCCTCCAAAGAAAAATATAAAGGCAAACCTCAGTCCTGATGTGATCAGAGTATAAAATAGACTTGTCATCACAACAGGCATGAAAACATGAGGATCAAATAAGGATCTGATTACTAGTGGAAACAGAAGATTAAGATCAGACATTGGGATGAAGCAGAAACCTAGGTTTATTTAACAAACGCTTAGAGAGCATCTATATGTCAGGCTATCCTAAAGCGCTTCAGAAGTGTTAATTCATTGGTTCCTCATAAGAGAAGACAACTTTTTATTGTCATTTATCCTCTATACCTATGACAGTACATAGTTCCTAAAAGACCCTTACGAAATATTTTTTGAAAGGAAGAAAAGAAAGAAGCAAGGGAGAGGAAGGGAGAAAAGGGGGGAAAGAGGGGAAGGAAGGAGGAGTGGATCGCTATTCCTAAAAGTCTATGTTGAATCCACTTAAATATCTCTTGTCTAGATCTAGATTGGTTTTAGGGAATGGAAAGGAGCAGAGAATATAGGTGGTGGGGTTGGGGGAAGAATAAGAAGGTTAAACTATCTTTGAGGAGGGGATGGAGAAGATAATAACCATAAAATGGCTAACATTTATCGATCTCTCACTATGTGCCAGGACTGTGCATGTACAAGCCCATGTGATCCCTACAAATCACCTTTATCATTAATATTATTATCCCTCATTTTACATATAAGGAAAGTATAACACTTATAGTTAATAACTTACTCGAGGTGACACAGATAACAAGGTATAAAGCTGAAACTCAAACCCAAGTTAGATTCTCTGCTCTTAGCCACTAGGCTACAAGCAGACAGAGCCTGACAAAAGTAGATCAAAAAGTGGGCCTTTTTTTTTTTTGGTTCGCGGGCCTCTCACTGTTGTGGCCTCTCCCGTTGCGGAGCACAGGCTCCGGATGCGCAGGCTCAGTGGCCATGGCTCACGGGCCCAGCCGCTCCGCGGCATGTGGGATCCTCCCGGACCGGGGCACAAACCCGTGTCCCCTGCATCGGCAGGCGGTCTCTCAACCACTGCGCCACCAGGGAAGCCCGTGTGCCCCTTTTTTAAGAGATCAATGCGGTGCTCATTTTAAGCAATCAGGTCTGCCTATCAGTGTAAGAAGCACATTCTACAGAGTCAATATAGTCAGCATTTGTGAAAACAAGTCGGAAACTGGTGTACAGGGACAAGGGGAGGGAAGTTTTGGAGGGTGGAGAGGATAATATAAAAAGCCTTGGCATTTACATAGTATAAATCAATATCTGCTTTAAAATCTTGCTGATGACTGTGAAAGGCAGAGGATATTAAATAAACTGTGATGTAAGTCAGATATATGCCACAGCCTGGAAGTAAAATAGTCTAAACAAAAAGTCAATTTATATGGCAGAAATTTTGAAAACCATTCAAACACAATGCATAGTTGTACAGAAATTATTCAAATTTTCTCTTTTTTTTTTTTGGTTTTCAACTAATGCCATCACCTGGAAGGGGGAAGACCTTTTTAATAGTTAAATATTAACTAATCCCAAACTGACAAAATCAAAATACCACATAATATAACAAGAACCAAAACCAAAAACCAAGAACCAGAAGTGTCTTCACTTTTAGGCACTTTGTTCAAAGTGCTCCATTTTCAAGGGTCTCAGAGACACACTGAGAGCAGAGTCATGAAACTCAGGAGATGACCTGTGTCCTGACTTCTTGTATCCTTATCTTTGACCGTCACCCTTTCCCAATCTTTGTTTTAGTCCCATAGCAGAGTGGAATTGTGCTGTCTCAGAATCTGGTCTCTGACCGGAAATGTCAAATTAGTTTCCAATCAATATTAAAAATTGCTGCCTGGGTTGCTCAGTTAAGACTGACAGTGAAGCTGCTTCTGGGCTTCCAGTGGGAAAGAGTCCAGTGATCGATTAGCAATGTCTGGCACGATTGCTGAGGGGCGAATTGCAGGGAAATGTGCCTTATTTGGCACCTGTGGCCCCTTGCGGCTTCTATTTCTAGCATGCCTTAATAGGACTCTATTCGTGTGATTTCCATCCACCTACACGGAAAACAGTGGATGGGTTAACCAACCCTCTGCAAGCCTAGAGACTTAGGCATGGAATGGGGGATCTTCTCAAGGCTATAGAAGGAGCCAAATTTCAACACAGCTCCTCGCAGCCCTGGGCTGCCAGCTCTCACTCCCATTTGCTTCTCTCCATGTGATAAGCCCACTCCAAGATCTAGCAAGAGTGTCCCGGACATTGGCCTGGGAACTTGCCTGGCTCTTGCTATTCTTGCCCTAAACATACAAACCAAAACATTCCTAAAGGTAGCATTACGCTAAATCACTCCTGGTCCATTTTGCCATTCCGTATCTCCCAAACTCCCATTTTTCACGGCAGGTATTGCTAATCCGTCGCTGAATTTGCTCTCCCTGAGACTGTATGCAGCTTCAGAAGCAGCTTAACTCTGCAACCTAGAGTGAACATGGAAGGAGCAATCCACTCAGGGCTAGGAATCAGGGGGATCTGTCCTCCCCCACCAAAGAAACAAGAATCTGTGAGAGGGCTTCCCTGGTGGCGCAGTGGTTGAGAGTCCGCCTGCCGATGCAGGGGACACAGGTTCGTGCCCCGGTCTGGGAAGATCCCACATGCCGCGGAGCGGCTGGGCCCGTGAGCCATGGCTGCTGAGCCTGCGCGTCCGGAGCCTGTGCTCCGCAACAGGAGAGGCCACAACAGTGAGAGGCCCGCGTACCGCAAAAAAAAAAAAAAAAAGAATCTGTGAGAACTGTGATTTACTCTAATGATGTTGTGTCTGCTCTGGAAGGGGAAAATTTGTTTCTAGAGCCAGAGTATCAAAGCCAGTATATCCTGAATATAGACAAATATATATATATATCCTGAATATAGACATATATATATATTTATTTATATATACTTATATATATATATGTATATATATTCAGTATATCCTGAATATAGCCAGGGCTGAATATAGACAAAATCCTGAAGGAGACTAAATTAAGGGTTTTTTTAGTGAAGTATAGTTGATTTACAGTGTTTCAGGTGTACAACAAAGTGATGCATATATATATATATATATACATATATATATACACATATATTTTTTCAGATTCTTTTCCATTATACATTACTACAAAATATTGAATATAGTTCCATGTGCTATACAGTAGGTCCTTGTTCTTTATATATTTTATATATAGTAGTGTGTATCTGTTAATCCCAAACTCCTAATTTACCCCTTCTGACTCTTTTCCCTTTGGTAACCATAAGTTTCTTTTCTACATCTGTGAGTCTATTTCTGTTTTGTAAACAAATTATTTGTATCATTTTTTTTAGATTCCGTATATAAGTGATAGACTAAATTGAGTTTTAAGCTTCCTTCCACATGTCCCTCTTTTAATTTCTTCACAATCCAGCCTGCCTGGAGTCCTTTACCATGGTTCCCCCTCCCTGCCAAAATTCTTTTTCCCTCTAATGACTTCTTCCACCTCAAACAGTAATTCACTGCCTCGTTCCTTCAAAACTAAGCTCTCAGCTTGAGTACATCTTAAGTATTTAAGAGATGCTGGCAGCCTGATTAGAGGGGGGAAAATGTCAAGAAAAAATGCCCATTAGATAAAAGGAGTTCTTCCCAATAGGTAATAAAATATACTGAATCTTGCGACATAGCGCATACTGTGGCTGCTTGGATGAAACTTACATGTAATGGGTATGAAATAGTTAAATAGCAAGTCCCAGCTAGGTGGCACTGTGTTTTAAGTAAATAATTTAAAGCCCAACTACAATAAACCTGCTGGGAAGTTTGCAGAAAATGGCTTCCAAATAGTAAGGGGCAATTAATTAAGCTATAGGGCACCATAAAAACAAATGAAGTTTTATGGGCATAAGGTTGCCAGATTTGGCAAACTAAAATGCAGATGCCCAGCTACCTTTGAGTCTGAGACAAACAATGGATAATTTTTAGTATAAGTATCCCCAATGCAATATTTGGGACACACTTATACTAAAAAATTATTCACTGTTCATCTGAGATTCTAAGTTAACTGGGCATCCTGTATTTCATCTGGCAACTCTATATGGATATTTACTATATGTCTGGCACAGTATTAAGTGTTACACACACATTTTCCTGTCTCTTGTTCTTACATTCAGATCCCCAGTCCCTGGCTATCCAACTCCCAAGTTTCTCGGTAAATCTTCAGATTGTATTTCACACATGCTACCAGTCAGTTACTCTATTACACAATATCACTTCTGTCTTTTTTTTCTCTGTCTCTCTGCTTTCCTCTTTTGCCAGGATAGTCTGGCTACAACATCATGCTGTAATGCTGGATATTGCCACCACAGCATCTTCTGGGTACCATACTGCTCTTTAGGTGGCTCTGGCATCACCAGACATCTCTATGTCCCTATGGACACCTGTGCTTCTTCAGCCTATTACCACCATTCCTTCTGGGCACCACTTATTTTCCAGGCACTACAGCAGCCTCTGCTAAGGAGTGCCACATCTTCCAGGAACTATCTCATCCACTCGACTTCTCAACTCTTTCCATGGGGATTGCCATCTCATGAGAGGTGTGTTGCCACTGAAGCTAAAGCACTAAAGCCAGCTGTGTTCTCTGTAGAAATAGACAGAACTCTCAAGATGTGTTAGATTTTTACTTTCTCATGTGGACCCCCAAAAACTTTTGCTTGTGTTCCAATATCTTAAAGGGTTTTAAATGAAAGTAAATAGCACTTATAACTTTTTACTTCCAGCTCACCCTGTCCTGTCACCAAAGAGCACCTTAATTCCACATAGTCCACAGTAGTCAGACATGAATTGGTTAGGGGACTGAATTTGACGTGCACCTGCTCTGTGCTCAGAAACCTGTCTCTTCTATGAAGGAGGTGTTTGTTGCTGGATGAAGCTTGTTTACTTATTCCTCTCTCCTAGGAAGTTCCACAATCCTTCAGAAATGACCCCAACAGATTAATATTTTATCCATGATTATATTTAATCCTTATACAACCCAGTGAAAGAGATGTTATTTTCCCTATTTTACAGTAAGTGATTTAGAACCACAAGGAACTTACAGACATGAGAAATGCACCTCAGTCATAATCATCTGCCACTCTCTTCCTTGTTGGCCTTGTCTCTGCCTCGAGAACATGTCAAGAGCCTTCTTGCCTTTACATTTTCTGTGTCTACTGTCCAGAAAATGACAACCCCAGGCTGACTCCTCATAATTCAGTTTTAATTCAAATGTCACTCTTCAGAGAGTCCTTCCCTGACCTGCCTTTCTATAGCGACTTTCACAGCCATGACACTTTCCATTCCAATAATGCTTTTATTCATCATAGCTCTTATCAAAATGCAAAATTATGTATTTGTTTACTATTATTATTTATCTATTATCTGTCTTCCCACTGGAATTTAAGCTCTAAGAAAGAAGGAACCTTGAATCTGCTTTATCCCCAGGAGCTAAATAAATATTTGCTGAAAGAATAAATGAATCTAAAACCCAAACCTTTGATAGTACCCTAGTAGTTAAAGCCAGAGATAGTTGTAAAATCCTATTCTCTTTAGCTACTGAGAATATTTTAGAAGATGTTTCATAAATATAAATACATAAACATGCACACATATTTTACAGAAGATGTTAATGAAGACCAAAGAATCTGGTGATATACTCCAATGCTGAAGAGAAAGAAAAGGACAATGGGAAAGGTGGTTTTTTTGACTCAAAATAAAATTTGGCCACTTGATAATTTTTCTTTAGATAGGTCTTCATTAGAAAATCTATTTAATCTAATACAATTGAGAGCCTCCTTCTAGGTGTCAGCCTTCATGCTGAAGATATTTCTGGAAACATTTTATTATATTTTTTCAAAATGAACAATCCCAACTCCTTTAGCCTTCCTTAGGGGTCTTATTGGATCCAGTTATGAAATACTCTAGCCCTTGAGTCTTCACTTGCAACTTAAATCAGGGACTGCACACTCAAATGCCCACAAGGCCAGAGAGATAATAAAAATGAATGATCGCTGGTCTTTCTGTGAATATGTTTACATTGTATAAATGCGGGTGCATGCCCAGATACAGGGTTGGTGGCTGCAACATGCAGCTCCTGACAAATGTTGCTGTTGACTCTGAGCCTCTGGATCTTCTAATATTTCAAGAGAAGCCAGAAATCTGGATTTTTATGAGAAAATTACTCATTTTAGTTTATAAACCACTTTAGGCTACATAAGTATGTCTGTGCACCCAATGAAACATGCTGGCAGTTGGTTCAAAACTCTAAGCTATTGATTCTCTCTGGGTACTCCACTTAGACACAGGCAGCCTTTGGCTCTCCAAGACTTTGACCATCTGTGTTCGGATACGTTATTCTACCAGACTGTGTGGAGCAAGCAACGTGTCAACGGGCACCCTTGATTAATAGAGATTACAGTCTTTTCTTCTAGCTCATGTAAACACCTTAGGCAGTATTGACAGCACTGAATATTAAAATAACCTTGTCTTTCTTCTGGGTCATATATTAATTTTTTAAATTGGGGTTTTCTATGTTTATTCTTTATTACAGATCTCCTTGCTTTCTTTCTAGGTTGCTGGCATTTGATATAGCTCAGTCATACCATCAAATAATAATGATTCTCAATTGCCTAATGTGTGGAGTGCTTTTTTTTTTTCCCTTCAGGGCTTTTCCTTAGCTAGTAATCTAATGTATTGTGTTTAATTTGGTCCATTCTCTGTACTCAAACAGCATGCTATATATTCCATACCTGAACTGTTGATTAGATATTAAAATTAACTCATAAATCCAGCCCTTCCTCTTCACCAAATCAATTCCTATCAGTTTAGTTTCGCTTTTTCCATTACAATGGTTTTCCAACTGTTTCCTGAACTCAAGTCTCATCCCCATGTTTCCAATCATGCACACTGCTACCTGAATAAATATTCTAAGACCATGGTTTTACCATAATCAGATAAATATTCATAGCTAATTATCTGTAAGTCTATGCATCAGAGCATTCAATATTATCAGATCCTAATATATATTTAAAATGGCATCTTTTGGTTTTCTCACAAACAATCTAACATTTAGTCCCAATTCTGCAGTGACCACTTGCTTTCAACCCTCTCTGACTTTGCCATGTTCACACTGTGCACATGGTATGGAAATGGCACATCCTTGATCATCCTATTCTGCTCTCCAGACCCATTGTACCTTTCAGACTCTGATCAAACTCAGCTCTATTTGATAATTTTCTCTACAACCCCAGGTAGTAAATCCCTGCCTTGTCTGTGCTATATACCTTTAATACAGCATACAACATACATTTCTAAATTTGAGGGTTTTTTCTCACATTTTTCTGGGATCATAAGGTGGACAGGAACCATGTGTTGTTCACTTACATAGGTCCACTACTCAAGAACTGACACTACAAAATTGTGGCCATTCATTAAAATATTTCAATCTAAATAAATGAATTATTGCAATACTCTTTAGCAACATAGCACAATGGCTAAGAGCTAGGATTGGGGAAATGAAAAGACTTGAGTTCAAATTCCAGATGTAACATTTATAAGCCAGGTAATTTTAAGTAAGTCAAATCAACTGTTTTGCCCTGCTTGAAAGATGCCATTAAGAAAATGAAGGGACAATCCAGGAACTGAGAAAAAATACTTGAAACATACATTTGAGACAAAGGACTTACATGCAAAATACAAAAGGACCCCTTAGAGCTCAATATAATACAAAGACAAACAAACCAATTAAATATGGGCAAAAGATTTGAACAGGCAGTTCACACAAGAATATATATGAATTGCAAATAAGTATGGGTAGAAAGGTCTAACATCTTTAGGTGTTATTAAAATGCAAATTAAAACCACAATGAGATACCACTACACACTCATTAAAATGGCTAAAATGATAAAATAATTAAAAGTCTGACCATATCATATGCTGCTGGGTATGTAGAGTAAGTAAAACTCTCATTCATCAGTGCTGAGAATATAAAATGTCACCACGACTTCAGTACAGGTCTTGGCAGTTTTGTAAAAAAGTTAAAATGCATTTATTATACACCCAGCAATTCCATTCCTAGCTATTTACCCAAGAAAAATAAAAATGTATGTCCATTCCAGTATTTGTACATGAATATTCATAGAAGTTTTGTTTGTAATAGCCAAAAATTGGATACAGTCTAAAGGTTTATCAGCAATTAAATAATTAAACAAATTGTGGTAGAGCCATATAATGGAAAATAACTCAGGAATTAAAAAAAGGAAAGAATTATTGACAGATGCAGCAACATAAATAAATCAGAAAATCATTATGCTCAGTGAAAGAAGCCAAGTAGAAATAGTACACTTTATTATTTCATTTATATAAACTTCTAGAAAATACAAACTAATCTATAGTGACAGAAAGTAAATCAGTGGTTTCTTGGGGATAGGAGATGATGAGGGATGGATTTCAAAGGGACACGAGGAAACTTTGGGGTATGATGGATACATTCACTTTATTGTGATGGTGGTTTCACAAGGGTATGCATATGTTAAAACATATCAAGTTGTACACATTCTACCTGTGTACTTGTTTTATACTTCAATTTTATGTTAATAAAGTTGTAAAAGAAAAGAATATCCATCATTAGCTACTAAATTTAAAAAAATTAATGCTGATAAACTTAAAAGAATTAACAGAAGAAATTATTCTCAAATTACTTCTTATTTTTTTAGTTATTTTCCTCTCCAATTACTTAAGGCAAATTGAGACAGAGATGGCTAGCTGTGCCAACCAGAAAGAATTAATGACATAATATGCAAAATAGCTAATAGACTGGCACAACATCTTCCACAAGTGAAGACCTTTAATATAATACATGCATTGGATTATTCTTTTGGTCATGATAGATTTTCTACAGATCTCATGCAAAACCAACTGACTATAACTATGAGGGTCAAAATGATGTCTGTGGTCAGGCAACCAAAGAAAATAAACTAATCAGCCCTATAGAGGAACTACAGGTAGCTCTGTGTTATAAACCACTTAGCTATCCAGCCCTCTGGCCATAAACTCTGGGGAAGACCAATCCACATATTAAACTTGTGAAAAATACCACTAGACATGTGTTTGAGTGAGAGACAGAGAGAGGGGGACAGAGACAGTGACAGAAAACAGGAGAGAGAGAATACAATTTACTATCCTATAGGAAAAAAGATGGAGAAAACCAAGTCTACCGCTTCATTCAAAGAATACATTCCACAGAGAGTATATGTGGATCTGATGTTTCTTTAGTCAGCATCAGTCTCTTCTCCTAGTATAAGCACTAAATATGATCTAGTGCTTAAAGATACAAGTTTTGCTTTAATATAGCCAACTTCTTCACCTGGTGCTCAAAGAAGCTGGCCATCTATCTGTTGAACTTTCTGAAAGGTGGTATGTAAATCTCTGTTCCAAGTGGTTTTCAGTGATAAGTTGGGGTATATGCAGTAGTTGTCTTATATGTCAACTTTAGAACTTACCCTCAAAACACACAATGCAATCACCACCACAACCATCACCATTACTACCACTAGCAGCACTTAAAACGTGATTTCACTATATTAATTATTCATAATATCTGCAGCACATTTTCCTAAGACTGAAAAGTGTGTGCTATTTCAATTTTTTTCCGTAGGGAAAATACTCTGCTGAAAATGTTTTAAAATAACAAAATTATGGTTCAGTTCCTAACTGAGAAGTTAGTATTAGACTTACCCTTATGTAATAAAAAACTGTTAATACTGGAGAAAAAAAAATTGTAACTGTTTTCAAATGTTGAAAAATGGACAGTACAAGGCTGTGATCCTTGACAGAAGGGAAGCTCATGAGGTAAATATTCCATTCATGCTGGTTTTCTGCCTGGGAGAGATTTCCAAATTATTTCTCAGAAGATTGAACAAGCAAAAGGAGCTATATGGCTGGATATAGGAAAAGGTAAGTGAGTAAAAGAAATGAATGTTAGACTTTGGGGATTTTTAAGACATCTGGAATTGTTAGGGCAGGACCCTGGAGAGAGGAAACGACTGAAAATAAGTCTGAGAAATTAGCATAAATATTCACCTCATGTTGTTGGCTAAATTCTAAGTTGTGCATGTGTGGGACATGAATATGTGAGGATAAGCCAAAAAGAGCTGCTGGGGGACTAAGAAGTGGACAGAGGTTTCCAAGTCCTCACAGTTCTGGGGAAACATTGGCATCCCCACCCAGCCACATGGAGAGACCTTGACGAATGACTTGAGCATCCAGATGAGAATTTAGAAAGCCAATGCCTTAGGAGTTAGAACTGCAGCCTAAGATCCTTACTCTTGTAACATGCTAAAACCAAGAGCAAATGAGATCAAAGTAACCTGCCAAAAATCTAACTATTCATCGGGACAAAATCTCCTCTTTAGAGGAAAATGATGTAATCCAGAAGCTCTCTAATTATCATTCACAATGTTCAGCATATAATAAAATTACTAGATATGGAAGAAGATGAGACAAGAGACCTATCTCAACAGAAAGTTGGCTGATAGAAGACCCATAAATAATTCAAAGGTTGGAATTAGCAGTGAGGGACTTAAAAGAGCTATTATCAGCATGTTAAATAATTTAGTGGAAAATATGAACAAAAGGTATGAACAGATGGAGAATTTTAGCAAAAAGTTGAAACTCTAGAAAAAGATCAAATGAAAACTTTAGGACTGAAAAGAAAATCTGTCTGAAACAAAGAATTTATTGAGATGCTTAAACAGACTTGAAAAAAGCAGAAAAAATTTTAGTAATCTCAAATTCAGATCATAGGAGTTATCTAATCTGACTTACAGAGAAGAAAAATGAAAGAATAAAAAATGTGGGCCAAAGTTTCCATTATCACCTGAGCTAATGTCAAACAGTTGAAGATACATGCAACTAGCATACAAGAGTGAAGAGAGAAAATGGAACAAAATACAAAATATTTGAAAAGATAGTGACCAAACATTTTTCAAATTTGATTAAAATTATTAATCCACAGAAGAAAAAAATTCAGCAAATTCCAAGAGAATGAATAAATATAAAGACCACACTGAGGCACATAAAAGTGAAAATTGAAGCATACCAAAGACAAAGAGAAAAATCTTAAAACCAGTAAGGGGCAAAACACACATTAGCAGTAGAATAATAAAAATGACGGCTGTCTTCTCATCAGAAAGAAGTGGAAGCCGAGAGAGCGTGTAATGACTTTTTTTAACATTTAGAAAAGAAAATCCTTTTAATTCAGAATCATATGTCCAATAAAAAATGTCTATCCAAAACTGAAAGCAAAACGAAGACATTTCAGACAAATAAGTGTTTAGTAAGTTCAACAGTGGGAAACCCACACTACAGAAGTACAAAGGAGGTTCTCAGGTTGAAGAGAAATGTTTCCAGATAGAAGTCTGGACCTGTAGTAATGAAGAACACTGAAGGTGACAAATATGAGGGCAAATATAAAAAATTATTTTTTGACTTCCCTGGTGGCGCAGTGGTTGGGAGTCCACCTGCCGATGCAGGGGACACGGGTTCATGCCCCGGTCTGGGAGGATCTCACATGCTGCGGAGCGGCTGGGCCTGTGGGCCATGGCCGCTGGACCTGCACGTCCGGAGCCTGTGCTCCACAACGGGAGAGGCTGCAGTGGTGAGAGGCCCGCGTACCGCAGAAAGAAAACAAAAACAAAAACAAAACAAAACAAAAATTATTTTTTAAATTTCCCTTCAAAATAACAAAGAACATATGGGACATATGCAAAACAAAAAGCAAGACAATAAGCTTAGACACAATCATATCAGTAACTACAATAAACCTAAGCAGACTAAACCACTCTATTTAAAAGACAGTGATTGCCAGAACCAACTAAATGCTATTTACAAGGGATCTATTTTAAATATAAGGACACATATACATTGAAAGAAAAAGGACAGGAAATTATATAGCATGCAAACACTAATTTTTTAAAAAAGCAGTGTGGCTATATAGATATTAGACAAAGCAGATGTGCTTTATGGTTCAAAGATAGGGTTTTTAACAGAGATAAAGAGGGAGAATTCTTAATGACAAAAAGTGTCAATTCATTAGGAAGTTATAATGACTTAAATATATTTAACCAAATAACACATTTTCAAAGTGCTTGGAAAAATGGAGAAAAAAGGAAAAGAAAACAATAGGTAAGTCCACAAATAACACTTGGATATTTTCATACTTTTTCCTCAGTAATTTATAGTGGGAACTGGCACAAAATTCAGTAAACATATAGAAGATTAGAAGAACACTATTAACCAGCTTTACCTAAATGACATTTGTAGTGCACTATGCCGAACAACTGCAGAAAATACATTGCTTTCAAGTGTACATGGGACATTGACTAAAACAGACCATATGCTTGGCAGTAAAAATGAGTCTTAATAAATTTAAAAGATAGAGCTCACACAGAGCATGTTTCTTTAACACAATGGAATTAAAAGTAGAAATCAATTTAGAGAAGTGGAAAATCTTCTAATAAATACAAATTGAATAACACACTTCTAAATAACCTATGGATCAAAGAATAAGTTGTAATGGAAATTAGAAAATATTTTGCGTCCCTCTGCTGTGAAGAATAGACAAGGGGGAGGGGGCAAGGAAAGAAAAAAGGAGACCAGTTTGGTGGTTATTACATTTATCCAGGTGAGAGATGAAGGCATAGATGAGTGTGGTAATAGAGTGTGAGAATCAGTCAGATTCTGAATATGATTGAAGTTACACACAATAGGATTTGTGGATAAGTAAATATGAAGTTTGAAAAAAAAAGAGAGAAGTCAAGAAGGATTGATCTGAAAATTTTGGCAAAAAGATGGAGCTGCCATTAACTAAAATGAAGAAAATTAAAAGAGAAACAGGTTTTGAGGAGAAATAGTATGAACTGAGTTGTGACCACAGAGATTTATTATCTATTCAAGAGATGTCCAGTAGACTGTTGGATATATGAGTCTGTTATTCACGGGAGAGATTGGAGCTAGGATATACATTTTATATATACCTGATTATATATATTTATATGTATAATTTATACCTGAAATAAATTCAACAGTCTATACTTACAGAGTGAGTAAGACTTATCCCTGAGGTTCTCCAACATTAAGTGGCCAGGGAGATGAGAAAGAAAGAGTCATCAAAGGAAACTGAGGGGTAGCAGGAAAAGTAAGATTATGATGCTCTGGAAACCCAGTGAAAGTGTTTCAAGGAGAAAAGAATGATCAAATCTACAAACTTCTACGTGTAGGTTAAGTTAAGATGAGAGCTGTAGATGGACGCTTTGTTTAGAACAAGCAAGTCAGCTGATGACCTGGAGAAGACTAGCTGTAGTGGAATGGTGGGAGTGAAAGCCTGACTAGAGTGAATTCAGTACAGAGAGTAAACCCGTGCACAGAGACAACTATTTTCAGTAGGGCTTTTCTCAGACAAGAAAAAAAAAAAAATAGAATAGTGACTGAAAGGAAAGTTGGGTTAAGAGATGAATTTTTAAGAAGGAAGAAAGGACAGCATTTTTGTATACCAATGACGAAAATCTGATAAAAAGAAAATCACTACCAACTTGGACATAAAAGGAGAGAATTGGTTGAATGAGCAAAAGGTGATAGGATCTAGCACAAATGAGAGAGGCTGGACTTACCTCAGAGCACAAGCAATTCTTCTATTGTAATATGAGGAAATACAGAGCATATATAAATGGCAAGAACTTGACAGATCCTTTTCTGATTTCTTCCTCAGAGAGGTGAGGAAGGTGTTAGAGATTAGAAGTGTGAAGGAAGAAGTATAAAGTAGTCATTTACGAGAAATGGAAAATTAATCGAGCAAAAAATAATGTTAAAAGCCCAATTAAAGTTATTGATTGTGGGCTTAAGTGAGACCAGTCATCGTGGTTACTTGCTTTCCCCCAGACATTTTCACCTGAGCAGGTACAGGGATAAGGTAGGCAGAGATTTAGATTTAACCAGGATTGGGGTTTTGCCAAATAAATATAAGAAAGGTAAAGGCATCTTCAAAGAAATGATTATACTGATTGACAATGGAATTTCAGGAAGGAAGGACATAAGAATAAGTAAAGAGGTGGTAGAATCAATGGATTTTAACTCTGAAAGGGGGATTGAAACAGTAATCAGAGCAATAGTATGAGTGAGCAGAAGAGCTAAGAGTGAGCAGAAGAGCTAAGAGACAGGATACTTGGGTTTAAGTTACGAAGGGATTTCAGTATTGGTACTAGCAGTGGAAACGGTGTATGAGGTAGTTTAGGAGAAAAACGTCATCACTGGAGGAGGGCAGCTAAACTGAGATTTTAGGGATTTGGAAAAATGGCGTAAGTGAATATTGAAATCATCCACTGTTATGACAGGAGTAGTGTTGGAGAGAGAGACAGTCAGCCCGGATCTAACTTCTTCAAGGAATAAGGAGGTGTTGGTTTGGCAGAGGGGTTAGTAGATGGGCTGCATTGGGTGTTTTCTGTTGGTTTAGAGAGGAAAGAGAAGGGTCCATAAGGACCAGTAGGAGCAAGCAGGATTCCTGTCTCACCTCTAATACCTGATGTATTACAGGCACAGGAGAGAAGACAGCCCCCAAAAGAGACACACAGGAAAGAATTGTCTTCAGAAGAGATTCTGCTTTCAAATTTGTTCTTAATGGTAGAACTATCCTGTTATCCAGAAATAGCCTAGGAGAGAGTGGCTGTCGCTAAATCTGCTTTTCTGGCTGCTGAAGTGTCTGCTCTATCTTGACACTTCCTTTGGTGCTACAAGAAAGTGTTACTGCTGCATCTCTGGCAGTCTCAAGCAACCCCCAAACCGCTGACAATGTTGAAGATCTCACGCCTATTGATGATAAAATTAGTTTCCACGTGATGAGACAGAGGTTTTTCTCTCTTTTTTTTTTTTCTCTCTCTCTCTCTCCTCCTTCCTCCCCATATTCCCTTCACTTCTCCTTCTCTCTGCCTTTTGGAGGAGAGGGATAAATGAAGAGATGATGAGATAGTTTAAAGCTCATTTGGCTACTGTTAGAAGCAGAAGGTAGTAAAACTATACTGTCAGAAAACACTAAATATAAAAGCAAAGCATGTAATTTGTTAATACTCTGTAGCACACTAAGTGGGATGTGGCAGATCCTGAAGTCAACCAAAGAGTGTTCTGAGAGGTAAAACTTTCAAGCTGGGAAAATGTCAGAAGACTATATTAAAGAAGAAAAACTGTCGATGGCCAGATGCTCATCTCTCTCAGAATTCTACATACAGTTTCTTCTTTTCAGATTGGTTTTTCAGCAGAGGAGAACTGTTCTTAGGAGTTAACGTGCTAGACTATTAGACGACAGTCAGGAATCGATTCCTAACGTTTATCTGATGAAATGAAGTGAAATAACTTGTAGTGGATTGTACAGTAAATTTTCTTTTCTAACGTGGCTTGGATTAGAGATAAGATCCTTGAAATTCAAGTCACAATATTGGCATTCCAACACTGATGCTGCTATATGCCCGACCTCTTACTCGTGTCAGAAAAAGCTCATCATTTTCTTGATTCATCTTGGGAGACTATATATATAGCTGATTTAATAAAGAGACCTACTTCAGTCTCACAGGTGGTTAACATTTAATCACACCAAGAGAACACTCACTTGTGTACACCTATTTAGTACATAGGTACCACCTACGTGGTAGCCAAGCTCCAAGAAGGTCTCAAAGATCCTTCCCTCCTGGTATTTCTGCCCTTGTGTAGTCCCCGCCCACAATGATTCACAGCTGGCCTGGGTGGCCAATTAGACAGTGCGGAACTTACAGTGTGTGCTTCCAAAGGGAGTTCATAAAACACTGCGGGTTTTCACCTTGCTCTTTCTTAGATTACTCTCCCTAGGGGAAGTCAACTGCCATGTCAGAACACTCAACAAGTCTATTTAGAAATCCATTTGGTGGCGAACTGAAGCCTCCCTCCAATAGCCAGCACCAGCTTGCCATCTGTGTCTGTGAGTGTCCTTGGGACCTTGGAAGCACCTGCTGCAGCCCAGTGAAATCTGAAGATGACTGCAGCACCAGAGGACATCTGAAACCTTAAGAAAGTACCTGAGCCAGACCACACAGCTAAGCCACTACTGTATTCCTGACCCATAGAAACTGTGTGAGATAATACATCTTGTTGTTTTAAGTAGCAATTGTTTTTCTGTATGCAAGCAGAAGCTTTATTCATTGATCAAGGAATGGGGAAGGAAGGGCTTGTACTCTAAAAACACCTTCTCCCCGAAGGGAGGGGAATAATGGGAATTTTTTTTTAAAGACTTTTTTTGTTTTATGTGGACCATTTTTAAAATCTTTATTGAATTTGTTACAATATTGCTTCTGTTTTATGTTTTGTTTTTTTTGCCCATGAGGCATGTGGGATCTTAGCTTCCCGACCAAGGATCAAACTTGCACTGCCTGCATTGGAAGGTGAAGTCTTAACCACTGGACCACAAAGGAAGTCCGGGGGAATTTTTTAGTTGAAGTATAGTTGATTTACAATGTTGTGCTAGTTTCAGGTGTACAGCAAAGTGATTCAGTTACACATATGTGTATATATATTTTTCAGATTCATTTCCCTTATAGGTTATTTCAAAATATTGTGTGTAGTTCCCTGCACTATACAGTATGTCTTTGTTGGTTATCTGTTTTATATATAGTAGTGTGTTTATGTTAATCTAAGCAGCAAATTGTGAAGTTATTTGTTACACAGCAACTAGGGCTATCTAATACAAACTGATCAAGATACCTAATACAAGTTATAAATTCATCACTTATAATCCCAGAAAACAGTGACTCCAATGCTGCTAAAAGCAATAGTTCAAAAAGAGAAAAGGTTTTGGATATCATGGTAAACAGAATGGCCTCTCAAAGATGTCCATTGGGCTAAAGAGTTTCAAATCTCCAGACCCTGTGAATTTGTTTCCTTACATGACAAAAAAAGAGTACAGTTGTGATTAAATTAAGAATCTTAAAATGAGGAGGTTTATCCTGGGTTATCCAAGTGGGCCCAATATAATCACAAGGGAGCTTATGAGGCAGAGGAGAGAAGGTCAAATGAGATGTAGGAGATAACGACAGTGGAAACAAGAGGTTGGAGTGTGACAAGGAAGAGACCATGATCCAAAGAATGCAAGCAGATTCTAGAAGCTGAAAAAGGAAAATGATTCCCCAGTGACACCTCCAGAAGGAACACAGCCCTGGTGACACTTTAATATTATTCTTCTGACCCTCCAGATTTGTAAGAGTATAAATTTGTGTTATTTTAAGCCACTAAATTGGTGATAATTTGTTACAGCAGCAAGAGGAAACTAAAACAGTAAACTAATGTTGTGCCATAGGAATGAAAAACAAAAAGAAGTCAGAACAATGGTTGGTTTCACTACTTTACCTTACAAAAGCCTCTCTGAGCCTAATGTAAGCACACCAAGCTTCTACTCTGAACAAACGCACTCCTAAGGTTGCAATCCACTAAATGAAGGAATTCAAATGACTTATCATTTAACTCAGAAACGCTTTTGATGATGCCAGTCCTCCCACACTTTCACAGAAATGCAAATGAGGTTTCCAGCACAAGTTCCATAAACGTTTGTTGACAATGATACAGAGAAAAATTTACCAAAAGCATTCCTGGCAATAAAGCAAATTTGAGGATCTTTGGGTACTTGTTCTTTCCATAAGTGAACTTTATGCACTCTGACTTATGACACTGATTTTTTTAGTAATAATAACAAACCTGATACTTTTACAAAATGCTTCACGTATATGTCTCGGGTGATCCTCACAACACCACTGGGAGGTGGATGAGACTATTTTTTTTTTATTCATGAAGAGGCTAAGTTTCAGCAAGATTGACTTCTCACATATCATCCAACTATAAATGACAGAGCAGCAACAGAAAATCCCTTATTTAATTATGAATACTGTGTATCCACATGCTTCTTCATTTTATGCTGTGCTTTTTCTAGCTTAAATTAAACAATATGTTCTTAGAAAAAGAGCTGGATATAATATTTATCATTCTAACTTTTCCTTTTGACAAATACATGTTGAGCATCTCTAAATTTCAGGCATCAGATCTACAGCAGAGAAAAGGATGTAACCCTTAGCCTCAGGAAGTTCATTGTGTAGTGGAAGAGACACATTAGTGGGTTGGCATTTACCCTTAAACTGGTGGGGGCTGTTATAGGGGTAAGTACTGTGTCAGGGGGGCAGAGAGCATGAGACACTAATGTGGAATTGGGGACATCAAGGAGAATTTCTCAAAGGTGGTAACTCAAATTTTCAGCCGCAGCTAAGAAAATTAGCCTGGTTAATGGAAGATGGGAGTAGGGGAAGATGTTCCAAAAAGAAAAACAAATGCAAGCTGGGAACCAGTTTCCAAGAATGTTCCAGTTCTGCAGAACTGCTCTGCTCCCCACATTGGATAACACACCTGTCGCTCAGTAGATGCTACCCAGATGCCAACAGAATAGTTCTGAGTCTCACTGGTCCAGGAGGCCATCTGAGTAGAAAGATGACCTTTTTTTTTTTCTAATTTTTCTTTTCTCAAGAAATTGGCAGACGTTCTTGATATGGAAATGTTATATTGTGTACTTCATATCTTAAAGGGCTGTTGCCTAATTTCTTCTAGGAGAACTCCTAAGCCACACTTATCTTTTCAGACTGTGCATTGATTCCTGTTAGCTCTTGTCCATGAGAATCTCCTTCCCTGAATCCTGCCAGTTTCCCTGCACTGGAAAGAGCAGATGTGGTAAGAACATTTTAGAAGGCTGTTGGTATATCATTTTGCAAATTCCTTAACTTCAGAAGTATAGGCCTAGAGTGTATAAAGCATTTTAATAGCTTAGAAATGCAAAATTAATGCAAAGCAATGTTATGTTGAATAACAATTAATTTGCTTACAGTGTTGTATGTTATGTCATTTAATACACAGCCAGAAATAATTCACTGAAGGTCGTGCTGGGGACATAAAAAAAAAACCAATAGTTTTTCTAACATCCAAATTTTATCCCCAGGTGGAATAAATTCATTTATTAAATACAGCTGAAGTGTTTACTTATTGCACAGGGTATGAAAAATGGGAGATATATGTACCTTTTAGCTACTTAAAATATGGGATTAAAATGTTAAAATAATTTATCAAGAAAATTCATAAGGAGTCCAGTAGGATACAGCAGAAGGAACTTTGGACTAGGCAGGTACAAGTGAGACCACATGCCATTAGAGCAGGGACCTTATCTGTTTTGTTTATTGCTTACTCTCCCCCCAGCCCCACAAAGCAGTTCCTGGCACCCCGTAGATGTTTAGTGGTCATGGGCTCATTAAGTAAATGCATGAATATCTGTTATGGTTTGAATTGTGTCCTCCCAAGATCTGTATGTTGAAGTCCTAACTCCAAGTACTTCAGAATGTGACCTATTTGGACATAGGGTCTTTAGAAAGGTAATCAAATTAAAATGAGGGTGGGCTCTAATTCAATATGATTAAAGTCCTTATAAAAAGAGGAAATTAGGAGATAGATATGCACATAGGGAGAACACCATGTGAAGATAAAGGCAAAGATTAAGGTGAGGCTTCTACAAGCCAAGGCATGTCAAAATTGCCAGCCAACGAACAGAAGCTGGGTGAGAGGCATGGAACCGATTCTCTCTCACAACCCTCAGAAGGAACCAACCATGCTGACACCTTAATCTCAGATTTATAGCCTCCAGGGCTGTGAGACAATACGTTTCTGAGATTTAAGCCATCCAGTTGTTTAAGCCCTAGCAAACTAATAAAATATCTTTCTAGTTAAGTCTTCCATATACAAGTTACAGGCTTTCTTGATTTTAAAGTTCCACTATGACTTGCTTAAATTCTTCAGTTGTGGTTATATCAGCATTTGGCTATCTAACCACTCTGTAAAATAGTAAATAAACTTGCTTTCTTTGGATTTCACATACCATAAAACTGTGCACAGGGCAAGTGCTTGGAAGATGCTTAAGTGCACAAAAGCTATAAAATAGTCTTACCTCTTCTGTTATTACATTTCACATATGCTTCTTGGAGAGTTAAATGAGATGATTCATGCAAAATACAAAGATGGCCCAGAGAAAGCCCTCAATAAATGAAATTTGAAAAGATTTAACAGTTTAGTATAAAAAATATGTTTTGAAATTAGATATTATGGGTTTAAAATTTTACTGTGTGACCTTGAGCAAGCTTTATGATATCTCTGTGTCCATGGAGAGGTTACATTTTTTCATATTCCCTTGTAATGATTTTGTAATATGATGTTAAGATGATTATGATAATGAATGAAAATCTCTCGGCATAGTGATGCCCACATAGCAAGAACTCAGTAAGAGATAGTTTCATTGCTACTCATTGAATATGAAAACACTGTGCTAGACACTGAGTGGGAGTTGGAAATAGAAGTTTCAAAAATAAACAAGCCAGTTTTACTTCTTTGTAAATTCATAGAAGCATATAAAACTATTATAGTTAGGAAATGTTCACTGCTGTAAAAAATAAATCACCAAATTTCCATGAGTAACCTCAATAGAGGTTCATTTCCTATTCATGCAAAAGTCCAAGGTGGCTGTTCTTGTTTGGTAAATGTGACATTCCTTTATGCAGTGATTCAGAGAACCAGGTTCCTTCGCCTGTGGTCCTGGATTCCCTTAGGACTTCTGTGTTGTCGTCCTGCAGCCAGCAGAAGGGGAAAGTGAGAGAGTGTGAGAGACATTGGAGAAAGCGTAACTGCTTTTAAAAAAACCTGGGTCCAAAAGTGACCTCCCACTTCAGTTCCCATTCCACTGATGAAAATCATTTAACCTGGTTGCAAAAAGTCTAGGAAATGTAGTCTCTGGCTCAGTAAAACTCCCAGCAACAACTCATGCTATGAAAATGGAAGATATAGCTTAGCTATATCTGTCACAGACATATAGCTATACACAATGACAGAATGGAGTGAGCCCAGAATGGAGAAGAGATATAGAGTATAGTCTGGGTGTGAAACCAGCTATTCTCAAGGCTCCTAATTAGAACTCTGGAGTTCTGAGCCACTTTTAAATCCACAGTCTCTTGTATAATCAACAGTAGAAAATCCTACTTGGTGGTAGAGGCAAGAGAGAAATAAAAGTGAGGGGAATACTATTAAACCCTATTTCAGGAATGTGATAAAAATTATAGAATTCCAGAGTGGTATTCTAAAGAAAGAATTTAAGCTTATAGTTGAAGATTTTTGACATAATTTATTTCTGCTCACCCCGGAAGTTTGAGGCTATAAATGAGACAATATAATTACTCAGTGCAACCATTTTTCAATAATACATATGAATCCCTATGTGTGTTGGGTCTGATCTTACCAGGTATGACTGAGTTTTCTACTTTTCATTATCTTTCTGAATAAAGATCATTAAAACAAAGGTAGCATTCAGTTAGCAGCACTTAGCTTTTCAGAATACCTTTTCCCAAAACTAGTTAGGTCAGCAGTACTACTATACATATCTTTGTTGCACAATAAGAGACTCCAAATTCCAGTGCTGAGAATGCCATTCATTGAGATGCAATGCATGGTGTGCCAATATATTACAAACCTTCCAGTTTGTTACAGCATTTTCTAAGAACTAATAATCCCAAGCAAATGGCTTATGGCTGGTCTCAGGATGGGAAAAAAAAAATGTTATCCAAAGGGAAATGTGCACCAACCGACATTAATTTATCTGTGAGCCAGCTCTTCCATATTAAAGGGAGTCAACAGAAAATGCTTTGCTTAGAGGACTTAGATTTGGATTCAATTTGAGAATAATTCATTGCATTATCTTACTAAAAATTATGTCACAGCAGAAGGGTAGAGTTTACTATTATTTCATGAGTAAATTTTTTAAATTACATAATTTAACAATATAAAGTTGTTTCTTTTTAAATATCCTTAACAAGTGATGAAATCACAGTGTGGCATACACTTGTTAAGGCTGAAGTGTTTTCTCACTTGTATTCTTTAAAATGTTATTTTTTTGAGTAATGGTTTTAAAAAGGATGTCTAATTTTATGAGCAATATTAAGCCTAGGGGTCAAATTATACTCAAAGAACACATGAAACTTCTGTGTGGTAATGGTAGGCCTCCTTAATATATATACGTTCTAAAGCTATCTAAATATTCCATCAAATTTCATCAAAGAAAAATATGAGCCCTATAATTTAGTACAAAAAGGTAGCTAGTAATACATGAGAATTAGCATATCAAAATAATTATAATGAGAAAGTTGCTTATTAGAGATAATGTTTTATAAGTTGCATCAAATGGCTAGCTCTTCTATTTGTTAGGTCAAAAGAGATAATTCCAATTTGTTTAATGCTCTTTGTCTCTGATGCAACTAAAGGCTTATGTATTTAGGAAGATACAGGTCCAGGCAATAGAGCAGGAGCTTATCTAAATGGGCCTGGACATTTAGTGAAAGGCTACCATATCCATGGCAGGGAAAAGAAGACCTTTTATCAACAGGGAAAATCTACATGATAGTTAAATGACAAGGTGGAAAACTTAAGGTCTGAGAATGATTCCTCTGTCCAGTAATAAAAGGGGATACAAAATACACAAAAGCTATTATCACCATCATGAGAGCTTTAACTGGTAATTTATCCCAAGAGTTCCAAATATTCAAAATATTTTCTTCCTGGGGGTTAGTAACCAAAAGTAATACAAAAAATGAATCTAATAGTTCATGGTCATCACACTTTATAGTACTGACTTTCCAAATTGCTTTAATATTTTATAACAGAAGAGTTCAATGGAAAAGGGATTGATTGATGATCTGGAGACATAGGATGTGTGACTTCAGAAAAAACTGTATGCACTCTTGGCCTCCATGACCTGAGAGGTAAAACAAAGGCTTTAAGTTGAATTACTCTTACCTTTTTTTCGCTCCAGTATTCTGAGCTCTTTATTTCGTTATTCTAACGCTGAGCCTTCCAGTTCAATGACATAAAGAGGGAAGTGGCACCTCATTCATGCTAGGGTTGGTCCCAGCCATCTGAGGTTTTCAGAGACACCACATTTATGGTCCAGAAATGAAGAGAAGAAAAATCAACTGGTAGCAAAGTAATCACTAAAGCAGGGCCTTTTAAAAGCATATGGTGAGGAGCTTCAAGATGGCGGAAGAGTAAGATGCGGAGATCAACTTCCTCCCCACAGATACGTCAGAAATACATCTACGTGTGGAACTGTTCCTATAGAACACCTATTGAACACTGGCAGAAGACCTCAGACCTCCCAAAAGGCAAGAAACTCTCCATGTACCTGGGTAGGGCCAAAGAAAAAAGAAAAAACAGAGACAAAATGATAGGGACGGGACCTGCACCAGTGGGAGGGAGCTGTGAAGGAGGAAATGTTTCCACACACTAGGAAGCCCCTTCACTGGCAGAGACGAGGGGTGGTGGGGGGAAGCTTCGGAGTCACGGAGGAGAGCGCAGCAACAGGGGTGCAGGGGGCAAAGCGGAGAGATTTCCGCACAGAGGACCAGTGCCGACCAGCACTCACCAGCCCTAGAGGCTTGTCCGCTCACCCGCCGGGGCGGGCGGGGGCTGCGAGCAAAGGCTTGGGCTTTGGTCAGAGCGCAGGGAGAGGACTGGCAGCGTGAACACAGCCTGAAGGGGTTAGTGCACCACGGCTAGCCGGGAGGGAGTCCTGGAGAAGAGACAAGAGACTTTTTCTTGCCTCTTTGTTTCCTGGTGCGCGAGGAGAGGGGATTCAGAGCACCACTTAAAGGAGCTCAAGAGACGGGCATGAGACGCGAAGGCTGCTGTTGCCGCCACCAAGAAACCTGTGTGCGAGCACAGGTCACTATCCACACCTCCCCTCCTGGGAGGCTGTGCCGCCCGCCACCGCCAGGGTCCCGTGATCCAGGGACAACTTCCCCGGGAGAACACACGGCACCTCAGGCTGTTGTAATGTCACACTGGCCTCTGCCGCCGCAGGCTCGCCCTGCACCCGTACCCCTCCCTCCCCCCCGGCCTGAGTGAGCCAAAGCCCCAGAATCAGCTGCTCCTTTAACCTCGTAGTGTCTGAGCGAAGAACAGACGCCCTCAGGCGACCAACACGCGGAGGCAGGGCCAAATCCAAAGCTGAACCCCGGGAGCTGTGGGAAGAAAGAAGAGAAAGGGAAATTTCTCCCAGCAGCCTCAGGAGCAGCGGATTAAATCTCCACATTCAACTTGATGTACCCTGCATCTGTGGAATACCTGAATAGACAACGAATCATCCCAAATTGAGGAGGTGGACTTTGGGAGCAAGATATATTATTTTTCCCCCTTTTTCTCTTTTTGTGAGTGTGTATGTGTATGCTTCTGTGTGTGATTTTGTCTGTATAGCTTTGCTTTCATCATTTGTCCTAGGGTTCTGTCCATCCTTTTTTGTTTTTCTTTTTTTACTTTTTAAAATTGTATTCTTAATAATTATTTTTTATTTTAATAACGTTATTTTACTTTCTTTTCTTTTCTTTCTTTCTTTCTTTCTTTCTTTTCTTTCTTTCCTTCTATTTTTTTCTCCCTTTTATTCTAAACTGTGTGGATGAAAGGCTCTTGGTGCTCCAGCCAGGCGTCAGGGCTGTGCCTCTGAGGTGGGAGAGCTAAGCTCAAGACACTGGTCCACAAGAGACCTCCGAGCTCCACATAATATCAAATGGTGAAAATCTCCCAGAGATCTCAATCTCAACGCCAAGACCCAGTTTCACTCAACAACCAGCAAGCTACAGTGCTGAACACCCTATGCCAAACAACTAGCAAGACAGGAACACAGCCCCATCCATTAGCAGAGAGGCTGCCTAAAATCATAATAAGTCCACAGAAAACCCAAAACACACCACCAGATGTGGACCTGCCCACCAGAAAGACAATATCCAGCCTCATCCACCAGAACACAGGCACTAGTCCCCTCCACCAGGAAGCCTACACAACCCAGTGAACCAACCTTAGCCACTGGGGACAGACACCAAAAACAACAGAAACTACGAACCTGCAGCCTGCGAAAAGGAGACCCCAAACCCAGTAAGTTAAACAAAATGAGAACACAGAAAAACACAGAGCAGATGAAGGAGCAAGGTAAAAACCCACCAGAACTAATAAGTGAAGAGGAAATAGGCAGTCTACCTGAAAAAGAATTCAGAATAATGATCGAAAGATGATCCAAAATCTTGGAAATAGAATAGAGAAAATACAAGAAACATTTAACAAGAACCTCAAAGAACTAAAGAGCAAACAAACAATGATGAACAACATAATAAATGAAATTAAAAATTCTCTAGAAGGGATCAATAGCAGAATAACTGAGGTAGAAGAACGGATAAGTGACCTGGAAGATAAAATAGTGGAAATAACTACTGCAGAGCAGAATAAAGAAAAAAGAATGAAAAGAACTGAGGACAGTCTCAGAGACCTCTGGGACAACATTAAATGCACCAACATTCGAATTATAGGGATCCCAGAAGAAGAAGAGAAAAAGAAAGAGACTGAGAAAATATTTGAAGAGATTATAGTTGATAACTTCCCTAATATGGGAAAGGAAATAGTTAATCAAGTCCAGGAAGCAGAGAGAGTCCCACACAAGATAAATCCAAGGAGAAACACACCAAGAAACATATTAATCAAACTATCAAAAATTAATTACAAAGAAAAAATATTAAAAGCAGCAAGGGAAAAACAGCAAATAACACACAAGGGAATCTCCATAAGGTTAACAGCTGATCTTTCAGCAGAAACTCTGCAAGCCAGAAGGGACTGGCAGGACATATTTAAAGTGATGAAGGAGAAAAACGTACAACGAAGATTACTCTACTCATCAAGGATCTCATTCAGATTTGACATTGGAGAAATTAAACCCTTTACAGACAAGCAAAAGCTGAGAGAGTTCAGCACCACAAAACCAGCTTTACAAAAATTGCTAAAGGAACTTCTCTAGGCAGGAAACACAAGAGAAGGAAAAGACCTACAATAACAAACCCAAAACAAGAAAATGGTAATAGGAATATACATATCCATAATTACCTTAAATGTAAATAGATTAAATGTTCCCACCAAAAGACACACACTCGCTGAATGGATACAAAAACAAGACTCATATATATGCTGTCTACAAGAGACCCACTTCAGACCTAGGGACACATAAAGACTGAAAGTGAGGGGATGGAAAAAGATATTCCATGCAAATGGAAATCAAAAGAAAGCTGGAGTAGCAATACTCATATCAGACAAATAGACTTTAAAATAAAGACTATTACAAGAGACAAAGAAAGATACTACCTGATGATCAAGGGATCGATCCAAGAAGAAGATATAACAATTATAAATATTTATGCACCCAACATAGGAGCACCTCAATACATAAGGCAAATACTAACAGCCATAAAAGGGGAAATCGACAGGAACACAATCATAGTAGGGGACTTTAACACCCCACATTCACCAATGGACAGATCATCCAAAATGAAAATAAATACGGAAACACAAGCTTTAAATGATACATTAAACAAGATGGACTTAGTTGATATTTATAGGACATTCCGTCCAAAACAACAGAATACACATTCTTCTCAAGTGCTCATAGAACATTCTCCAGGATAGATCATATCTTGGGTCACAAATCAAGCCTTGGTAAATTTAAGAAAATTGAAATCATATCAAGTATCTTTTCTGACCACAAAGCTATGAGACTAGATATCAATTACAGGAAAAGATCTGTAAAAAATACAAACACATGGAGGCTAAACAATACACTACTTAATAACCAAGAGACCACTGAAGAAATCAAAGAGGAAATAAAAACTACCTACAAACAAATGACAATGGAGACATGATGACTCAAAACCTATGGGATGCAGCAAAAGCAGTTCTAAGAGGGAAGTTTATAACAATACAATCCTACCTTAAGAAACAGGAAACATCTCAAATAAACAACCTAACCTTGCACCTAAAGCAATTAGAGAAAGGAGAATAAAAAAACCCTAAAGTTAGCAGAAGGAAAGAAATCACAAAGATCAGATCTGAAATAAAGGAAAAAGAAATGAAGGAAACAGTAGCAAAGATCAATAAAACTAAAAGCTGGTTCTTTGAGAAGATAAACAAAATTGATAAACCATTAGCCAGACTCATCAAGGAAAAAAGGGAGAAGACTCAAAACAATAGAATCAGAAATGAAAAAGGAGAAGTAACAACTGACACTGCAGAAATACAAAGGATCAGGAGAGATTACTACAAGCAACTCTATGCCAATAAATTGGACAACCTGGAAGAAATGGACAAATTCTTAGAAATGCACAACCTGCCGAGACTGAACCAGGAAGAAATAGAAAATATGAACAGACCAATCACAAGCACTGAAATTGAAACTGTGATTAAAAATCTTCCAACAAAAAAAAGCCCAGGACCAGGTGGCTTCACAGGTGAATTCTATCAAACATTTAGAGAACAGCTAACACCTATCCTTCTCAAACTCTTCCCAAATATAAAAGAGGGAGGAACACTCCCAAACTCATTCTATGAGGCCACCATCACCCTGACACCAAACCCAGACAAAGATGTCACAAAGAAAGAAAACTACAGGCCAATATCACTGATGAACATAGATGTAAAAATCCTCAACAAAATACTAGCAAACAGAATCCAAGAGCACATGAAAAGGATCATACACCATGATCAAGTGGGGTTTATTCCAGGAATGCAAGGATTCTTCAATATACTCAAATCAATCAATGTGATACACTATATTAACATTGAAGGAGAAAAACCATATGATCATCTCAATAGATGCAGAGAAAGCGTTCGACAAAATTCAACACCAATTAATGATAAAAACCCTCGAGAAAGTAGGCATAGAGGGAACTTTCCTCAACATAATAAAGGCCATATATGACAAACCCACAGCCAACATCATCCTCAATGGTGAAAAACTGAAACCATTTTCACTAAGATCAGGAACAAGACATGGTTGCCCACTCTCACCACTCTTATTCAACATAGTTTTGGAAGTTATAGCCACAGCAATCAGAGGAGAAAAAGAAATAAAAGGAATCCAATTGGAAAAGAGGAAGTAAAGCTGTCACTGTTTGCAGATGACATGTTATTGTACATAGAGAAGCCTAAAGATGTTATCAGAAAACTACTAGAGCTAATCAATGAATTTGGTAAAGTAGCAGGATACAAAATTAATGCACAGAAATCTCTGGCATTCCTATACACTAATGATGAAAAATCTGAAAGTGAAATTAAGAAAGCACTTCCATTTACCATTGCAACAAAAAGAATAAAATATCTAGGAATAAACCTACCTAAGGAGACAAATGACCTGTATGCAGAAAATTATAAGAAACTGATGAAAGAAATTAAAGATGATACAGATAGATGAAGAGATATACCATGTTCTTGGATTTGAAGAATTAACATTGTGAAAATGACTCTACTATCCAAAGCAATCTACAGAATCAATGCAATTCCTATCAAACTACCACTGGCATTTTTCACAAAACTAGAACAAAAAAATTCACAATTTGTATGGAAAAACAAAAGACTCCGAATAACCAAAGAAATGTTGAGAACGAAAAATGGAACTGGAGGAATCAGGCTCCCTGAATTCAGACTATACTACAAAGCTACAGTCATCAAGACTGTATGGTGTTGGCACAAAATCAGAAATATAGATCAATAGAACAGGATAGAAAGCCCAGAGATAAACACATGCACATATGGTCACCTTATCTTTGATAAAGGAGGCAGGAATATACAATGGAGAAAAGACAGCCTCTTCAATAAGTGGTGCTGGGAAAACTGGACAGGTACATATAAAAGTATGAAATTAGGACACACCCTAACACCATACACAAAAATAAACTCAAAATGGATTAAAGACCTGAATATAAGGCCAGATACTCTAAACTCTTAGAGGAAACCATAGGCAGAACACTCTATGACATAAATCACAGCAAGATCCTTTTTGATCCACCTCCTAGAGAAATGGAAATAAAAACAAAAATAAACAAATGGGACCTAACGAAACTTAAAAGCTTTTGCACAGCAAAGGATACCAAAAACAAGACCAAAAGACAACCCTCAGAATGGGAGAAAATATTTGCACATGAAGCAACTGACAAAGGATTAACCTCCAAACTTTACAAGCAGTTCGTGCAGCTCAATATCAAAAAAACAGACAACCCAATCCAAAAATGGGCAGAAGACCTAAATAGACATTTCTCCAAAGAAGAAATACAAATTGCCAACAAACACATGAAAGAATGCTCAACATCATTAATCATTAGAGAAATGCAAATCAAAACTACAATGAGATATCATCTCACACCAGTCAGAATGGCCATCATCAAAAAATCTACAATTGGGCTTCCCTGGTGGCGCAGTGGTTGGGAATCTGCCTGCCGATGCAGGGGACATGGGTTCGTGCCCCGGTTTGGGAAGATCCCACATGCTGCAGAGCGGCTGGGCCCATGAGCCATGGCTGCTGAGCCTGTGCGTCTGGAGCCTGTGCTCTGCAACGGTAGAGGCCACAATAGTGAGAGGTTTGTGTACCGCAAAAAAAAAAAAAAAAAAAAAATTAATTGAAATAATCTACAAACAATAAATGCTGGAGAGGGTGTGGAGAAAAGGGAACACTCTTGCACTGTTGGTGGGAATGTAAATTGATACAGCCACTATGGAGAACAGTATGGAGGTTCCTTAAAAAACTAAAAATAGAACTACCATACGACCCAGCAATCCCACTTCTGGGCATATACCCTGAGAAAACCATAACTCAAAAAGAGTCATGTACCAAAATGTTCATTGCAGCTCTATTTACAATAGCCAAGACATGGAAACAAGTGTCCATCAACAGATGAATGGATAAAGAAGATGTGGCACATATATACAGTGGAATATTACTCAGCCATAAAAAAAATGAAATTGAGTTATTTGTAGTGAGGTGGATGTACCTAGAGTCTGTCATACAGAGTGAAGTAAGTCAGAAAGAGAAAAACAAATACCATATGCTAAGACATATATATGGAATTTAAGAAAAAAAAAAAGGTCATGAAGAACCTAGGGGCAAGACGGGAATAAAGGCACAAACCTACTAGAGAATGGACTTGAGGATATGGGGAGGGGGAAGGGTAAGCTGTGAGAAAGTGTGGGGGGAGGGTAAGCTGTGACAAAGTGAGAGAATGTCATGGACATATATACACTACCAAACATAATATAGATAGCTAGTGGGAAGCAGCCGCATAGCAGAAGGAGATTAGCTCGGTGCTTTGTGACCACCTAGAGGGGTGGGATAGGGAGGGTGGGAGGGAGGAAGACGCAAGAGGGAAGAGATACGGGAACGTATGTATATGTATAACTGATTCACTTTGGTGTAAAGCAGAAACTAACACACCGTTGTAAAGCAATTATACTCCAATAAAGATGTTAAAAAAAAAACAATTTGAATTCTTTGTCAGGCAATTCATAAATATCCATTTCTTCAAGGTCAGTTAATAAAAAAATATTATTTTCCTTTAAAAAAATTTTAAAAAGAAAAAGAAAAAAATAAATGAAAGCATATGGTACCTGAAATACAACTTAAAAAGTGGGCAGATCAACAAGATGATATTATTGTACATAGCCTCTAGTCCCATATATCATTCTGTGGTTTGGATTCAAGAGAGACTTTTTAGATCAGAGCAAGTAAAATTAATCTAATGTTGAGCGGAAACCACTTATTACTGAGAACAGATGATGCTTTACAGAGCTGATTGATTGGCTTATATGACGTCTCATTTATTTTTGCACACAAGCATAAAGTAACAATTTTCCTACATATTTCCAGTGTATAAGCCATTAGTTTACAACTATATCAGGAGACCTGTTTAAAAAAATTATTCTGAGAATAACTGAGGTGATATCAATTTTTTTTGCATGCTCGAGTAATATGGTTTTATATTTACCCAATGCATTATGTCAGAACCAAGAGAACTGAACAAATAAATTGTTATTCTATTACACAATTCAGCATGAATGAAGGAATCCAAATGCTCTTAAATAAGCATTTTCCCAGTTCTCATTCCTAAATCAGTGGTGAATTTCAAGATAAAGACTAAGCTTATAGATCCCACCCCCTTTCCCAATTCAACATGTTTTAAGAGGCTGAAGCAAATAAATTGAATGAAAACTACACATCTGTAGCATTCATCGTCTCTACTGGCACTCAGCAGCCCATGTCCAGTTATGAGATGAAATGGATTTTTGCAGAGCCAAACAAAAATTTGCTCAGCTTTTTCTCTTAAGCTTGACTTGTAGGCACTAAATGATTGGGCCCTTTGTCCAATCATAGGCATCCTTAGTGATCACCAGCCCTGCCTCAGAGCTAGATTCTTTCCTGCAAAAGAGACTTGATATCCCTTTCTAGTTCATGGAACTAGAGTCTTGCCATTCCAGTTTAGGCAACTGCTTGCTCCCCAGAAAAAGGAAGTAAAGGTGACTGATGAATGAATTCATCATGAGTGTATATATGAGTGTATATATGAATGAATTCATCATGAGTGTATATGAGTGTATATATGAATCTCCCTCAAGTCCTCTGAACTTAAGAATGCTTAATAATTCTATGTTTTTTACTTAATCCTGCTCCTATATAAATGAACTAAAAAGTAATTTATACCTCCATCCCTAAGAAGTTGTTGAATCAAAAAGGACGTATTTGTGTTCATTCCTTCCAAATCCTGACCACACATCTCCTACTACTGAATTGATAGGGATATTGATTAGGTAAAACTATTAAGAGAGATTATATGAATACAAACAACATTGATCTCAAGTTCTACATAAAATTTAAATCTCTCAAAAGTACTGTCCACTCAGGTTAGAATGTGCTGAATCTCAATAGATCTCAACTCTTTATGTCAAAACAAAACAATAAATTTGTTTTATTAATTTATTTTCTTTTCATATGTGGCTGTTTTTAAAAAATGAATGGAAATTCTTTGACACAGATCCTGTGGAGGATTGTGCTCTTTGTCATCTCTCCTTGAATCTGGGTAAGATTGTGCCTCATTTGTAACTAGTAGAATGCAAAAGTGACTCTGCATGACATCCAAGGCTGAATCAGAAAAGGTAACACAGCTTCTGTCATGTTCACTGGTACACTCGTGCTTGGAGATTTGAGCAGCCATATAAAAAGTCCTATTACGTTTAGACCACTATGCTGGAGAGGCCACTGTAGACTCGCTGGCTGGCAGCCCGGTGGGGTCCCAGCAAATAGCCAGCAATTCACTTTCATATGAGTGAGCTGTATTGGACATCAAGCCCAGGCAATCCCTCAGGTGATTGCAATCCCAGCCCACATCTGACTGCAACCACATCAGACACCCCAAGCAAGGATTGCCCAGATGAGTCGTCCTCAAATTCATGACCCACAAAATTATGACCAAAAAGAAAATGACCAAAAAGAAATTTTTAGGGTAATTTGTTATGTAGCATTTGTAACCAGAGACATCTTTTCCTGAAAAGATTTAAGGCAATTTACAAAGATATAAAGACAATAGGGGGGATATATTAACATTTTTTTCATCATGCCCTGCTTTTCTTTCTTGGATTTAATCTTCATATAACTTTTGGAAATTTGAATGAAAAGATTTTGCTTGTCACGAATATCAATAAAGTAATATATAATATATATTACATATATAATATATAACTTACCAAAATGTATTTATTGCCTAATTTTTCTGCATATTTTTTGGACAACAAATGTAAAGATATATTCTTTTAAATTATGATCTTCATATTAATCTTTTATTTTAACTAGGTTGTGATTTATATATAAAATTTGATGAGGATATGACAAATGAGACATCCATATAACAAGAGGCCAATGATGATATGAAATATTTCTATCACTCCAGGAAGTTACCTTTGCCCACTTCTGGTCACAGCCTACCCACCATAGGTAAACACTATTTTGATTTCTGTTATCATATAGATTAATTTTGCCTGTTCAAGAACTTCTGTAAGTGGAATCATACCGTCTGTTTTACTGTAGCTAGATAGTATGTGTTCTCAGTAGAGGTGATACCTTGGTTATTACAGTAGTGTGTGGCACTCCAGAAAAGTTTTACCTGACAAGGTTTTATCACTTAAAATTACTTAAGATCTACAGTAAACTTTTTAAAGTCATACAGCCTGAGTCTTCCAAATTTATTCTTTTCCAAGATTCTTTTGGCTACTCTAAGTCCTATTTATTTTCATATAAAGTTTAGAATATCTCAAATTCTATAAAGAATAATTTGGGGATTTTGTTTGGAGTTATAGTGAATCAGTGGATCAGTTGGGAGACCTTCTAAACAGTATCAAGTCTTTTATTCCATGAACACAATATCTTTCCATCTAAGTCTTTAATTTCTCACAGCAATGTTTTGTAGTTTCCAGTATATAAAATTTGCATTACTTTCATTAAGATTATTCCTATGTATTCTTTGTTGTTAGATACTATTGCAGATGGGGTTTTTACATTTCATTTTCTAATTAATTACTGCTAGTATATAGAAATAAAATGTATTTTTGTAAATTGACCCCACTTTTTGTTCTAGTCAGTGTGTGTATTTGGGTATGTGTATGCACGTGTGCATGTGTGTGTGTCTAAAATACAGTTTAGGATTGTCTATATAATCAATCATACTGCCTGTGAATAAAGATAGCACTACTGATTCTTTTTTAATCTTTATGGTTGTATTTCTTTTTTGAGGTTTTTTGTTGGCTAAGGACCCCCAGTATATGAAAGTGCATTTTCCTGATTTTGAGGGGAAATTATTTTCTAGTTCTCCATTAAGTATAATATTAGTTGTAGAGTTTCCATAGATGTCCTTTACCAGATTAAGAAAATTTCTTTCTATCCCTAGCTTGCAGGGAATGTTTTAAAAATCATGAATAGGTGTTGAATTTTTCAAAATTATTATTCTGTATCTATTGAAATGATTATAAGGTATTTCCCATTTGTTCTGTTAATATGGTAAAATACACTAATAAGTTTTTTAATGTAATCTAACCTTGCATTTCTGGAATAAAACTCACTTTTTTGTAATGTATTACCTCTTATAAATATTGTTGGATTTAATTTCTAATATTGATAAGAAATTTTGTACATATTTCTAATGGAGAAAGTTATAGTAGTTAACCATAAATTATTTATGTTAGTTCTTTAATTTCCAAATATTTAGGGGATTTTCTAGATGCCTTACCATTACTGATTTTAATTTAATTCTATGGAAGTCAAAAAAAACACAGCCTGTTTAAGATTTAAATCACTTGAATTTTTTTTAACATCTTTATTGGAGTATAATTGCTTTACAATGGTGTGTTAGTTTCTGCTTTATAACAAAGTGAATCAGCTATACATATACCTATATCGCCATATCTCCTCCCTCTTGCATCTCCCTCCCACCCTCCCTATCCCACCCCTCTAGGTGGTCATAAAGCACAGAGCTGATCTCCCTGTACTATGAGGCTGCTTCCCACTAGCTATCTGTTTTACATTTGGTAGTGTATATATGTCAATGCTACTCTCACTTTGTCCCAGCTTCCCCTTCCCCTTCCCCTTCCCCGTGTCCTCAAGTCCATTCTCTACGTCTGCGTCTTTGTTCCTATCCTGCCCTTAGGTTCATCAGAACCACTTTTTTTTTTTTTTTTTAGATTCCATATGTATGTGTTAGCATACGGTATTTGTTTTTCTCTTTCTGACTTACTTCACTCTGTATGACAGACTCTAGATCCATCCACCTCACTACAAATAACTCAGTTTCATTTCTTTTTATGGCTAATATTCCATTGTACATATGTGCCACATCTTCTTTATCCATTCATCTGTCGGACACCTAGGTTGCTTCCATGTCCTGGCTATTGTAAATAGAGCTGCAATGAACATTGTGGTACATGACTCTTTTTGAATTATGGTTTTCTCAGGGTATATGCCCAGTAGTGGGATTGCTGGGTCATACGGTGTTCTATTGAAACTTATTTATACTTATTTTATGGTCTATTTTGGTGAATAGTCTATGTGCATTAGAAAAGAGTTGGTCTCCTGCAGTTGTTGCTATAATGTTCTATAAATATTAATTGGGCCCTGTTGCTCAAGTCTTCTATATCCTCACTGATTTTTTTAGTCTACTTGCTCATCAGTTATTGTTAAGAAGTCTCCATCTGTAATTGTGGATTTGTCTATTTCTCATTTCAGTTCCATCAGATTTTGTTTCATGTGTTTTGAAGTCTTATTAGGTGCTCTGAAATCCCAGTCCTTCAGACCAAAAACTTGCAGTCATCTGGGCTAATAATGTTATCTAATTCCACACATCCAAAGTGTCAATTTTGTTTGTTCTAACTTCAAAATATATCCAGAATCCGATTATTTCTCAATGCCTTCACTGTTATAATTGTGGTCTAAATCACAATATCTCTCACTTGGATCACTGTAAAGCTTTCTGTTGGACCTTCAATTTCTGTCTTGGCCACCTTACCGTCTTTTCTATACACAGTAATCCTTTTAAAATGAAAATCAGACCTTGTCACACTCCTGCTCAAAATACTCCATTGGATTTCCATCTTTCTTATATAAAATCCAAATTCTGTACAATGACCTACAAGTCCTACATGATCTGTTCCCTCTTCCTACCTCATCTCCTATCACCTTTGCCCTCACTAAATCAGCTTTCACAGCTATCTTACTGTTCCTAGAGTGCAGCAGGCACACTCCTGCCTCAAAGCTTTTGCATCTGCTTTTCTTTCTCTCAGAAAGCTCCATTCAAAAATAGCACCTCCCTCCCCACCTCTCTCCTCAAACTCATCTCCTTCAGGTCTTTGCTTAAATTCTATTCTATTTAAAATAGCAATATCTATCTCCTTTTCTATTCCTCTCCTTTGCTTTTGTTTTTTTGCTTGTTTTCCATTTCATTTATCACCATCTTCAATATTCTATTTGTTTTTTATTTGTCTCTATCACTAGAATGTAAATACAATGAGGACAGATATTTTTGTGGTATTCACTATTGCATGTTTAGCAATTAAAACAATGCTTCACACATAACAAGCATTCAATAAATATCTATCAAATAAACAAACATACATTTTTTCTTATAGCACGGTGGCTCTCAATCTGGTTCCACAAAGAATCATTTGGGGACCTTTGTAATAATATTGTTTACCATCCTAAATCTGACTCTTGAGGGGTGTGGCCAGGGTATGGGTAAGATTTAAAACCTTCTCAGGTGATTCTGATATGTAGCAAGGGGTGAAACTACTTACCTAACATGATGCCTCATCCATGTTAATTATTAAGTGGACAAATTAAATATTAACCTGAGTCTATGCACTGGATCTCCCAGTGAACTTATTTAGAAAGAATCTGAGCCTCAATTTCTCTATAAAATAAGATCATTATATCCCTTCTACCTGAAAGGGTTACATAAATTTTAAAAATGCTTTTTAAACTGTAAGGCATTCCCAAAAGGCAAGGTTTTTGAATTAACTGTTATTTTATTTCTTGAATGAATATGAACTGGGTGTCAAAGAGACCAAGATTCTACTCTTGGTTCTCTGGCTATGTGATTTTGGACAAATCATTCACTTCTCTTCACTGGAAAAAGTAAGAAGATTGGATTTGAAAACAGACCTACACCGTCCTTCTGATTTGGATACTTTATGATTCTATAATTTATCAGTTGAATATTTCAACATTCTATTCTTACTTCTCTCAGTTTGGTTGACAAGATTTCATTTAGAATTTTCTGACACATGTCTATGAAGTCCATACTGCCTCAGAGAGCATACCACATTGAGCAAAACCAAACAACAGCAACAAGAAAAAAGTGGCTATAAAGGGGAACAAAGCCCAGTTACAAACTGTCAAGTTGGTATGCATGGTGTTACTAAAATCCTATGTATTTTAAAATGTCTAAGGGCTTTTCAGTATAATGTGCTTTTCTCAAGTCATGTAAAAATATACTGCTCCTGTACATAAATTACACTAAATATTTGTTTTGACCAATGGTATTTCCTTACAAGGAGATCCAATTAGAAGCTGAGAAACATTTGCTCTCATTGATTTCCAGGTCCACAAATTCAGGTGGAACTCAATTTTGATTAGCAAAGGCCAGAATTTTTGAATACTGGTTGTTGTCAACAGAACATATCCCTTGCCATGTCCTCATTCTCTGAGGGAAAATGTCAATAGTGTCTGGCTAATACACTTCTCACCTAGAATCAGGACACATCTTTTATAAACTGCCATGATTCATGATTCTCAGTTAAAAAATAACACTGAATTTTTATCCAGATTTTTACTTTGCAACTCATTCTCTCATTTGATCTTGGAAGATAATTTAATGATAGCTTTTTATAACTATGGGTTTTAGTCTCCACGTTGGCAAATTCAAGGTCCCAGCTGATCATATATGTACCTTCTAAATATATTAATGCACACTTGTATTTTTTAATCCTTTGATTTATTTCTGGTCTTTTCTAGTCTTAACTCTTTCACACTCATAAGCATTAGCATTTATGATATTCCAATCAAGCTTTTGCACAAGAGAAACAATTTTAATAAATACTCCTAAGTTTTTCACAATATTTAATGATTTTTGGCTGATAATAAAAATAAATGCACTTTTATTTTAAAAAAAGAATTGAGAACACAGAAGATATACAAAAAAAAGTGAACAAAAATTGCATAAAACAATTCCACAGAGATTAACAGTATTATGTTGCAAATTTCAACCTTTTTTTTTTCAAGTGAAATATTTTATTGTAAATAGCTCCTCATAGGTCAACCTTTTCTTTAACACAAAAACAAATGTTTATTTTCAACAAGTTCACGGTTTTGATTCCTTTTTTTTTAAATTGAGGTATAATTTACATACAATGAAATACACAATTTTAAGTCTGCAGTCTGTTGAGTTTTTTTTTGCTGTTGAGTTTTAATAAATGTATTATATGCTTGTAATCACTACCCCCAAGCATGATGCAGAATATTTCCATCACCCTAGATAATACCTTCCTACCCTTTTCCAGTAAAGCCACTCCCATCCTCAAATGTAACCACTGCTTTTTTTTTTCTGGCCACTCTGCATGGCATGTGGGATCTGAGTTCCTTGACCAGGGATTGAACCTGTGCCTGCTGCAGTGGGAGCACAGAGTCTTAACCACTGGACCACCAGGGAAGTCCCATAATTTTTATCACCAGAGCTTAGTACTTAGTACGTGTCTAATTTTTTTAGTTATTTAGTGTGGGCTAAGTGACTTTGGCCAAGTCATCAAAACCTTTACTTTTCTAAGTGTCTTCATTCATTATAAAAAGAAGAAGAAGGAGGAAGGGGAGGGGAAGGGGGAGGAGAAGAAGAAAAAAGGACTTGAAGATAAGGTCTCTGCCAGTTTAAAGACCATGTATCTATAATACACCACTTGAATATTTCAGCATTATATTCTTACTTGCCTCCATTTGATTGGTAAGACCTCATAGAATTTTCTGACACACACCTGTAGAATCCTTTTGTGTCTGACTTCATTCAATCAACACAATATTTTGAGATTCATTCACCCAAAATATGGAGAGTACCAGTAGTTCGTTCCTTTTTATTGGTGTGCTGTATTACACCTTTTGAATATACCACAGTTTATCCGTTTTTCTATAAATTGCTATTTGGATTGTTTCTAGTTTCTTTAATATTATGAATAGCACTGCCATGAGTATTTGTATACTTGTTTTTTTGTAGACATGTTTTGATTTCTCTTGGAAAAATATCTAGAAATGAAATTTCTAGTTCATAAGGTAGGTGTTTGTTTAATTTTATAAGAAATGGCCAAACTTTTTCTCAAGTGGTAGTGTTATTTTATCTGCCACCAGTGATGTGTGAGAGTTTCAGTTGTTCCACATATTTGCCAACATCTGTTATTGTCAATCATTTTTATTTTAGACATTCTAATGTGTGTGTATGGTATCTGATTTTCATTTTAATTTACATTACCTTAGGGGTAATGATATTTAGCATGTTTTCACGTGCATATTTGTCATTCACATAACTTATTTTTGTAAAGGCTCTGTTCAAGTTTTTCATTCACTCTGTTGATTTCTTAGTCTTTTTATTATTGAATTGTAAAAGTTCTTTATATATGCTGGATACTGACACTATGTCAGATAGAATATTTCCTCTCAATCTCAAGACTATCTTTCATTTTCTAAATAGTGACTGTATAGAGCAGAAGTCTTTAATTTTATAAAAGCAAATTAGTGATTTTTAGAGCATAAAAAATCTTTGCATCAAAGTCACGAACAAATTATCTAATATACTCTTCTTGAAGTTGTATAGATTTTGCTTTTATGTTTGGGTATATGATACATTCTGAATTAATTTTTGTGGATGGTGTGAAATATGGGTCAAGGTCAATTTTTTCCTTATTTATATCTAGTTGTTTAACAATATTTGTTGTAAAGACTATCCTTCCCCAATGAATTACCTTGGCACCTTTTTAAATAACCATATATGAGCGGGTCTGTTTCTGAAATCTCTTTGCTGTCACATTCATTAATTTAATTGTTTATTTACTTATATACTTATTTGTTTTATTTTATCATTAAACTAATACTACAATGATTTTATTACTATCTTTTTATGGGAAGTCTTGAAATCAAAGAGCATATGTCCTCCAACTTCATTTTTGATTTTTAAGATTGTTTTGGTTTAGGGTCTGTGCATTTTCATACAAATTTTAGGAGCGCATAGTCTGTTTGTTCTTTAAAAAATCCTGCTTTGATTTTAAGTGTTTGGCATTGAATCTGTAGATCAACTTAAGAATAACTGACAACTTAACCATATTAAGTCTTCTAATCCATGGTTATGATAAATGTATTATTCCATTCATTTAAATTTTCTTTAATGTCTCTTGGCAATGTTTTGTAGTTTTCATTGTAGAGATCTTGAAGATTTTTAAATTAAATTTATTCCTAATAAGTTATACTTTTTGGTAGCGTTGAAAATGCATTGCTTGATTTTATTTTATAATTCATTTGTACTAAGTACAAGAATCTAACTGATTTTATACTGACCTTGTTAAATTCACTTATTTTTCTGTAAATACTTTATACAATTGGATCTTGCTTTTATATCCAGTCTAATTATCTGTGCTTATTAAGTGAAGTGTTTGCTCCATTTCCATACAATGTGACTTTATATTTAGAAACTGCTGATATTTGTTTTCTATTTGTCCCCTTGCTTCTCTTTTTCTTCCTATTTTCCTGACTTTTTTGTTATTGTAAATAGACTTTTAAAATTTCATTTTATTCTCTTCACTCTATTGGTTTTTTAACCGTACTCATTTTTTTCAGTGGTTGTTCTAAGGATTTCAGTAGATATCCTTAACATATTATAACCTAATATTGTAGTAGTTCATTTACAATGTAAGAACTTTAAGAGTATAATTTCTTTTAACCTCTCTCATTTTAGTGCTACTCTCACCACATATTTTACATCTGTATATGTTATAAACCCATAATGTATTATTATTTTTGCATTTAACTGCTTTTAAAAGATGTACAAAACTAAAGAATATTAGTCTTTCAAACTTACCCCTTCTGGTACTCTCCACTCATTCTTGTGGCTCCAGATTTCCACCTGGTGTCATTTGCTTCAGTCTAAAGAATTTCCTTTGGCATTTGTTGTATTGTGGGTTTGCTAGTGACAAATTCTTATAGATTTTGTTATTTTGCCTTTTTTTTTTTTTTTTTTTTTTGTGGTACACGGACCTCTCACTGCTGTGGCCTCTCCCATTGCAAAGCACAGGCTCCGGACACGCAGGCTCAGCGGCCATGGTTCACGGGCCCAGCTGCTCTGCGGCATGTGGGATCTTCCCAGACTGGGGCACGAACCCATATCCGCTGCATCGGCAGGTGGACTCTCAACCACTGCGCCACCAGGGAAGCCCCATGTTTACATTTTGTAAAATTTTAGATTGGACACTGTAGATGATGATACTTGTGAAGATTGTGAGTTCAGTTATACAACTATTTGTTAAACAAATAGTTTTGAGATTTGTCTGAGAATGCAGTTAAATTATTGCCAAATTACCTTGATCAAATGGAGGCTCACTTTATACTTTATTAGGGAGGAACTATTTTAGTTTTGCCTTTAATCCTATGATGAATCCCTTAATTCTGGTCATGTTCTTTTCTTCTAGCCCATGGCCTCTCCAGCATTTCGCTGGAAATCCCAAGGTGTTTTACAAGAATGTCAGGAAACCAGGCACAGTTTAGCAGGTTGAATCTGGCTCAAGGTCTCTGAGGAGATAGCTGTTGGCCAGAGCTGAGGTGTCTTCTGAAGGTTCAGCTAGCTGGGTGGGTTCGAATGGGTGGGGACACCCGTTTCCAAACTCACTTACATGGTATTTTCAGAGCTTCGTTCCCTGTCACATGGGCCTCTTCTTTGAGCTGCCTCACCACATGGCAGCTGGCTTCCCCCAAGGTCAGGGACTCAAGTGGGGGTCTGAGAGAGAGCCAAGCCCCAATACAGAAGTCCCAGTCTTTTTATCACTTGATTTTGGAAATGACATCCCATCATTTCTGCCATATTCTATCTTTACAAATGAGTCAATTAATCCAGGCCGTACTTCAGGATAAGAGGGAGTAAATACCAGGAAGTGGGAATCTTTTGGGGCCATCTTAATGGTTGCCTACTACACCATATAAGCTTTTATAATTAGTAAAATATATAGTAACATTTTGTCACTGAGTACCCATTTTTAGTTTGTTGGTCTCAGACATCCTTATCCTCACAATAATCCTATTAGGATGGCAAAACTAGTTTCAGAGAAGAGAAAAATCAAGACACAAGGAGCTTAAGTGAATTGTCATTTGAAATCACAACTTTGATCTTCTAAATTCTTTACTGTAGAATCAAAGAGTGCACATTCAGCGGTCAACTCCTGCTCCTTTTTCAGATCTCAGTTTAATTTTCTCCAGAAAGATTCCTCAATTCTCCAAGACTAAATTTGGCATACACTTTAGGTATTATTTAAGTCTTTGCTGTTGTATTTAGCATCCTTAGCATGTATTTGTAGTTGTACTCATCTGTATAGTACATTACTGTACTACAATGCAAGCTCTTTGAGGGCAGATATGGTGCCTTACTCATGGTGGCATGCCCATTTTTTTTCTAGCAATCTACAGGAAAATACCTACCTCAGGTTCAAAAATAATTGATTTCCTTTTTTTTTTTTTTTTAAGCAAAGAGCAGACTTTAATTTAAAGGGGGGGAAGTTGAGCAGAGACTGGAGGAGAAACGGAAGTGACTCTAGGTCCATCCCATGCTTTGCAGGTCCCACACAGAGGAGGAAGCTCCAGAAATATTGATTTATAAATGCCCCAGAGAGCATTCTATTTATTTTTAATATAAAAATAAAAGTTATGTTGATGTTTTATGAGAGAGGGAAAAATAAAAAACAACCAATGAGAGATATAAAAAGACGGAAGAGAAAGGTAGGAAAAATAAAGAAGAAAGACAATTCTTTCCTTTGTAACATTCGTTACCAGATTTGCTCGCTCACTGGCCTAAGAATTATTTAGTCTTAAAATATATCTCCAAAATGAAATGGAAATAAAAATGTTAGGGACAGGTTGCACATTAGCAGGGCAGTGAATCTCTGCTCTGTGGTTTCTCCTCAGTTCCTGGGCCTTTCTACCGGGTAATTTGAGAAGCCGTGACAGTCATCATTGGATACTCCAAGAAGGTCATTTTTGACAGTCAGTCATTAATTTTCTGACTTACGTAACTTGGTTTTTTTTCTTCTAAATTTGGAGATGATGATTCTTTGGTGTACTTTGGCTTTTCACTCATTAGATTCTCCAGGATTGCCAGGGAGGATTGTAGAAAGCCTTTTGAATGACATTTCAGCACTTTTTCTGAGCATTGAAGAATATTGTTGCCGGGGCTTTTGGAGGATGGATTATTTTCTTGGCAGGTAGTGTGGCCTCCACAGGGCTCATTAGGCTTTCTGTTGGGAAGATCTAAAGTGCACAGTTGAATACTGTCATAAAAAAGGAAGTAGTTTGGGTCTAATTCCTAATGGAGCTGCAAAGACTACAGCTCCTTTTTGATCTCTGAATTCCAAAGTAAGCCTTTTACAGTTGTCATATTATTGACTGCTCATTCTAGAGCCACAATATTTTTTCTTTCTAAATCTTTTATGCTCAGAATGTTATTTTGATGCTTAGTATACATGAGCAGATTTGGCACCCTTGTGTATTTAATAATAACATTTCCTTCTTACTGGCTGTGTATGTATGTGTGTGTTTCTCACAAAAGAGCTCTCCTTTGTAGGACCTAGTTTCTCCAGGTTAAGCAGTCATACATCAAAGTCAATTGTCCTTTCTCACTATTCCTTGTGTAGCCATTAGGTTATAATACACCTCATTTGATAACTGACATAGAAATTTTAATGTATGATGTTCTTTGGTGATTTGGGATGGAGGGAACAATTTATCATTTTGGTATAAAGGTAATTTGCAAACTTTCTTGAGAATGAAGATTCAGGGCAATCTCATAGTCTGGATGATGGCAGGACTACACTATTGCCTAAAGGTAAAAATCTGCATCTGGATAAGAAAGCAGAAAAAATAACAATGTCACTTTACATGTAAAGTTTTTACTTACTTCCCATTATAGCTATCTCATGCTGTTTTAGAAGAATGCAATTTCAGGAAAAACAGTTTTATTCCACTTATGGAATAAATCATGTGTCCATTATTAATTTTTTTCTTGTTTGCAAATAAGCAGTAGGTATGCATTGAACACTATATCACATGAATTTAAGGTTTATAACCACAAAACATTATAATTTGTGTCTGTGAAACTAATAAGTATATCATGAGTATAAACATTTTAAAATGTAAGGTTTTAAAATGAAAAATATTACTTAGGGAAGAATTCTTAACATAATTTCAAACATCGTTTAGTATTTACTTGGGCTAATAAATATGAGTGTGACTATTTCTTTTTCCTTTTTGTTAATAATTATTTCTCTCTATTGCTTTCTAGGCTTGTAGTGTGTCTGAATATCTATAATCCATAGCTTATTTTTGTTTAGAACTGTTAAAAATTAGACACTCCTGGATTTAATAGTTTATCATAACATGAATGAAGAATATTTGTTTTTTAATAAGAAGATAAATGTAGTATGAACTGAAGGCCTATACTAAGAACACAGAATACTGTAGCAATTCCAAAGACATCATACCTATCCCTATAAAGTAATCCCAGGCTGTGTGTTCACATTTCCAGAGTAATCTTTTTGTCCTATAATGATACCAGAATGTATTGTCTTACCTTTTAAAAAGAAAAATGATAACGCAGCAACACTTTTGAATATAACTGTGTAAAAGGAAAAATAGTTACCTATAGCCCTGAGCCCTAACTAGCTATTTTAATTCTTGCACATTAGCTTCCAATCCTTATCTATTTGCATCTATATTTTTATATAACATATGTTCCCCTTAACATTATATCCTATACACTTCTACATGTTCTTGAATAATCTCCTAGATTACCATTTTCAGTTAAGTATAACTTTTCAAAGAAGACTACTCTTTATTTTCATAGCTAAGAGATTTGAATCTCCTTTTCTAATACTTAAATCAAAGAAAGGTACAAAGTTCATGTCAATTAGCTACCAAATCACTGATGCAGACCTGCCAGCATGATGAACATTTAGGCAGACAGAATTCAAAATGCTGAGTTGTATGTGCAGAATTGGAACTTTTCTTCAGTCAGTACCTAAAACTACAGATGCCACATTCCTGTCTTCTCAAGTCCTTAAAGGTAAATATTGCAATGAAAGCCAGAGCCCTGTGAACATCAAAGGAGATCCTATTAGCTAAATTCTCTTTATAATCTTTAAAAATCTATGGAAATGTTTTGAATACATGTTTTGAATTATGATGTTGGATTATTATTTTGTCAACGGCCAAAATATGAATCAGTAACAAAAGAATAGTAACATTTTCCTTGAACATGTTTTCTTAAGACATCAAATGCAGAGGCACTTTGAAAAGTTTAGTATTATCAAAAATTTATCTAAACAAAAATGTGTAGGCTTTTGTAACTGACCTTATAGATATTTCAAAATTAAAATAATTTCTAGTATTCTACTGATTATGAAACATAATGTTGGCCTTATAAACCTAGTCTTAACTAGAATATAAGTATCATAAAATTAGCGATTGAGTGCTAGAGGTCTGTAGGAGACTAAAAGTAAAGTGGAATCAACATAAACCATTCATTCATATATTCAGTCTGTGAATATTTACTGAACACTTTCTTTGTATGTGGTAAGACTCTAACAAAGACCAAAGCTGTCCAGATGCTTGCCCTCGTGAAGCTTAAATTTTCAAATTGAAATTCTTTGGAAATTGAAGGCTGTTAGGAATATTAGTAACCATTTTGTTCTGTTATTTATTACACAATTTAGGTGGAAAAAAGAAAGGAATACAATAAATGTTTAATTTCCTTGTTTTCTTGTACAAAACTCTGTCCTTCTTACTAAGACCTGTCTGGAAAATTAAGAGCTTGGAGTGTAAATATGTAAATGGATTATCCTCCTCAGTGGGGTTGGATAATCTTAATTTAACAAGAATTTCAACTCTGTGGTGGTACTTGGCTCCCACTGAGATATTCATTTCTGTGCCAGAGTGATCAGCTCTAACTATGCAAGCAGGACGTGGCTTCACTTCGGGCAGATGGTGAATGTACCTCATCTGCAGGTATGTGTGTAAAAAGGCTGCTTCGTTTGCATGCCATATTTATGCTTTGCAATTTTAGCAAGTATTCTCCTACAAATATATCAACATTGACACTCCAGCTATGAGCAAGAAAGCCCCATATTTGTAGTAAAGGTGGAGTCAACAATCTTCTCGTTAGCTGTTGGCACCTTCCACCTTGAGCTCTGGGGATCAGAATAAACCTTTGTTTTCTTTCCCTATTCGTGTCAAAAAGACACCTTTGCTATTTGCGGTATTTCTTATAACAAATGTGCTTCACTTACTTTCAAATATGCACACTTTTAGTCTATCTTCCCAGGATGAAAATAATTCATTATTTTGAATATTTTTTCTTGCCAGATTAGAGCTTAAAGAGACAATCACATGAAAATTTTCCTCCAAGCAAAATCACTGTTGGGGGCCCCTTCATTCACTTAATCCATATTATTGTTATTTTTCTCTTGCTGGTAAATAAAGACAGTCAACTGTAAATATATTCCAAAGCAGTGTTATAAGATTGGGGAATTACTGGATAGATCATCTGAGAGACAGTAGATATGCTTGGTAATTATGATGATTTCAAATTTTGTTTTATTTATATGTTACACTATACCTGCTTTTTAAAAATTAATGTTTATTGTATACCTAGAACTCCAGATAGAAATAAAATGAAGTATACAATAAGGTCACATTTTAGCTGAGAGAAAGATGAATACACATCTATCCATGTGTCCTGTTTAAACCCAAATTGGAAGCTTAGTTATTTGCAACATTCGTAGGTTGAAATCACCTAGTTGGTTGTGATTCCTTTGTCTGAGTTAGAAACCCTAGTAGAGATGAGTTCTAGATGGGGCAGGTGGAAGATATCTGCGGGAAAGATGTCTGGATACAATGGCGGACAGAAAAAAATTACCACACAGAGTGTAGCACAGCTGGTGAATGATATGGTTGACCTTAGAGGTTGTGGATGATTAGGTTACTTCAAAATCTGTCTTATGAGAAATAATTGAAAGGAAAAAAAAAAAAGAAAAGAAAAGAATTAAAGGCTCTGGGAAATTTAGCTAGTTGAAAAGTTTAAAAAACTAGGAGTAGCATGTAGCAGATAACACAGAGTTGACCAAATATCCTTGTGCTCTCCTAAATTTCCCAGCATCCCTTGCAGTTAGGTTATGGTCACAACTAATTCAGGTCAGTGGATTGAATGATGTGTGTCACTTTGGTTTCTTTACTGTTTCCGAATCTCTTTTCCTCTGGCAAAGTGATGCAGAAGGCCCCATGTTCCAGAAAGCATAATTACTAGGTTCAGAAAGGCATTTTGACCCACATGAGAAAGAAATAAGCCTCAGTGTTAAGCCACTGAGATTTCAGGGTTTATCTGAAATGACCGCTAGAGTTAATTACCCTGATTAGTCTGGGGAATAATGACTGCTTGTAAATATTTTGAGAACCCAGTCATGTAAAGCAGTAACAAGTTCCTAAGGAATAGAATTAAAACCAAATATAAAACATACAGAAACAAATATTAAAACAAAAGAACACTTTTTAACAATCAGAACTATACAAAGATGAATTTGGCTTTCTTAAAGAATAAGCACTGCTGGTGTTTGGACACTGGGAACATTGTAGAAGGGATTGGAGCATTTCACAGATGACTGGACCAGGACTCCAACAGAGAGCTGCATAGCTCTGGAAGAAGCAGGAATTTTTAAGAAGAGGAATGATCCCTAGCAAGGCTGCCTGGGAAGACCTGTGTTACTGCTTTCTAATGGCAGTGAGGAGGTACATATCGGCCACCTCTCTTGGAAGCTGCTGCAACCAACGAGTTAAACTCACATCTCATCGCTTATCTTTGATGAACTGGTAAATTTCTTCAGTGTCCCAAATACCCCTCCAATCATCCAAAGCACACCAGTGTCTGTGGCTCCTGACTTTGGCTTTTCTAATCAGCATCTTTTCTCTTTCTACATTTCTGCCATTGCTGGACCACTTTCCCTTTTTCATTTTGGACCTTAAGCAATGTGACCTTGTATTCCACAGCCTCAAACTCAGGTTAACTTGGGCATTACCTGGCAGAAGCAGCAAATGAGATAATTTAGTGCTTCTGGCATTTATTTTAACACACTGTGTTCTACAGTGACAAAGGAGGGACTGTTCTGAGGTAAATTTGTAGCTACCGTTCCAGGTAACATCCTCTTGAGAAGGCAGGCTCAGTTCTTGCCAATTTTATTGATTCTTAACTCAGTACACTTGATTTTTTTAAAATTTGTATTGGGAGTGTAGTTGATTTACAATGTTGTGTTAGTTTCAGGTGTCCAGCAAAGTAAATCTGTTATACATATACATATATCCACTCTTTTTTAGATTCTTTTCCCGTATAGGCCATTACAGAGTATTGAGTAGAGTTCCCTGTGCTATACAGTAGGTCCTTATTAGCTATCTATTTTATATATAGTAGTGTGTATATGTCAATTCCAATCTTCCAAATTATGCCTCCCCCACTTACCGCCTGGTAACCATATGTTTATTTTCTACATCTGTAACTCAATACACTTTAAAATGGATGGATTCAATAGACAGCAAGATGACATTCAGTCAACAATTCAAAATGTATTTATCGAGCAACTGTTATGTACCAGGTAGGATGAAAGTATGCCTGCACAGAATACAGAGTTCTCTCTTTCTTAGAACTTGCATTTTAATGGGACTATAGAAAATAAGTAAGTAGGGAAACTATAATAAGTAAGTATAGATAAACAATGTGGAACAGATAAAGCACCTAATTTATTCTGAGTGAGTTACTAATATCCTGGATTAGGCTGTTCGATTTATCCAGAAAGATTAAAGATTAAACTCTTCGTATCATCCAGAATCTATCTCACAAGCTACCATATTTCATCAGTTACCACCAAAACCCCAAACATTGTCATGCATACTGTTGGCTCACAATCAAAAAGGACAGCAGCCTGGAATGCAAGAAGAGATGCAGCATCTCTCTTGAAAGAGGAAAGCAGAACTTTTGCCAATGCAACGGCCAAGATTCAAAATTCGAGAAGCTTTCAGAAAAGGAAGGACAAAACAGAGCTGTTCAACCATAATGTCTTATCCCAGGCAGAGAAAGGACACAGATGGACAAAGGATTACTGCCATGTGCCATCCAATGTCACCACCAGGCCGGACTCAGCAGTGCCCTGGGCTGGCGTGCAGAACACCAAGCGCTATACGCCATGGGCAGCCATATGCAAGGCCCACTGAAAGGCTGGCTGGTTGTCTCTTTACTTTTTAAAACTGGCATTTAAATCACTCTGGCAGATGGGAGAAAAGTATGTAATAAAAGTTGACATTTCATTTTTACTCTTTATGTTTGTTAAGTTAATTCTATTATCATACACTGGGAGATCAGTACTGAATGGTAATCAGACTGTGGCAGCTTGCAGTTAATGTAAAGAGAGAATAATTTCTAAGGGCCAAATAGATCCTAAATGATAAGCAACAATTAATCACAAGTATGTCATTACCTTTGGAGGTTCCAGGATGATGTAAAATGTAAAGGCAAAGGTATAGAAGAGAAGTCTATGTTTGGTCATACGTATTTTTCAGCAATATTCTCTTTGAGTTGTACATTCTAAAGAAGGAAGGAAGGAAGGGGAGTGAGAAGAAGAGGGAGAGAGAGAAAATTTCTGCTAGATTTTGGATTTTCATTTTTTTTAGAACTCTCATACCTCTCTTTCTGTATTAAACCACATTTAAAGAGGCAGCTTTTAAGCAAATAACTCTCAGCCAAAGTCTGTTACTTTTGACTCAGAAATATACCACTTCCACACATTCATCTCAGATAACAAATTATGAAACTGATTTAAAGTTCTCAATTATATTATTTGACCCCCAAAGTAACTGGTTTTAGTAACTGGTTTCACAACATTCTTAGGAGGTGTAGGAGGATTAATTTTTCTTCCACAAATGGATTTCCTTTCTTCCTTGCTCCATTTCTGTTAGTCCATCTTTATAGTTTTTATTTTCTTTTTCCCTTTATCCAATATATCACTGTAGTAAATGTTGCCACAGCCCCACCTGGATACCTGCACCTACCACAGAGGGTACCTGTGCCTTGACATGAAGTTACCATATGTGTCAATGGCTTCTTATCTCAAGCACCTGCATTCAGGGAAGGCTGGAACTGTCACAAGTAAATGCTCCGAGGATTAACACTCAACCCACAGGAGCTACAGTTGATAGCCTGATGCTGCAGCATCCTTGCCTCTTGGTGGGATTATTCTGAGGTGTGTTTCTTATAGCCTGTTAAAGAGTCCCAGATGGATTGAGTTCCATTTGTCCACACTGGTAAACTAATCATAGCACCATCCTTTCTTTGGTTGCTGAAATCTTTTCCCAAATAAAATACACATGTCCACATCCTTCTCTCAGGGATTGCTTTTGGGAGAATGCAAACTAAGTCTGTCATTGATGAAAACAAACTAGTCATTAAGCAAGCATTAAACAAGCACTTACTATGTGCCAGGCACTGTCCAAAGTTTGCATATAAGAAATATATTTTAATTTCTTACTCTTGGAAGTTCTTCCCTTAAAATATCTCACTATCATAAGATTGTTCTGCACACTCTTAGGGCAAATTTAATGTTCTTATTTTTACTTTATAAATTCTTTGCTTTCTTTTTTTTTTCTTTTGGCGGTACACGGGCCTCTCACTGTTGTGGCCTCTCCTGTTGCAGAGCACAGGCTCCGGACGCACAGGCTCAGCAGCCATGGCTCACTGGCCCAGCTGTTCCACGGCATGTGGGGTCTTCCCGGACCGGGGCACGAACCTGTGTACCCTGCATCAGAAGGCGGACTCTCAACCACTGCGCCACCAGGGAAGCCCTCTTTGCTTTCTTTTATTGTTTATTTTCATACGTGTACCAAATGAGAGCCCAGAGGACTTGGGTATGTCTATGTACCTCGGCCATAGATCACTTCTGGCATGGGTGCTGGGGATGGCGACACATGGGTAGTCCATTTAAAAAAGCCATTGGAACGTAAAAAGGAATGTTCTGGAGAAAAAATACTGGCAATGGATATTATAGACACTAATATTCTCAATGTACAATGAACATATATAAATCAATAAGTCAAATATAAAGATTGAAAACTAGGCGAAAAATAACTCACAAATGGCCCATAAATAGGAACACTTCTTTCAACAATACTAGTTGTAGCAGGCTGTTTTTTCCGAGATTAACTGTAACAAGATTTCCCTTCTCATATGCTCTTCAAGCAATATGACCTTGAGACTCCTCAACCAGTAGACTTCAGCTGAAGTGACACTATGTGACTTCTGAGGCTAGGTCATAAGAATGTCATGCATTTCCATCTTGTTTTCTTGGAATGCTCAACCCTGGAACTCAGCCACCATGATGTGAGGAAGTCCAAGAAACCCATAGAGAGACCACATGAAGAGGAATCAAGGTCCCTGGCCAAAAGTCTTGGTTGAGCTCCAGTCAACAGATTCCAGTGAGTGAACCATCCTGAAGATGGGTCATCCAGGCCACAAGCATGCTGTCTTGTTTGACACTGGATGGAGACAAAATGAGCTCTCCCCACAGAATCCTGCCCAAATAACAGGGTTGTGAACAAAATAAATGATTGTTATTGTTTTAAGCCACTATGATTTGGAGTGATTTGTTATATAATGATAGACACCAGATACATAATTTGATACCCGAAAATGAGTGATGTCATAACAAAAACCTAAATATGAGGTATTGGTTTAGGGATACGGTACTGAGTAGAAGCTGGAAGGAGCTTGAGAAGACTGTTAGTGAAATCTGGAAGGGACTTAAGGGTAGTGTTACAGATATGTAAAAGATCGCAGAGCTCAAAGGCTATCAGTGACAGCTTAAAGAAAAATAAGAAAAATGTTATTGGAAGCTAAAGAAATGGGTTTCTCGTTATGTAAAGGCAGAAAGCTTGGCAAATCTATTGACTGCTGTAATATGAAAAAACAGAAAATGTATATCATGAAAATAATGATATAACTAAGGAGATTTCCAGGCAAAATATTAAAATTGCCACCTGGCTTCTTTTACTAGACTTTGATAAAATATGAAAGGAACAAGTTGAGCTAAAGAGAAAACTGTTAAATATCAAAGAGTCGGAACTTGCTGGGCTCAAAAATAAAACTATTTCTCATTTCTAGTCTCTCCAGATGGCAAATGATTCTCAAATTAAGTGTCATACCAAAGATCAAATCCTGGATGGGGTTATAAGCTCTTTTTTTGACTTTATAAAGTTCTAATACAGTGGCTTATAAAAACTTCCAGACAAATAAAAGCACTTTAAAGATCTTAGAGAATGCCTTGCAGATTCCACCAAAAACTGGGGTTTATATGAATATTAAGCATTTTGTCATTTAGCTTCCTTCAGGAAGCCCAAGATAGAAAAGGACCAGTCTTAAAGATACTTGTACTTGTGGCTTTTGTCTATGGGAGTGAACCCCAATAAGATTCATAGAAAAGTCACAACATTTTTAAGAAAACTGTTTTGGCACAAGCATTGCCATCATAGACTGAAAGGGACAGAGACAGTACAAAATGAAAAGAAAACTGCACCTACAGCATTTACAGGCAGGAAGCAGACTGGGAAGACTTCTCAACTGAAACCACAGGCTTTTTCTTGGGGAAAAGGAAGAACTCACAGGACAGAACCAAGCGATACTGAGAACTCCCATAGAGTAAGATTGAGCCCTAATCAAAGAACTGGTGAAATGTGTTCTACTGGATTTCAGAACTGCTATGAGCCCCTGAATGTGCATTTTTCATATCCCACAATTTTCAAGCAGTTATCTTATTAGTATGCCAGACTTTTATGTTTGGGGGTCAGAGAGCTAAAGGACAGATAATTTATCTCTTTTAGTTTACATGTCTTTAGATCGAGAGGAACTGTACTAAAGTTGATGTATTTGAGAAAATGCTCATGAGGAGACCAAACCGAATTTAAATGACAAAATACTGAACTTTGAGCAAATGCTATAATGAGATGAAACTTTGGAAATCTTGAGGCAGGGGTAGACATATTTTGCCTGAAGAAGCAATGTGAATTCTTGTGGCCAGAGAATAGACTGTGGCAGATTGTATTTTGCAAAGATGACCATCATCAGTATCTCTTGTCCCACATGGTCTTCTTACAATGTCATCTTGATGCTCCTCTCATTGAGTTGTGAGATCTATGTCTCCTCCCAGTGAACATGGGCAGACCTTTGTGATTGTCTCAACCCATGGAATACTGTGGGAGTAACACTGTGTAACTTCCAAGTCTAGGTGATAAAAATCATTCTAAAGAAAAGATGTGTCAAAAGAAGTGGAGATATCCTCAAGGGTCACAAAAAAATGCAAATCAGAAATGAGTTTGGTAGTATTACTCCACCACTTTCTAAAGAAAAGTGACATTAAATCTTACAAACCATTTCTTACTCATTGGAGAGGGGGAATCTGTTGTGAAGCAGGGAAGGTTCGTGGGACCTCATCATGAATCAGTAAAACTGTCTTCAAAATGTTCTACTTCTCTTTTCTCTGATCCTGTGCCTGCCAAGGAACATTCCAATTGCCAGTTTAATAACTCTGGACTCTGTTACTGCAGAGGCATTGACTTGGGTAGAAGAAGGTTATTTTGGTTGCTGGAAATGAAAATTCCCTCAGTCTCAAGTAATGAATTAGCCATTCAGTTTACTTAAATTATTGGTTAGTGTGAGTTAGTCTTTATGACCAATGAAACTATAATTATGTCATTGAGTTCCTAGACCTACAAAGGTAAGGAAAATATTAGAATGCGGGAGAAAAAGGCCTTGGGAAACCCAAAATGAAAGCTTTCTTTCTTCCCTTTCCATCTTTTCATTTAAACATTATTCAGTGTTTAGACTTCATAAAATGGTTTTAGAATAGAACAGGCTGAGTTGAGATGACAGGCAGTGGTAGATACAAGCCAACTAATAGGCATTCATGGTATTAGAGACCTTCAATAGTGGTTTAAATATTTTCTCCAAAGGTTTTTGCAACAAAAATAAGCATCTAAGTATGTAAATTGTATTTGTTATATTCATCACCAAAAACCTGTCAGATTTATCATTCCAGTATCCTTTTGGTTGGACATTTCTTATAGTCTTTGGCATGTGAAAATTGTCTTTGAACATCTGCTAGGAAAAAAAGTTAATTAAACACATATGGTCTGAAACCTCATGAAAAATTTTAGGATTCAAAAAATAGTACCTAAATCTAATAAATATATCCCTGTAATTTTTCTTTTATCATTTTGTGATCCAACTCTTTCCTCTTTGCCTTATCTGCCCTCCTTAGAATTTTACATAGCCATACCTTAGTAAATGGTCATTAAATGTCTTCAAAAAATTTCCAATTCAAACCCCAGATATGCAGTAAGAATACTTGACAGAAGAAAGCCACAAATTTGCATATCAGGTAAGGAAGGCTACATCTCTGGCATCACCTGTGCCCCCACCCCATGCCCCATAGTGGCCAACTGCATTCACCAGGCCCGCCAAGCTCTCTTCCCTCTCTGTGCCTGGGAAAACCCTGGTACCTCATAGTCTGCCTAATACTTATTCCTCCAAAAGGAGATCACCTTAAAAATATTTTGTGATAAGTTCCATTTACAGGTTAATACCTGACTTTCTTTTCTTTATCTACCAAAGTGAAACAATATACTTCAAGAAATATCTGAAGAATTGCCATTCACATTTAAACTTTATGAAAACATCACAACGCCACTCCCCAAATCTCAAGATAAAAATAATTCCTTTTTTATGTATAACCATAATGCCCTTAATCTCTTATCAGAACATCCATAATATTTCAATACTGTTTATTAATTCCCTTTGTCTTTTGCAAACTGAAAAGTTCTTGAAGGTAGGGGCCCTGTCTTATTCATCTCTGTTTTCCATGCCCTGCAAGATATTTGATATTGTTGAATATGGAAATGAGAGAAGGGAAAATAAGAACATAAAGACAGAGTGGAACTAATTACTTTTTCTATAGGCTATACACCATATTCTAGCCCAAAATAAGCAGTGATGGCTTAAAATTACTTCAGCTTTGCATGAATATGGAATACTATGTCAGTTTCCAGAATATCCCAGAGAAACAGCCATGGTAAGTACCGGATGATTTCTGGGTCACTCGGAATTGTGCTCACTCTGGATTAGTTTACAGTTGTTTTCAGTCTGAACTACTGATGACGCCTAATCTGAACACCTTGCAGTGGTGGGAATTTCCAACTGAATGTCTCGTTTCAGGTAAAACCTTAAAGTGAAAAAAATTCTTTATTTAATAAAGAATAAACACCTACTATGTAGGAGGCACTGTAGTAGAAACTGGGATATGATAAAGAAAATGAGTTCCAGTCCCCTCTCACTCTTAGGTGTGGCCTAGAATTGTTTGCTTAATGAACATATTAGGAAAGTGCAAAGAGCCCACATCTCATACTCCCTGACCACTTAGCCCCAAGAGCCCCACTGTTGAAGACTTATGGGTTTGTTAGACAGGAACCTGCCAGAAAGCTTGGGGTCATCAAACAAAGGTAAGACTCACGCTATTGTCATTCAAGATGTCAAATTGCAGTTTATTCGAAAGAACTCATTTTCTGTTATTTAAGCAACAAAAACTCTACAACTTTCAAATAAACATTGTTTCAAATAAAACAAAAACCAAATCTGTGCTTGAATGTCTTAGAATGGATTACAAATCACACTGCATTTTCTCATCAAATACAGTTCTGGGCATTACATAAGAGAGCAAAAACCCCAGATTATCATACGCCACTAAGAAAGAATGTCCCCTAACTCACAAAAGCTCTTCTAAGACCGAGTCTATGCTCATGAAACTGCGAAGGACTTAAAAGTCAGTCCCTTCATTTTTCAACTTTCAGTCTGGCATGGAATTTTCTTCTGAGTGGTAAAGGCCTTGCTTGTTTCCTAGTTTATGTGTTTAGAGAACAAGAAAGCAGATACACACACAAGAAATAAAAAATAAAAACTTTTGAAAGAACTTAATGTTTCTGAAAGCATCAAAGTTGTCATCAGCACATTGATGGACTTTGCCACATGCATTTTATTTATTTATTTAAATATTTATTTATTTGGCCACGTGGGGTCTTTGTTGCGGCATGCAGGATCTTTGTTGCAGGCCTGTGCGGCCCGTGGGTTTCTCTCTAGTTGTGGCGCACGGGCTCCGGAACCTATGGGTTCTGTAGTTTGTGGCACTCGGGCTTGGTTGCCCCGCAGCATGTGGGATCTTATTTCCCCGACCAGGGATTGAACCGCCGTCCTCTGCATTGGAAGGCGGATTCTTTACCACTGGACCACCAGGGAAGTCCGGCCACATATATTTTAATGATTGTTGTTGATTTTACTTTGAATTACCATGCTAAGGGCTTTGAGATCTCAGTAGGGCCCTGGGTAGCGAAGGAAACAGAGCCTTGTTTCCTCATCTGTAAAGGGAATGTATTTTGACACACTTGAGGTTGTGTGTCTAGCCTACTGCATCTCCTCTAAACTGCCCCCCCACCTCTCAGCAAGTAAAGAAGAGGGAGTTGGGAGAGAGACAGACAGACAGACACTAAAAGCTACGAAACACATGCAGACCAAGAGAGCAGTGGAGAGGTGCATGGGTTACCAAGGGCTTTCCTGCTCTGTTTCAATACATTGAGATAACTCCTTTCTCCTTGTTACAAATCTCCCTTTACTTAATCTACCTTGAGTACATCAGGTCTCTTGCTACCAAAGAGTCCCTAATTAGAGCAGGATAAAAAGTATCTGCTAAACACACAGTTATGAGACTCAAAGGAAATAATGCTTGGTAAAAGCTAAAGCACTACTGAAAATGTTATTAAACATTTTTATTACTACTATTATTATAGTATAGTTTCATGCTCACTGTCACCTCTTTTTTAAAAAGTAAAATGGTGGATTTCTACTGTTATTGTTCCTATATAATTAGCTGGTCCTATCAAAAAAAGGAGGGTGCATATGTTTTAAATGACACTCTCTCTTTAAAAAAATGTGTGTGACAATATATAAATACAAACACACATATACACACAAACACACTCTTTAGTTTAATCCAGTTCATTGCTGGAGTACCCAAGAAAGGGCCTCTTAAATGAGACAATATCATACAACCAGAATACTGAAACCACATTTAATAGGTTATTCATATGTTTCTCTTTTTTTAAACAAAGCTTCACTTAGCCAAAAAAGAAAGCTTTACAGTTTCAAGAATATAAGAATCCCATAATTTCTAAGTGTCTCCAGAGAAGATGAGGCCATAATTATTCCTTAATTAAGATTTTTAAGGTTCTTATACGGTACTGTCTCTCATCCATGTTTAAAACACTTATTTTATTGTAATCAATGCCATCAGTTCATGCCTACGTTTTCTGTCATTTCTAGAATACATTGAGCATAAATCAGTTATGGTAACCATGAAATTTGAATTCAAATGTCAACGTAAAAATGTTCTTCTTTCTTTCTCTCCTGCTCTTTTTCTTTTATCTCTGTGTGTGTGTGTGTGTGTGTGTGTGTGTGTTAAAGCCCTTCACCCTTTATTCCAATGGTCCAAATAATTCAAATCCTTTATAATTCTCATTTGCCAATTCTATGTCCATTTTTATGAATTGTACCATTGAACCAATCATTATTTCTCAAATCTGCCCACTTGTGTCAGGCTCAAGGACAGAGCATTCTTTCATTTTAGATCACAAGCAGAGTGGAAAACGGGTGTGCCCTTGAAAGGTAGCCCACCGTACATTCTACAACATTGGACCAAGAGGTAGATTGCATACATTTTGAAAAATAAGGCAAATTGACCTTGAATGGAACCCAGAAGAGTATCTAGGAGAAGAAGCAGATACATAGGTGTTCCAGAGCCAGAGTTGAACAATTGGAATAATTAATAAACTGGAATGGAGACCTTATAAGATCTGCACTCAGGACACTGCCTGCCACATAAAATGTGTTCAATACATGTCCTCTGGTAAAGAGAGACCTTAAATACTCTTTCATTTTTCAAAACATATTTAATATTCTTTCATTTTTCTCAACATATTAAACATGCTCATTTAAAATTCTGTTCTGATCAGTCTAGCATTTGTCATCTTTGGGCTTTTGATTATGTAGACTATAGTTTCTGCTGTCTCCCGGTTATGGTGACCTGATTTCTTGTGTGTTTAGGGAAACTTTACTGTGAAGGCTTTCTGTGCAGAGAAAATTCATTTACCTCTTCTAGGGACGATGCCAACCATGACTACTTTAAAATAATTCTTGGCTTTAGTATTTGGGAGTCATAAAAGAGAGTTCCACACACTGAATCCAGGTGTGTGGTTCAGAATTCTTAAGGGAAACTTCTTTTCCAGTGCACCCAGATAACACGTTCACTCCTGCCCTCAAGACTTTGAACCAGTCATTTCCTCTGCTCTAGATGTTTATGTTTGGTCTTTTTTATCCTTCACTTCTTAGCTCAAATGTCACCTCCTCAGAGAGGCAATTCTGAATGAATTGAGTTCTCCACTCCAGTCACTCTATGAATCCGTAGAAGCATGCAGTGTAGGTCCTCAAACACATTTGCTTGATTCTTTAAACCAAATAAATAAAATAAAATTTCTGTCTGTGATCACATCCTTCAAAAACAGTCACAAGGATTTTCACCAAATTTAGAGGCTATGTTAAAGGTGATGAGTCAACACTTATGGAATATGAGGTAAGCAAAACAAACTTCGTGGAGTACAGTGTTGCTAATGTTTTCATTTAGTTTCCCCTTTCCTTTTATCCAGGATTGACTATCAGCATCTATGTTACTAGACACCTTAAATAATTCATTTCATATCAAACTTAAAATTAAAAGAAAAGGCAGTTTATCCAACTCCATAATAGAATAATTTGAACTCCCTGCCAGGGCCACACCTAGACATATGGATAAGTTAGACTAGCTAACAGTTTCATATACCTCTAAACCAGTATTTCAAAAATATCTGCCCAGTAATTACCTATTGAAGAAAGAGAAGAGTGCCTTTTTATACCTCTTTAATTATATTTAAGATAATTCAATCACATGTACTCAAAGTAATGTAATATTCTAACTTAATTTGGAATCACCTTTTCTTCTGTAGTTTTTTCCTCCCTCATAGTTTACATGCACCAATATAAAAATAACTTATAAGGATATGTTACAAAGTCCTGTTCCAAATATCATTGAAAGTTCTGGGGTTTTTTCCTGTCTTTTATGTCAGCAAAGATATTTTCACCTTCTCAGGAGTTCTTTCTCACGTTTAGTTTCTCTTGCAATTTTCTAATTCAGAAAACACTATGGCAGGTATATTAAAGGGTTTAAAGTTCAGGGGGAAATTTTCAAATTCTCACTAAGCAGCACTATAACACGCATTTCTCAATTTCAGCTCTAACTGCTGACTTCAGGCAGCTGTCAATTCTCTGTTCTCAGAGTGGCTGTCACCTGTTGAAAAAATCTGCGACAGAGATCCATCAGTGGTGGCAAGGAAAGTTTTGTTTTGTTTTAAGTTTTACTCCAAGGTGCAATTTGGCAGAAGTCAAACTATGAAAGAAGCCAGCTATGAAAGGGGTTGTGTGCAGAAAACTGAATTAAATGGCACTGCATCTTCAATGTACTATAGTTGTTTTAGAGTCCCTATACAGCTTTCTGCTTTCTGCTCGGCCTTGACCATCAGACCTTGGGTCCACAGCTTACCTTCCTAGCCTGACAGTACCCTCATGCTTGACTTTCTCCAGAATCTGAGCAATGAATTTAGCCATTGTTGACTCTTCCCCATCAGCAGTAAAAAATACCAAAGCATCAGTGGACAATACAAAAGGCACCAACTTATATTTGCATACTTAATGCCTGGTTGATTGGGCGTTGGGTCTAGGGGCATAGAACGGGAGAAATAAGAGTGGACAAAGAGAAAAGAGTCTAAGCCAAAAGAAAGAAGAGAAAGGGTTAAATATGAGGGAAAGTTTGGAACCTGTCCTCTGATAAAGTAAGCTCTAGGTCATGGATCCAAGTTACAGTTGGACTGTATGACTCCTTCTGCCTCAACACTCCCTCACCTCCTGCAGCAGTCTGACTTGTCTACTGACAGCCTATAACATGGGCCAGGCAAGGCACTGTGCTTTATTTGCATAAGCTCATTTTAAAATGTAATGTCAAAAATTAGATAATTTTAATTCCCATTTTAAGTTTGAGGAAACTAATGCTAAAAGAGATTCTTTCTCAAAATATCACATCCAGCTGGTCTTCAAATCCAGGAATATCTAGCTAAAAGAACGAGCCATCTAAGACTAAGAGATTGAAGACCACACACTTTGAACCCAAAGTCTATAATCTTAAAATGACTGAGGTAAACTTATCATCAGAATCAAAGTCAAAAGTAGGTGGAATGTGAGTTCAGTGGGAATGAGAAGACTCACTTGTCCAGTTAAAAAAAATCTATGACCAGTGAGATGCTGAATAGTGGTTGCCAGGGGCTGGCAAGTGGGGGAAATGAGGGAGATGTTGGTCAAAGGGTACAAACTTTCATGTATAAGATGAATAAGTTTTGGGGAACTAATGTACAGCATGGTAACTACAGTTAACAACTCTGTATTATATACTTGAAAATTGCTAAGACAGTAAATCTTGTGTTCTCACCACAAAAGGAAAAAGGTAATTATCTGAGGTGATGAAAGGGTTAACTAACCCTGTTGTAGTCATCATGTCACAATATATTTGTGTATCGAATTTTCATGTTGTACACCTTAAATTTACGCAGTTTTATATGTCAATTGTATCTCATTAAAGCTGGAAAAAATAAAGATCATTACACTGAGGTTTAACAAAGTTAAATAAACTTCCCACTGTCACAGATGTTTTAAGTGTCAGAACCAGGACTCTGACCCAAGTCTGTATGACTCTAGACCTAGTGCTCCAAACATCCAGATAAACCACTTCTAAAAGGGGAACTAATGACTGTAGCATAGGTGACCTAAGTCATCATCTACCTTAGCTGGAAGCCAAGCTCCACAGAAGAGGATTCCCAAGATAAAGTGAATACCCAAGAGATCAGATAATAATATCAAAACTAAATAACATTTATGGAGCAGCATTAAGGCTGTACCAGACATTAAGCGAAATGCTTTATCTGGATTATTTTATTTTTTGCTCACAACAAATCTAAGAGATAGATATTAATATTATCCTTATACTAAAGTTGAGGAAAGTTGAGAAAGAGAAATTCAGTGTTTTGCCAGGACTTAAATCCTAGACTCTAGGAACTGTGCCCTCTTGGTCAGTTTACTGTACTTCAAGCCATACCTCTATAGGCTGGGAGTTTTAATTCCATCTTTCATAATACTAACCCCTTAGTACCCTAGAACCTGGAGCCTTTTACATTTGCACCCATCTTGGGTGATACTGACAAGAGTGGATGGAGTAGCCTCCAGCCCGTCCTCGTGGCTAGAATGGCCATTAACATTTATGAAAGGATCTAAGTATTGTGAATCAATGCTAACCAGGAAACACCAGCTTGTGGGTTTATCTAAAGACTTGGCAAGCATTAAACACCTGCAATGCAACCCATCCTGAGCCTCAGAGGCCTCATTAAATGTCTGACATCTGGTATACAACAGGGTACTTTAGCAACTGGGGAAGAGCATCACACACATTAAAATGATAAAATTACCCCCAAATTAGTTCAGCAGATGTGGAGCAGAGATACCAGGAGTTTTGTTTTTCAGCTTCTTCCTTGCATTCCACTACAATAAATATCAATGCTTGTTATCCCAGCTAGTTATACCGTTCCCCAGCATCAAGGAAACTCCATTTTCCTTTCATTTCTGACACACAGCATTTAGATGCATCCCCTCTAATGACCTGCTTCCTCCTCTTTTAAGAACAGTGCTACAGCCATCCAGCTAGCAATTCAAAACTGAAAGCTACTCCATCCTCCGACCCTTATTCTTTTTAGGGTTCATTTTTAAGGCATAACCCTAAATACAGGAATTTACAGTCTTTAAAAAGTGGCTATTTTCAGACCTGTTTACAAGACCACAATCTGAAACATCAGTTAAAAACAGCTTGAACTGATTGCATCCTTCTCTGGAACAGAACATCTAGCAGCAAAACATCCATTTGTAGCTGGTCCATCTGCCCTGTAATTAAGGTTGCATTGCAGCCCTGCTCCAAACTTATTTCTGCAAGGGAACAGCTGAGATCCCCTAGATAAGATGTCAGAATATGTGCTATCCAATTTGTTGGGTAACATTATCAGAGCCAATATAGTGCTGAATTTAAATCACCAGCAAAGTTGGTGATAGGGTAACATATATCCAAAGAAGCTCTTGTAAAGTCAGTAATGACTGCCTTGCTCTCCCAGGTATCACTTGAAAATCCTCTTCATAAGACCCATTCAAAGCTCAGTGAAGGAAACACCTTGCCGTTGAATGAAAAAAAAAAAAAAGACTCATTATGTACATCAACTCAATATTGTGCACTTAAAAGCTATAGAAACCAACCTTTCCAAATTGCAAGTAATTTTTAACCATGAGTTCATTCTTGTACCATTATTCACACAGACAGATGATGTAATATGCATTTAAAAAATAAGAAATCAACTTTGAGGATTAAGTGAGTCAAGGATAAGAACAGTGTGGCCCAAAGGTCTCAACACCTCTTCTCAGATTGAAGTCAGAAACTCTAAAAATGAGAATATCAGTATTAGGGGCAAACCTTGAAAACAGGTTTTTTTTTTTCTTCCTAAAGCAAGTTTTATGAAAACAAAAGCAGCAAGTGTTTTCAGAGGCTGGTATATTTATAATATGCAAATCACATATTGCTAACATGGTTTCATGTTTTCCCCAAAATAATTATTAAACAGACCCAAAGAATTCCTCAAAGAATATATAATATAATATCAGACTGATAAATATTTGCTAGAACCTACTATCTGCAAAACACTGTTTTGCTCTGAGGTGCATAGGGGTGCAGAAAATTTGCCACCAACCATCTGCCCTTCCCTGTTTGTCTACTTTTAGAAAATTCTCTCCCTTAAAATGTCACGTCTCTGCTTTCCCCTAGCTGATAGCTTTACGCTATCACAGGGCCTCACAGCCTTGAGATTTAGAGTCAAGTGCTGAAGTACCACAATGCTATGAGGGAAAGGAAGGTAGAATGGATGGATCTTATGCTAGCACACAGGGACATGTCGCTTGTGCTCACACACACACACACACACACACACACACACACACACACGATTTTATGGCATCAACCCAAAAGTCATCTCTTAGGACAGTAAAAAAAAAAAAAAAAAAAAAAATTTTAAGAATCTTTTTTGTTTCCTCTCAAATGCAGAACCTGTGAATGAGCATGATTTCAAGTCAATACAAAATACATAAGTTATCAGGGGATTTTTTTTAAAAACCATGCATTTCCAAACATAGTTGTTAAGGTTACAGCAAGTAATAAAAATGCAGAGAGCATCTAGCTGTAGAGACAGGCATTGGGAACCCCCTACTGGTTTAGCCAGAGGAAAACGACCCCACAGGTTCACCCAGCAACAGCTGTGGGATCCAGATTACAAATTTCTCCCCAGGCATTATGAATATGAGCTTGAAATATTCATCTCTCCTTCCAAAACAAATTTGCCAAGACATTCCTGTCTCAATATTTCTATGAACTAAACACACCACCCTCGGAGCAGAGCAAGTTGAATCCTAAATTCTTAGAATTAAAGTATACGATGCTCAAGAGGGCACATATGAAAAGATTTTCCTTTGGAATCTCAAAATCAGTCGGCGGATGGTAGCAAGACCGAACAGAGATAAAGTCAAAGATTCTATCACTATTTCAGGTCCTTGAATCTCAAAAAGTAAACATATTTGTGGTTGGATCAATACTTTCCTTTTGGGAACCATTTCCAGCAGAAGGAAGGCACATTATTACACAATGTAGAAGAATATCATATGTGTTGGTTTATAAATATCACGACAGAATTGGACGGACACATCCAGACTAAACTACATGAAATCCAAATTCACAGGGGCTGGAAAATGCCTAATGTAGATGGAAGGTAAAATTCTGAACTGCCGGCCTCATCTAGGATTGTAATAAAAGTGAACTGTGAGTTTAAAAATATTGAATTATCCAGCTTTTTATTCTAATTTCAGTTCAACAAGTATTGAGTATATTCTATGTTCTTGATATTACAACAAGTCCCAGAAATACAAAGATGAAAGACACATGCTCTGCCCTCGGGAAGCACACAATCTAAGGGAAAACACACATGCGATAGCGTTAACATGACTCTAACAAAAATCTGCATACAGTAAGGACTTCTAGGCTGCAGGTAAAGGAATTTAGCTTGTTAGTGCATTAGCCACATTTTTATAAACATAAACAAATAATCATCCTATCTGTCATCTCTGCATTAACAATTTCCAGCATTTTATTAACAATGTACTTTAACATGAACTATCTTATGTACCCTACACAAGAGTTCTATCAAATAAGCAGGTGATGAGAAAACTGAAACATCAATAAATCTCCGATTTGGAAGTCATGTTAAATATCTTTAAAGTCCATCTGTGGGTAGTGCACACCCATGGTATTACACTAAGAAGGATTCCGAACTCCTGTTAAGTCTAATGTGAAAAAGTCCGCAATTGATTGAGAATGTCTGTTAGAGTTGTAGGGGAGGGAGTGGCATAACCAGTGTCTGTATTTATGAATCATTTTCTATCCTATTCACAGCTGCTTTTAAAAGACTAATGGTAGGAACGACCCCTTAGCAGTTTCCTGCTGCATTCTGAATACTGAAGACGAAGTGGTCTTATGTCTCTCCATCCAGATAATTCCAGGCCTTCACTCCAGTCCGGAATGAGTTCCGGTGTTTCTTTTTAGCTCCATAATTCCTTTCTCTGAATAATTGTACTTTATTCACAAAGGCCATTGTTATCCAAATTCTCTGAGTTTTACAAAGTAAATAATCCATTTTTAAGCATTTTCAAATGTTTCACCATAGTGAACCAAATTGCCCTCAAGGTACATTTTGTCTTTTCATTGATATCAATATAACATTTTTACCAATACTGTGTTTGTTCAGCCAGGGTTTTAATTTGTCTCTGACCACTCTTTTGCTCTCTTTTATTATCTTTTACTATATGGTTCATACTTGCCTACCCAACGCCACTAATGATTTCACAAATATTTCCAACAGCACGTTTTTCCCATAAAATGTTTTTATAAGAAAATCTGAACTCTGTGGAAGAAAATTTCTATACACATTGAAGAAAGAAAAATACACCATTTTTATTTTATGACATTCTCTAATTTTTAAAAATATATGTGGAGATTTTCTTTGCATACTAACATTAAGGAACTCAAATTGTCATCTTGGTTTCATCTCTATGAACATTAAAATCAGCAAGGAAGATATTTAGCCATTTCTACCTCATCCATACCAAGAGATGGTTCTTATTTAGCATATGAACATGTGGTTCAAGTTACACTGATGTTATGGAGGACTGCTGGAGAAACACCCAAATCCAGAGGACGGAAGAATTCCTGCAGAAGAATACATACAGCACACTCCACTCCACCCATTCTTCTCCCAATACCATATTCGGTATTTTTAAAATACTGTTTAAGAGCTTTCAAATTCAAATTTGAACCTATGACTCTGAAACTCCTATGGTCATTTCTTCTTCTTTTAGCTTCTGTAGGACTTAAGGCTGCATTCAGTTTCTTATCCTCTACTACACAGTCTCTTGCATAGTAAGTGCTCAGTAGATGATAATGGATTCTTGAACCGGAAAGAGGAATTTTTAGGTTATGGGTATGCTTAAGAAGAGAATTCCATTCCAGAGAAGATTCTCCAAGAAAACAGTTTCATGCAAAATGTGAACGCTGCAATGTTATTTATAGTAGTAAACGATTTAAGACTACATGAAAGTCTAAACACAGGAGATGGGTGATAAATCATGGTATGTCTAAATGATTGAATTTATGACAGCCGTTAAAATGTTTAGGATAAAAACTGTCATTTAATATCAAGTGAAAAAACCAAGATACATGACTTTATGTAGTGTTATCATAACATATAAATATGATTTTTAATAAAATATACAGGTAAATTATGCCAAATATTAATAGCAGTTGCAACTATATACTATACTTAAAATTTTGGGGGGGTATTTTGTAAAATTTTCTATAAGAAATACAAATTTTTTTTTTTTTTCTGTACGCGGACCTCTCACTGTTGTAGCCTCTCCCGCTGCGGAGCACAGGCTCCTCCAGACTCGCAGGCCTGGCGGCCATGGCTCACGGGCCCAGCCACTCCGCGGCATGTGGGATCTTCTCGGACCGGGACACGAACCCGCATCCCCTGCATCAGCAAGTGGACTCTCAACCACTGCACCACCAGGGAAGCCCACAAATTGCTTTTTTTAATGAGGAAAATGTTTGCACAAAAAGTTTTAAACTTCCCAAAGAATAATTTCTCTGGTGAGTAGCATGAAATAAATGATTCCAGTACTGAACAGTTAGTTGCACAATGAAATCTGATTGGTGAGTCATCACAGAGGAGGTTTTCTTCCTTTGGCTTCCAGAGCTGAGACCAGGAGGGGCCAGATATGTTATGCCAGTAATGTATCTAGTTATTGGCAAAACAGCAGCCCCAATAGAAACATTCCACGGAAGAGGGTTTCCAAAATGACTAAAATGTATACAGAAAGATATTTGGTCAATAATTTGTATCATAGAATAAGATAATAGTAATGTCAAAAGAAAATACATCTTTTATTTTGCCACTGTTATACTGCACAGTTTACCTTCCAAGACAGCACACTCCAAGTTAAGAGTGTTAACAGGGATAGAAAAAGCTATGCATTCCTAAGTGTACTTATTTTTTAACTTCTTTATTGATGTAATATTAGTAAATGACAAACACCACCTAATTTAAATACACAATTTGATGAGTTTTGACATATGTATACACCCATGAAACCATTAATACAATCAAAGTAATGAACATGTCCATCATTCCCAAAGATTTCCTTATCTTTTTATAAATCCTCTCTCCTACCTCTCCTCACTCCACCCACATACACTGTCCCCAGATTAGTTTGTCACTATAGATTATAGACTAATCTGTCACTCTGGACTTGTTTGCACTTCCTAGAATTTGATATAAATAGAATTATATTGAGTACTTTATTTTTACTTGCTTCATTCACTCAGCATAATTAGTTGGAGATTAATTCATGATGTAGAATATATCAACAGTTCATTCATTTTTATTGCCGAACAGAATTCCATTATATAAATTTTTGTATAGAATAATTATATTGCATACATGTATAAAATTATGTTAATTTTATTGTATAAATATTTATTATATAAAAATACTATGTATGTAAAATTATATTAGAAACATGTATAAGATACAAGTTTATCAATTCACTTTTTTTATTTGTTTAGAGATTTTGGCAATTAAACATGAAGTTTTTTTGAAGAGTCCTCTACAAGTCTTTGCATGGACATAGACTTTTATTTCCCTCCACCTAGAGTGGACTGTCTAGATCACATGGTATGGGTGTGTGTAACTTTTTAAGAAACTGCCAAACTCTTTCCCAGAGTGTTGATAGCTGTACTATTCTCTTCAGTATTATATGAGGGCGCTAGTTACTCTACATCCCGGGAATTGTCAGCACTTGGGATGCTCTGTCTTTTTAAATTTAGCCATCCTAATAGATGTGTGGTGGTACCTCTTTACAGTTTTAATTTGCATTTCTTTAATGAAAAGTCATGCTGTGTATTGTTTCATTTGCTTATTTGCCACAATAGCATATCTGTTTGGGTCTATTCAAATCTTTTGCTCACTTTTTTAAAAAAATGAGTTGTTCTCTTTTTATTGAGTTTTGGGAGGTTTTTATATATTCTGGATATAAGTTCTTCATCATATGCATGATTTAAAATTTTTTCTCTTTACCATAATACCATTACCATAATTATGGTAATAGATTATTATGTGAAATGTAGTTTTCTTCTTGTTTCTTGTACTTCATTGATATTCATTGATATTGTTGATATGTGGATTCATAGATTTCATCAAATTTGGAATTTTTTCAGTCTTTACTTTTTCAAATATTTTTTCCAGTCCCTATCCTCTGTCTTTGAGCACTCTGATGATAAGCATATTAGACACTTGAAATTGTTCCATATCTCACTGATTCTCTATTCATTTAAAAAAAATTCTCCTTTATTTCTGTGTATCATCTTAATAATGTCTATTCCCAAGTCTTCATGCTTGCTAATTTTTACATCTGGAGTGTTAAATTTTCACAAATCCCATCTAGTGTATTACTCAAGGCAAACATTTTAGTTTACATTTATAGAAATGCAATTTTTGTCTCTTTTTATGTCTTCCATGTCTATACTTAAATTTTGAACATAAAGAATAGGGTTATGATAACTATTTAATGTTTTTATTTGCTAATTTTAACATCTATTTCAGCTCTGGCTTTTGATTGATTTTTTCCTTCATTATGAGTCATATTTTTCTATTACTTTGTCTGTTTAATCATTTTTTATTGAATTCCAGCATTGTGAACTTCACTTTGCTAGATGCTGGATATTTTTGTATTGTCATAAATATTCTTGAGCGTTGTTCTGGGTCACAGTTAATTTACTTGGATACTGTTTGTTCTTGCTTTTAAGATTTATTAGGCAAGACTGGAGAAGTGTTTTAGACCAATTATTTCCTATGATTGATGAAGACGCTTCAGTGAGCTCCACCTGATGCCCTACGAATCATGAAGTTTTCGAGTCTGGCTGGAGAGAAGAGAGGCTGCCATGCACTGTCACCTTAACCTGTTCGGGGGGTTCTTTCCCTGGCCTTGGGTAGTTTCCTCACTCCCGTTCACTCATTAGCACTCTGCTAAAGAAATAAAGGGACTGGCTCAGATCTTTGTGTTCTCTTTCTGTGCAGCTCTCTCCTCTGCAGCACTTTAGGTAGGTAAACTCCAGGCAGCTTTTTGTCCTCAAACTCTCAGCTTTGTCTCTTCAACTCAGGGTGTTGTCCAGACTCTGCCTCAGTTCTGCCTCCATACTCTACGGCCTGAAAATCCTCTCAACACAGAAATCTAGGGAAATTCATAAGGCACACAACATTTCTCCCTATCTTTCAGGCATCACTGTCCTACATTCACTGATGCTAGTGCCTTGATAACCTTTATTCCATATATTTTGTCCATCTGCATTTTTTATTTTTCAGGTTCAGTGATAATTCTGTTCCCAGCTACTCCATCTTAGTTGGAAATGGATATTCCTAAGTGTATTCATTCTGATCCTAAACGACAACCAGTAAGTCTCAGCATTCTGAGTACTGAATAAGCTACCACAATGTTCATACAATCACATACAATCATGGAGTCTCAACTATTCCTCTGTGAAATAACCCATACATAAAGAAAAAAAGAGATGTCTTTGACCTGAACTGTTGTTGTTGTTTAATGGGTATTGCTTTCAGTAAATATTTTACACTTTATCTTTTTAAAATTTGCTTTTTAAAATTAATATTTTTCATACTGTTCTTGAGTAGTGATATTCGTTAAAGTGCTGTGCATTAAATTTGTTTTGCACTGCCAAGTTAAAGCCCTTTCCAATAGACTATAAAGGTAAATCTAGAAATTACTTATTTTACATTTATTTCTTTTTAAAATCCAGGATGGGCCTGGGTGCCTCGGAGCCCCTGTCTTTGGGCCCCAGCCTGCGGTCTCTGGCTGTGTATGAGGCAAGATGTTGAAATGCAGCTTGCAGAACCAGGATGCTCAATTGTAAGTTGCTGTCACAAATGTGGAGAAGTATTTTGGAGAGCTGTGCTAAATCTTTGCAGCTTATGTGCAGAAAACTGCCAGACTGGGATACAAAGCAGAACTCCTGGTGAATGAAATCAATGTGTATGTCTCTACAGAGACCCCAAATTTAAATCAGGGCCTGAAAAACTTTGCTGACGAGTTTGCCAAACTTCAGGATTATTGACAAGCAGACGTTGAAAGACTTGAAGCCAAAGTAGTTGAACATTTGAAAGCTTATGGAACCATTGTAGAAATGAAACGAGATGACCTCAAAGTAACACAAACAGCAAGGAATCAAGAAGCTTTTCAACTGTTAACTCAGAAAGAATATGTCAGAGAAACCCGTCTGACTGATATGTTATTTCACAGGCAGAAACTGAATTACAAAGAGCTACAAGGGATGCTACCTGAACAACTCGTCATTTGGAGGAAACTATTGACAATTTTGAAAAGCAGAAAATAATGGATATAAAGACTATATTTTCAGAATTTATCATTATCGAAATGTTATTTCACAGCAAAGCTTTAGAGTTCTACACTGCTTCTTACCAAAATATACAACAGATTGATGAAGAAGATTTAGAGGTTTTCCAAAATTCTCTGTATCCACCAGATTATTTATGTCATTTAGATATCATCAGAGCAAGTTCAAAGTCACCTCTTCAGAGATCGCTGTCAGCTAAGTGTTTATCTGGAGCAGGACAGGTAACAATTTATTGACTAAGAAAGGATCAACAAGCAGAAGAGGACGATGAAGAAGATGAAGACTTAGACGTTATAGAAGAAGAAAATTAAACTTAAGTAAACTTTGCATTTCCATTTTCATCTTAAATGACTTGAAATCCAGATGTACTAAAACTGTAGAACTTTACACTGGATTCATATGTTAAACCTCAAAATGAAATCCTACTGGAAATGGAGAAATTATTAAAGGAAATTTATGCTGACCAATAAAGAAATAAATAAAATTCAGGATGTGTCCATGTAAACTTTATTTTAGAAGAATAAACAGGGAGACACCTTCAAGATGGCAGAGGAGTAAGACGTGGAGATCACCTACCTCTCCACAAATACATCAAAAATACCTCTACATGTGGAGCAAATCCTACAGAACACCTACTGAACACTGGCAGAAGACCTCAGACTTCCCAAAAGGCAAGAAAATCCCCATGTACCTGGATAGGGCAAAAGAAAAAAAACAGAGACAAAAAAATAGGGACGGGACCTGTACCTTTGGGAGGGAGCTGTGAAGGAGGAAAAGTTTCCACACACTAGGGAGCCCCTTCACTTGTGTGGACGGGCAGTGGGCGGGTTGGGGGGAGCTTCAGAGCCACGGAGGTGAGCGCAGCAACAGGGATGTAGAGGGCAAAGCAGAGAGATTCCGCCACAGAGGATCATTGCCAATAAGCACTCACCAACCTGAGATGCTTGTCGGCTCACCTGCTGAGGTGGGTGGGGGCTGGGAGCTGAGGTTGGGCTTCGGAGGTCAGACCCCAGGGAGAGGACTAGGGTTGGCTGTGTGAAGACAGCCTGAAGGGGGCTACTGCGCGACAGCTAGCTGGGAGGGAGTCCGGGAAAAAGTCTGGACCTGCCTAAGAGGCAAGAGACCATTGTTTCAGGGTGCATGAGGAGAGGGGATTCCTTCTCCATCTGCCCACAGAAGGCAGAGCACCACCAAAATGAGATCCAGAGAAGGGCACAAGCTGAAGCTATCAGCTCTGACACCAGAGACAGGCATGAACCACTAAAGCTGCTGCTGCAGCCACCAAGAATCCTGTGTACAAGTACAGGTCACTAACCAGACTCCCCCCAAGAGCCTGTGCAGCACGCCACTGCCAGGGTCCCATGATCCAGGGACAACTTCCCTGGGAGAACACACGGCGTGCCTCAGGCTGTTGCAATGTCATATAGGTCTCTGCTGCCACAGGCTCACCCCACATTCCAATTATGACTACAGTACCCCTCCCTCTCCCTGGCCTGAGTGAGCAAGAGAGCCCTAATCAGCTTCTGCTTTAACCTACTCCTGTCTGGGCAGGGAAAAGACCCCTGAGGGCAGCCTACACACAGAGGCAGGACCAAAACCAAAGCTAAACCCCAGGAGCTGTGAGAAAATGAAGAGACAGGGAAATTTCTCTGTGTAGCCTCAGGAGCAGCAGATTAAATCCCCACAGTCAACTTGATAAACACCATATCTGATGAGTACCTGAATAGACAATGAATGTTCCCAAAATTGAGGGGGTGGACTTTGGAACCAACTGTAGACTTCGAATTTGCTTTCTGCATCTAATTTGTTTCTGGTCTCATGTTTATCTTAGTTTAGTTTTTAGTGCTTATTATCATTGGTGGATTTGTTTATTGGTTTGGTTGCTCTCTTTCCTTTTTTTTTCCTTTTTCCCTTTTTGTGAGTGTCTATGTGTATGCTTCTTTGTGTGATTTTTGTCTGTTTAGGTTTGCTTTTCCCATTTTTCCTAGGGTCTGTTTGTTTGTTTTTTTTTCTCTCCTCCTTTTCTTCTGAGCCCTGTGGCAGGGTCTTGTTGATCCAGCCAGGTGTTGGGACTGACCTCTGGGGAGGGAGGGCCAACTACAGGACATTGGACTACCAGAGACCTCCCAGCCCCATGTAATATCAATCAGTGAAAGCTCTCTGGACATCTTTGTCTAAACACTAAGCAACGAATAACATACAAGGGAAACCCCATATGGTTAACAGCTGATCTTTCAGCAGAAACTCTGCAAGTCAGAAGGGAGTGGCAGGACATATTTAAAGTGATGAAAAGGAAAAACCTACAACCAGGATTACTCTACCCAGCAAGGATCTCATTCAGATTCAATGGAGAAATTAAAAGCTTTACAGACAAGCAAAAGCTAAGAGAATTCAGCACCATCAAACCAGCTTTACAACAAATACTAAAGGAACTTCTCTTGGAAGCAAACACAAGAGAAGGAAAAGACCTATAATAACAAACCCCAAACAATTAAGAAAATGCTAATAGGAACATACATATGATAATTACTTCGAATGTAAATGGATTAAATGCTCCAACCAAAAGACACAGACTGGCTGAATGGATACAAAAACAAGACCTGTATATATGCTGTCTACAAGAGACCCACTTCAGACCTAGGGAAACATACAGACTGAAATTGAGGGGATGAAAAAAGATATTCCATGCAAATGGAAATCAAAAGAAAGCTGGACTAGCAATACTCATATCAGACAAAATAGACTTTAAAATAAAGACTATTACAAGAGACAAAGAAGGACACTACATAATGATCAAGGGATCAATCCAAGAAGAAGACATAACAATTGTAAATATTTACGCACTCAACATAGGATCACCTCAATACATAAGGCAAATGATAACAGCAATAAAAGGGGGAATCGACAGTAACAATAATAGTATGGGACTTTAACACCCCACTTTCCCCAATGACAGGTCATCCAAAATGAAAATAAAGAAGGAAACACAAGCTTTAATAGACACATTAGACCAGATAGACTTAATTGATATTTATAGGAGTTTCCATCCAGAAACAACAGAATACACTTTCTTCTCAAGTGCTCATGGAACATTCTCCAGGATAGATCATATCTTGGGTCACAAATCAAGCCTTGGTAAATTTAAGATTATTGAAATCGTATCAAGTATCTTTTCTGACAGCAATGTTATGAGACTAGATATCAATTACAGGAAAAAGATTGCAAAAAATACAAACACATGGAGGCTAAACAATATGTTACTAAATAACCAAGAGAACGCTGAAGAAATCAAAGAGAAAGTCAAAAAATACCTAGAAACAAATGACAGTGAAAACACGATGACCCAAAACCTATGGGAGGAAGCAAAAGCAGTTCTAAGAGGGAAGTTTATAGCAATACAATCCTACCTCAAGAAACAAGAAACAGCTCAAATAAACGACGTAACCTTACACTTAAAGCAATTAGAGAAAGAAGAAGAAAAAAGTCCCCAAACTTAGCAGAAGGAAAGAAATCATAAAGATCAGATCTGAAATAAAGGAAAAAGAAATGAAGGAAATAGTAACAAATATCAATAAAATGAAAAGCTGGTTCTTTGAGAAGATAAACAAAATTGATTAAACCACTAGCCAGACTCATCAAGAAAAAAAGGGAAAAGACTCAAATTAATAGAATTAGAAATGAAAAAGAAGAAACAACTGACACTGCAGAAACACATAGGATCATGAGAGACTACTACAAGCAACTATATGCCAATAAAATGGACAACCTGGAAGAAATGGACAAATTCTTAGAAAAGTACAACCTTCCAAGACTGAACTAGGAAGAAATAGAAAATATGAAGAGAACAATCACAAGCACTGAAATTGAAACTGTGATCAAAAATCTTCCAACAAACAAAAGCTCAGGACCAGATGGCTTCACAGGTGAATTCTATCAAACAGTTAGAGAAGAGCTAACACCTATCCTCCTCAATGTCTTCCAAAATATAGCAGAGAGAGGAACACTCCCAAACTCATTCTGCAAGGCCATCATCACCCTGACACCAAAACCAGACAAAGATGTCACAAAAAAGGCAACTATAGGCCAATATCACTGATGAACATAGATGCAAAAATCCTCAACAAAATACTAGCAAACAGAATCCAACAGCACATTTAAAGGATCATGTGGGGTTTTTCCCAGTAAATGCAGGGATTCTTCAATATACACAAATCAATCAATGTGATACACCATATTAACAAATTGAAGGAGAAAAACCATCTGATCATCTCAGTAGATGCAGAAAAAAGCTTTTGACAAAATTTAACACCCATTTATGAAAAAACTCTTCAAAAAGTGGCATAAAGGGAACCTACCTCAATATAATAAAGGCCATTTATGACAAACCCACAGCCAACATTATACTCAATGGTGAAAAACTGAAACCATTTCCTCTAAGATCAGGAGGAAGACAAAGATACCCACTCTCAGCACTATCATTCAACATCATTTTGGAAGTTTTAGCCACGGCAATCAGAGAAGAAAAAGAGATAAGAGGAATCCAGATCAGGAAAGAAGAAGTAAAAGTGTCACTCTTTGCAGATAACATGATACTATACATAGAGAATCCGAAAGATGCTACCAGAAAACTACTAGAGCCAATCAATGAATTTGGTAAAGTAGCAGGATGTGAAATTAATTCACAGAAATCGCTTGCATTCCTATACATTAACAATGAAAAATCTGAAAGACAAATTAAGGAAACACTCCCATTCACCATTGCAATGAAAAGAATAAAATACCTAGGAATAAATCTACCTAAGGAGAAAAAAGGCCTCTATGCAGAAAGCTATAAGACAATGATGGAAGAAATTAAATACGATACAAACAGGTGGAAAGATAGACCATGTTCTTGGATTGGAAGAAACACTGCTGTGAAAATGACTATAATATTGAAAGCAATCTACAGATTCAATGCAATCCCTATCAAGCTACCAATGACATTTTTCACAGAACTAGAACAAAAATTTTACAATTTGTATGGAAACACAAAGACCCTGAATAGCCAACACAATCTTGATAGAGAAAAACAGAGCTGGAGGAATCAGGCTCCCTGACTTCAGACCATACTACAAAGCTACTGTAATCAAGACAGTATGGCACTGGCACAAAACCAGAAATATAGATCAATGGAACAGGATTGAAAGCCCAGAGATAAACCCATGCACCTTGGTCACCTTATCTTTGACAAAGGAAGCAAGAATATACAATAGAGAGAAGACAGCCTCTTCAATTAGTGTTGCTGGGAAAACTGGACAGCTACATGTAAAAGAATGAAACTAGAACATTTCCTAACACCATACACAAAAACAAACTCAAAATGGATTAAAGACCTAAATGTAAGGCCAGACACTATAAAACTCTTAGAGGAACACATAGGCAGAACACTCTATGACATAAATCACAGCAAGTTCCTTTTTGACCCACCTGCTAGAGAAATGGAAATAAAAACAAAAATAAACAAATGGGACCTAATGAAACTTAAAAGCTTTAGCACAGTAAAGGAAACCATAAACAAGATGAAAAGACAACCCACAGAATGGGAGGAAATATTTTCAAATGAAGCAACTGACAAAGGATTAATCTCCGAAATATACAAGCAGCTCATGCAGCTCAATGTCAAAAAAAAACAAACAGCCCAATCCAAAAATGGCAGAAGACCTAAATAGACATTTCTCCAAAGTAGACACACAGATTTCTCACAAACACATGAAAAGATGCTCAACATCACTAATCATTAGAGAAATGCAAATCAAAACTACAATGAGATATCATCTCACACCAGTCAGAATGGCCATCATTAAGAACCTAGGAACAATAAATTCTGGAGAGGGTGTGGAGAAAAGGGAACCCTCTTGCACTGTTGGTGGAATGTAAATTGATACAGCCACTATGGAGAACAGTATGGAGGTTCCTTAAAAAAGTAAAAATAGAACTGCCATATGACCCAGCAGCCCACTACTGAGCATATACCCTGAGAAAACCATAATTCAAAAAGATACATGTACCACAATGTTCACTGCAGCACTATTTACAAGAGCCAGGACATGGAAGCAACCTAAGTGTCCATCGACAGATGAATGGATAAAGAAGATGTGGCACATATATACAATAAAATATTACTCAGCCATAAAAAGAAATGAAATTGAGTTATTTGTAGAGATGGATGGAACTAGAGTCTGTCATACAAAGTGAAGTAAGTCAGAAAGAGAAAAACAAACACCATATTCTAACACACATATATGGAATCTAAAAAAAAAGGAGGTTCTGATGAACCTAGGGGCAGGACAGGAATAAAGACTCAGATGTAGAGAATGGACTTGAAGACATGGGGAGGGGGAACGGCAAGCTGGGACGAAGTGAGAGAGTTGCATAGACATATATACACTACCAAATGTAAAATAAAAAGCTAGTGGGAGGCAGTTGCATAGCACAGGGAGGTCAGCTCTGTGCTTTGTGACCACCTAGAGGGGTGGCATAGGGAGGGTGGGAGGGAGGCTAAAGAGAGAGAGGATATAGGGATATATGTATACATATAGCTGATTCACTTAGTTATACAGCAGAAACTAACACAACATTGTAAAGCAATTATACAATTATACTCCAATAAAGATGTTAAGAAAAAAAAAAGAGTTATGCCATGACAAATATAGAGCACATGAACCTAAATTTTATCCTTGACTCAGCTCTCTGGGCATTCCGCTGATCTGCTAAGTTATTGATATGGCTTAACTTGCTCTTGGTGAACTCATTCTGCTTATCAGTGCCCATATTTTCTATGTGCTTACATGTCATCTAATCAATACCAGTCCATTCTTAGTTTGAAAAAATCAAAATAAAATTTACTCTTCTATATATATTAAAATATATTATTTCTACCATTTTGAAAATTTGACAACTGCTATATTCTAGGCTTGAGGCAACTCTGATCTTCATGATTTCGTGGAGCAGATTCTGTCATTCTCTTGAATGGAGTTCACCCAGGTCTGGCAAATGTTCTTCATTATAAACGTTCAGATTTTATCCTACTATATTTTCACATGTGATAGTTTCTCTGTTCTTTCCAAGCATGTCATGGGGGTCAAGGAGTCCCACAGCCCCACTCACAATAACTCCAACCTTTTCCCAGCATTGCCCTTTCTGGGGTCTAGTTCTCTGAAATAGAGATAGCTAATAGAGATAATGCATTTTTTCCTTTAACCTTTTCTATGAATTTCAGACCATTCTGGGTTTTATTCTTCCCTGAACAGATTTTACTTTTTATAGACACTCAATAAATACATGTAAAATTTTTTAAATAATAAAAAAAGAAGAAGGAACAGGCCAAAACAATAGGAATATTTTATAATAAAGAAAACATAATTTTGTGTAGATAAAACATACTAACTTATAGAACTTCATATCAGATGGTTAGACTACACCTACAGGTAAAAATCACTTTAACTGCTTTGCCTGAGTTGATTGCTTGCTGTTTCAAACTCCCTGGCAATTCAGTTGAATTGGTTAGACCATTATATAATATGAAACTGACAAGTTGCTTCACTGAACTGACTCACCGAGTCAACCAAAAGTTGAACTTGTTGTATATGGAGCCATAAGACAATCTGGGAATAGTCTCATATTGGGTGTTGTGGGGCTTGGAGAGCACTAAAAAAAAAATTGTGAATCCTTTCTTTTCCTGTGATGTTTTTACCAAAGGATTTTGAAGATACAACAGTATTAAAGCTCTTTAGGGCTAAGGTGTCTTTGTTATCTGAAGAAATATAGTCATGATTGCAAATAGTCTATAACATGCATTTTAAAAATATCTTTATTGGAGATAATGTTGTGTTAGTTTCTGTTGTACAACAAAGTGAATCAGCTATATGTATACATGTATCCCCATATCCCCTCCCTCTTGAGTATCCCTCCCACCTTCCCTATCCTACCCTTCTAGGTCATCACGAATCATCGAGCTGATCTCCCTGTGCTATACAGTAGCTTCCCACTAGGTATCCATTTTACATTTGGTAGTGTATATATGTCAATGCTACACTCTAACTTTTTCTCAACTTGCCCTTCCCCCATTGTGTTTTAAGTCCATTCTCTATACCTGTATCTTTATTCCTGTCCTGACACTAGGTTCATCAGTACTGTTTTTTTAGATTCCATATATGTGCATTAGCATACAGTATTTGTTTTTCTCTTTCTGACTGACTTCACTCTGTATGATAGACTCTAGGTCCACCCACCTCATTACAAATAACTCAACTTCTTTCCTTTTTATGGCTGACTAATATTCCATTGTATATATGTGCCACATCTTTATCCATTCATCTGTTGATGGACATTTAGGTTGCTTCCATGTCCTGGCTCTTGTAAATAGTGCTGCAGTGAACATTGTGGCACATATATCTTTTTGAGTTATGGTTTTCTCAGGGTATATGCCGAGTAGTGGGATTGCTGGGTCGTATGGTAGTTCTATTTTTACTTTTTTAAGGAGCCTCCGTATTGTTCTCCATAGTGGCTGTATCAATTTACATTCCCACCAACAGTGCAAGAGGGTTCCCTTTTCTCTACACCTTCTCCAGCATTTGTTGTTTGTAGATTTTTTGATGATGGCCATGCTGACTGCTATGAGGTAATTTTGTAGTTTTGATCTGCATTTCTCTAATAATTAGTGATGTTGAGCAACTTTTCATGTGCCTCTTCCCATTTGTATGTCTTCTTTGGAGAAATGTCTGTTTAGGTCTTCTGCCCATTTTTGGATTGGGCTGTTTGTTTTTTTGATATTGAGCTGCATGAGCTGCTTTTATATTTTGGAGATGAATCCTTTGTCAGTTGCTTAATTTGCAAGTATTTTCTACCATTCTGAGGGTGTCTTTTCATGTTGTTTATGGTTTCCTTTGCTGTGCCAAAGCTTTTAAGTTTCATTAGGCCCCATTTGTCTATTTTTGGTTTTATTTCCATTTCTCTAGCAGGTGGGTCCAAAAAGATCTTGCTGTGATTTATGTCATAGTGTTCTGCCTTTGTTTTCCTCTAAGAGTTTGATAGTGTCTGGCCTTACACTTAGGTCTTTAATCCATTTTGAGTTTATTTTTGTGTATGGTGTTAGGAAGTGCTCTAATTTCATTCTTGTACATTTGGCTGTCCAGTTTTCCCAGCACCGCTTATTGAAGAGGCTGTCTTTTCTCCATTGTATATTCCTGCCTCCTTTATCAGAGATAAGGTGACCATAGGTGCATGGGTTTATCTCTGGGCTTTCAATCCTGTTCCATTGATCTATATTTCTGTTTTTGTGCCAGTACCATACAATCTTGATGACTGTAGCTTTGTAGTATAGTGTGAAGTCTGGGAGCTTGATTCTTCCAGCTTTTCTTTTCTCAAGATTGCTTTGGCTATTTGGGGTCTTTTGTGTTTCCATACAAATTGTAAAATTTTTTGTTCTAGTTCTGTGAAAAATGCCATTGGTAGCTTGATAGGGATTACACTGAGTCTACAGATTGCTTTCAGTACAATAATCATTTTCACAATGTTGATCCTTCCAATCTAAGAACATGGTTTATCTTTCCATCTGTTTGTATCATCTTTGACTTCTTTCATCAGTGTCTTATAATTTTCTGCATACAGTTCTTGTGCCTCCTTAGGTAGGTTTATTCCTAGGTATTTTATTCTTTTCATTGCAATGGTAAATGGGAGTGTTTCCTTAATTTCTCTTTCAAATTTTTTGTTGTTAGTATATAGGAAAGCAAGAGATTTCTGTGTGTTCGTTTTATATCATGCTACTTTACCAAATTCATTGATTAGCTCTAGTAGTTTTCTGGTGGCATCTTTAGGATTTTCTATGTGTAGCATCACGTCATCTGCAAACAGTGACACTTTTACTTATTGTTTTCCAGTTTGGATTCCTTTTATTTCTTTTTCTTCTCTGATTGCCATGGCTAGGACTTCCAAAACTATGTTGAATAATAGTGGTGAGAGTGGGCAACTTTGTCTTGTTCCTGATCTTAGAGGAAATGCTTTCATTTTTTCTCCATTGAGAATGATACAGCATGCATTTTGCATCATGGTACTAAGTGAGGAAATCACACCTAGAACTTAGAATAACCCTGTCTTGGCATCATAAACAGGGCACTGATATTAACTAAGTTAAACACACTAGTAAGAAACTGGGCTAATATTTACCAAAAGACCACTGCAAAGCTGGAGTAGAAATTCTGAATGACATTCAATAAATGGATTAGTATGTTTGTGCTGGATTTACAAAGTATATCTTGGCATTCCTTGTCATTGAAATGTCAGTAAGCACTACAGTACCAATAGGCCTGCTTCAAACTTCTTCCTAATAGCTAGAATTGAGGTTTTTGCTTAGAATGTTATTTTGTGGTTTGAGGCTTTGACAAACTAACTTGGAAGAACAGCACAATTTTTTGAAATCTTGTAGTTTAAAGTGGCATTGACAATTGCACCTTCACTATTCCACTTTCTCTCCTAACTCTGCATGTTCTTGTTAAGAAAGAAACAATACTGGCTGAAGTGAGCATTAGAAAGGAAGTAACATGTTCTAAGACAGGGGCTGGGGTAAAAGTAAGAGGAAACTATGATCTAAATGCCATGTTTCTTAGGCTCACATAATTTGAGTTAGAAAATAGTTTAACAGTCAGCTAATACATTTCCTAATTTTACAGATATTCTAGGAAGTGAAGTCACTCCACACAGAGACAAGATAAAAGCCTATCCAAGCAGGTCTACTGTTAGTTATTTCTCAGTCTTACCTGGTAGATCACCAGACTGGTTGACACTGATATTTCCTCCTCTCTGCCACTCAGCAGGCTTTCTAAAGGGGAAAGATACTGGCTGTGGCTGGCAGCAGTGTCTCTTCGTCCCTCTTGCATGACACTGTCTTCCTTTTCCAAGGGATTTTGCTGGGAGAATTCCACAGCTCCCCACAAGTGTAGAGCCAGTGCTTCAGGGAAACACAGAGTAACTTGCGTTTATCAAAAACAAAGACCTGGAGTTCTCAGATAGGGAAGGCAGTTTAGGGAGGGGTTAAGAGCACAGACTTTGGTGTGAATCACATGGATTGTTTTGTGAGATTGTTCAAGCTATTTTTAAAGTAATAATTGGTTTGGTCTCATAATATCAAGTAAAGACTTTTCCGTGTGTAAATTACTTGACATAGTATCTGTTAAAAAATATTATCCATTGTTACTATATAATCAAATAGGATTACCCCACCTCAATGTTTCTTTTCTTTACCAAACCTAACTGTGATCTGATAGCCTTTTATTTTACTGATTCACAATGAAAAAAAAAAAGATATTTGTACAGCTAACAAATTTGTTGAAGCAACCAGGTTTTCGTGTATCAAATATAAAGTATTTAAAAAACATCATTTCAGAATCAATACCATATTGTTATCCAAGTTCTGTGTCATATTTATATGGGGCCACAGGCTTTTCTCAAAGAATTATGGGCTTGAAAAATAACAGCAATGGAGCTACATAGCCTGTATGCTGGTGATGGCAGCGACCCATAAGTATCTGGAGTTAGTGAGATGGCTTTTTCCACCTCTTTACCCTTCTGTACACCATTTTGATGGCTTGTTTGTTTGTTTTTTCAAGCAAGCTGGATTCAAAGGACTGAGAGCCATATGTCTCATTGATAACGGCTCTTGAAGACTCAATGTAACAGCTGAATCAGGAAAAGTGATGTGGTAAGAGAGAAAAGTCTGATAATCACTGAATCAATCAATGTCAAGTATCTTTGCTTCCTGTACTGAAACCAGAGAAATGTTATGTTGGAATATTATATAAATAAATTATTTTCCTTCATGTATTTTTAAAGATCTCTTTTTAACATCTTTATTGGAGTATAATTGCTTTACAATATTGTGTTAGTTTCTACTGTATAACAAAATGAATCAGCTATATGTTTTAAAGATATTTTGATGAATGAATTATTAAATTCCTGAATGAAGGTAAGGAAGATGGAACAAATTTATTCTTCTCTATAAGATGTGTTTGGACATGCTGCAAAATGAATGGCTCTCAGCCTTCAGAAAGTGTGTTCTTCCCCCACGGTGTGCCTCTCTTTTGCTGTGATGCCACATGTGACACAAAACACAATTAGCCTTTCAGTTGGGCTCTGCATTTTTCTGATCTTCTAACAACTGGGTGTCAGATATCTCAATGTATAACCAACCACTCACAACAAGATTATACATTAGACTCTGTGCTATCTATTTTTATGAAAGATTTCTGAAAGCTAAAAGGAATAAATTAACTCTGCCAAATCTGTGATAAAGTTTCTTGCTCTTATTGTTAATAATATTTCCATGACTGTACAGTTAATACCCATCAAGGAAAAGACCACTTACAGTATCTTAAAAGGCGGACACTGATAGTTATATAACATACATTTGATTCTTGGTGCTATACAGTCATATTTGCTGTAGACTAAATATTGTGGTAGTATCTAATAGCAAGCTGTAAAATAACTATTAGAGTAAATCTTTTTGAATGCAATGTAAACACAAACCAACAATGCAAAACCAGGTATAGAAGTTTTATTTAAAATTCTCAGATTTTAACAATCTGATGCCTGTTTTCCTCTGAGTGGTATTTTAGTGTTAACACTTCTGTGTCCATACTTTGTAGAAATGTATAGGCTGGTGAATGTTTGGGAGTAGAGATGTTGTCTGTCTTTTTCACCATTAACTTCACCACTGAGGAAAATGGCTGGCACAAAGATACTCAAAAGATACCTATTTATTATTAAATAAACAGTACATATCAAAAACTGTGGAACATGTATAATAATGTATATTTTATTTTTTAATTAATTAATTTTTATGGAGGTAACATTGACTTATAACATTATATAAACTATATTATATATATAATGTATACAACATTATATTTCTACTTCTGTATACCTTATAACATGCTTACCACCCAAAATTTAGTTTCTATCTGTCACCATACAGTTGAATTCCTTTACTCATTTACTAGCGGTTACTCTCTGCCACTACTCTGTTCTCTGTATCTACTTGTTTGTTTTTATTTGGTTTGGTTTGTTCATTTATTTTGTTTTGTTTGTTTGTTTATTAGTTTTTGTATTCCACATATGAGTGAAATCATACAGTAATTGTCTTTCTCCATCTGACTTATTTCACATAGTATAATACCCTCAAGGTCCATCCATGTTGTGACAAATGGCAAGATTTCATCTTTTTTTTATGGATATATATATATATATATATATATATCCTTTCATCCCATAATGGCACTTAGGTTGTTTTTATATCTTGGCTATTATAAATACTGCCTCAATGAACATGGGGGTGCAGATATCTTTTTGGATTAGTGTTTTCATATTCTTTGGATAAATACCCAGAAGTGGGATAGCAGGGTTGTATGGTAGTTCTGTTGTTAATTTGGAGAGTCATCTCCATACTGTCTTCCATAGTGGCTGGACCAATTTACATCCCTAGCAACAGTGCATGAGAGTTTTGATAATAGCCATTCTGAGAGGTGTGAGGTGATATCTCATTTTAGTTTTGATTTTTATTTCTCTAATAATTAATAACGTTGAACATTTTTCATGTGCCTGTTAGCCATCTGTATGTCTTCTTTGGAAAAATATCTATCCAGCTCCTCTGCCCATTTTCTAATTGGGTTGTTTGTGGTTTTATTATGGGGTTATATGAGTTCTTTAGATATTTTGGATATTAACCCCTTATCAGATATATTATTTGAAAATATCTTCTGCCATTCAGTAGGTTGTCTTTTCATTTTGTTGGTGATTTCCTTTGCTGGGAAGAAGATTTTATTTTGATGTAATCCCATTTGTTTATTTTTTATTTTTTATTTAAAAAAATTTTTTATGACTTAAATTTATTTATTTATTTTTGCTGTGTTGCATCGTCGTTTCTGTGTGAGGGCTTTCTCTAGTTGTGGCAAGCGGGGGCCACTCTTCATCGTGGTGCGTGAGCCTCTCACTATCGCGGCCTCTCTTGTGGTGGAGCGCAGGCTCCAGACGTGCAGGCTCAGTAGTTGTGACTCACGGGCCTAGTTGCTCCGTGGCATGTGGGATCCTCCCAGACCAGAGCTTGAACCCGTGTCCCCTGCATTAGCAGGCAGATTCTCAACCACTGCGCCACCAGGGAAGCCCCCATTTGTTTATTTTTGCTTTTGTTTCCCTTGCCTGAGGAGACATTTCTAGAAAGCTATTGCTAAGACCAATGTCAGAGTGTACTGCCAATGTTTTCTTCTAAGAAATTTATGGTTTCTGGTCTTACATTCAAGTCTTTAACTCATTTGGAGTGAATTTTTGTGTATGGTGTGAGATAGTGGCCCAGTTTCATTTTTTTGCATGCAGTTGTCCAGTTTTTCCAGTGCCATTTATTGAAGAGAATATCCTTTCTCCATTGTATGGCCTTTGCTCCTTTATTATAAATTAATTGTCCATATAAGTGTGGGTTTATTTCTGGGCTGTCAATTCAGTTCCACTGATGTATGTATCTGTTTTTCTGTCAATACTGTGCTGTTTTGATTACTATGGCTTTGTGATGTAGTTTGAAGTCAGGAAGTGTGACACCTGTAGCTTTGTTCTTTTTTCTCAAAGTTGCTTTGGCTATTCAGGATCTGCTGTGGTTCCATATACATTTTAGGATTTTTGGTTCTATTTCTGTGAAAAATGTCCTTGGTATTTTGATAAGGATTTCATTGAATCAGTAGACTGTTTTAGGTAATATGGACATTTGACAATGTTAATTCTTCCAATCCATGAGCACAGAATATCTTTCCATTTATTTGTGCCTTCTTCAATTTCTTTCAACAATGTCTCATAATTTTCAGTGTACAGGTCTTTCACCTCCTTGGTTATATTTAATTCTAGATATTTTATTCTCTTTGTTGCAGTTGTAAATGGGATGGTTTTCTTAATTTCTCTGATAGCTCATTGTCAGCATATAAAAATGCTACAGATTTTTGTATATTGATTTTATATCCTACAACTTTACTGTATTTGTTTTTTATTTCTAATAGTTTTTTTGGTGGAGACTTTCGGGTTTTCTATTTATAAAATCTTATCTGCAAACAGTGACAGTTTTACATTTTCTTTTTCAGTATGGATGCCTTTTATTTATTTTTCTTGCTTAATTGCTCTGACTAGGACTTCCAATACTATGTTGAATAGGAGCAGCAAGAGTGGGCATCCTTGTCTTTTTCCTGATCTTAAAGAAATAGCTTTCAATTTTTCACCATTGAATGTGATGTTAGCTGTTTGTTTTCACACATGGCCTTTATTATGTTGAGGTATGTTCCTTCTATTCTCTCTTTATTGAAAGTTTTTATCATAAATGGATAATGAATCTTGTCAAATGTTTTTTTCTGTATCTTTTGAGATTATGGTATGTTTTTTATCATTTATTTTTTTAATGTAGTGTTTCATGTTGATTGAATTGTAGACATTGAACAATCTTTGCATCCCTGGAATAAATCTCCCTTGATCATGGTGTATGATCCTGTTGATGTATTGCTGAATTTGGTTTGCTAATATTTTGTTGAGGATTTTTGTATCTGTGTTCATCAGAGACATTGGCCTGTAATTTGTGTGTATGTGTGTTGTCCTTGTCTGGTTTTGGCATGAGGGTGATGTTGCCCTCATAAAATGAGTTAGGAAGTACTCCCTCCTCTTCAATTTTTTGGAATGGCTTGAGAAGTATAGGTATTAAGTCTTCTTTGAATGTTTGGTAGAATTCAATGGTAAAGCCATCTGGTCCTGAATTTTTGGTTTTGGGGAGCTTTTTGATTACTGTTTCAACCACTGTACTAGTGTTTAATTTAGATTTTCTATTTCTCCAGTCTTGAAAAGTTGTATGATTCTAAGATTTGTTTATTTCTTCTAGGTTGTCCAATTTGTTGTATAGCTGGTTATAATATTCTCTTATAATCTTTTGTGTTTCTGTGGTCCAACCAAGTTGACTCAAAATTAACCATCACAAGTCCACTCCTTATCATCTTGACACCCTCATGCATCTCCTTAAACAACATTTAATCTCCCAATAAAGACAATAACTAGGTCCTACTTTTGCCTATCATGATACAACTATCCCATGTACAACAAAAAGCGCATTTATCTTTTCCCCAGAAGAAGATGCAAAGTCATTGGATAATGTTTACTCTTCTCCTTGATATCTTGTAACAAACATAATGTAAAGCTAACAATACTTAAATACTATGATATAAATTCAATACATCTGATGTGACATAAGGGTTAAAAGAGTGAAGAAAACAACAATATTTGCATTAAACACATACACACAAAATATTGTTAACAAAATAAGGAAATATTACTCATGACAATGACAGTCCTCATTTTGGTAACTGGTTACATGGCTGTGGTTGTAGCTGGTACTTACAACTACCTTCTTCCATTACCTACTCTGTATTCCCTTTGCCTTCAGCAAGCACCTTAGCTGGTTGTGGTTCTTTACCTGGTGGGTGACCAAAACCTTCATTCTTAAAGGGTCAAGGCCATTGGAATCCCTCCCTGAATTGGGTTGTCATAGTTTTCCATTGACCTTAGTCACAGGGCATGGCAATATTAAGATGCCCTAATTCCAGACGTACTCTTACTTACCTACATTGTGGAATAGCAGTCCACTTTCCCCTTCATAGTCAGGATCAGCCAGCACAGTAACTCCCTTCTTTGCCTATTGATTCAAAGGCATGAGGAGCCCAAAGTGGTCAGGCAACAGTCTAAACTTGCAGTTCAATGGAATCGTTGTGTCTCCTTATGGAAATATGCCTCCCTTTGGAACTAATCCCTCTAAGCCAGTAGAGCATAAAGTCATGAGACCAGAAAGCAAAAATTTTGCTTGTGTTTCACTAGGAGTAATAGTGAGTGGTGCCATTCCCATTTCTGTCACTTGATTTTTGGACCTGTGAATCCTGGCTATGAGTGAAATAGCACCCTGTACTGGATACTAATTCAGAGCATATACAGCCTCCTGTGAGGCTGGTCCTGACTGAGACCCTGCTTCACAATTTCTTCATAAACTCAGAGACTAAGTTAAATTATCCCCATTGTAACTTACAGCTTTTAGGGTCCTATATCATGACTGTATTATACTTCATGCTTCTTAGATTAAAAAGATTATAATGTTTACTTGTTATAAAAGAATTTTGGGATCTTTTTTCTTTAAAAGGAATTACCCCCAAATCTTCAAGTATTTGCAGCCTAGCCTTAAGAGGAGAAAAATATTGACTTCCTAAATGGGATTCTCAATGATTTTCATCACATTATTAATGGAACATTCAACTAATCTAACCTGTTACAGAGAAAGGATTAGTATAAGACCTTCAGAAAAAAAAGAAGAAAATGCAGCTATTATATATTTTCAACCTTAATGTTTAGAAGTGGGTAATTATAGTTCTTTGGCTTGCATTTCCATTTTAGCTCTTTAAAGTTTACTGGAGGATGCAAATTATGCCATCAAGCCATCTTGTGCTCTTTAGGGCTTTGTGATAAAATAATTAAACAAAAAACGTTTCTCTCCAAAAACATATTGATTGTGGCATAATTCTCCCTTCCTTCAAATGTTAGAATCTGAATTCCTTAGGTCAGAATGTATTCCAATATGACAGAAATACATGAACATGAAACTTCAAAAAAATAATGAGTGTAAGAAAGGATGATAATTAAGGGAAAAAGGAAGAAGGAAAGGGGAAAAGGTGAGTTACTATGCTGTTACTCTAAGAAATATTTATATTTTATAATAATTTCAAAAGCAAAATTGACTGCAATGATAATTTAGAGGAAACAAATAATGGGGAAAGAAATGATATGGCCTTCAAGAGCGGCTCTGGGCAAGGTTACTAAGTCTGGCATCAAACTTGAAGACATCTCAGAACCCTCAGTCTTCCATCTGTTATCCATTGCAGCAGACTTGTGGTGATGGGAAATGGAATTTCTATACTGTTCACCCAGGGTTCTGACTTACTTCAGATACAGCTAGTTATTCACCCCATATCTAGCCTTCTCTTTTTCTTAGTAATGAAACTTTGATTTTATTCTATGGAAGTTGCAAATACAAATAAATAGTAAATTCTCCAATCTTCCTTGAAGCTAAGTGTGGTACTTGACCAGCCACTGAATTGTGGTAAATTCCGGCCATTGAGTTATAAGCAGACCTGTTTGTTAGCATTAATTTCCTAATTGCCAAGTTCAGTAGGTCCATTTCCTATATGTTGGCTCTGAAGTGATTCACCTTATTTTGTTTTTTATTTATCCTGAAACTCTGTCCTTCCTTTGCTTTCAAAACAAAATTCTGTATTTTCTTCCCTAACATTTCAGCAACTCCTTTCAACTTCTACTGCCACTACTTTAGTTAAGATCTGAGTAATCGCTAATCTGTGCTATAGCAACAAATTCTTAATTAATCTTGCAGCCTCCAATTCAAATTTAACTTCGGTTTGTTATGCACAGAATCACCTTATTTTCTCTAATCACTTTAAATTAGCACAGTTTGAGGCTGAGACTATGAGGCAGAGAGTTAGAGAATAATTATTATTACTGTGACTGTATTCTCAGGATGACATAGACAAGTAGATTTCAGGAACAGTGGAACATGACAAGAAATAAACATTTAAACTCATGCATATGTGGTCAATTAATTTGAAGTCAAATAGTCTCTCCAATATACTGTGTTGGGAAAACTGGAGAGCCACATGCAAAAGAATGACACTGGACCCCTATCTTATACCATACACAAAAATCAACTGAAAATAGATTAAAGAATTGAACATAAAACCTGAGACAGTAAAACTCCTAGAAGAAAACATGAGGCGTAAGTTCCTTGCCATTGGTCTTGGCAATGATTTTTTTGGATCTGACATCAAAAGCAAAGACAACAAAAGCAAAAATAATCAAACGGGATTACATCAAACTAAAAAGCTTCTGCACAGCAAAAGAAAACACAAAATGACAACCTACAGAATAAGAGAAAATATTTGCAAGCCACATATCTGATAAATTGTTAATATCTCAAAATAGAAACTCATACAACACAATAGCCAAAATCCAAACAATCTGATTAAAAAATGGGCAAAGGGCCTGAATAGAAATTTTTCTAAAGAAGATATACAGATGGCCAACAGGTATATGAAAAGATGCTCAATCTCACTAATCATCAGGGAAATGCAAATCAAAACCACAATGAGGGGCTTCCCTGGTGGCGCAGTGGTTTAGAGTCCCCCTGCCGATGCAGGGTACACGGGTTCGTGCCCTGGTCCGGGAAGATCCCACATGCCGCGGAGCGGCTAGGCCCGTGAGCCATGGCCGCTGAGCCTGCGCGTCCAGAGCCTGTGCTCCGCAACGGGAGAGGCCACAACAGTGAGAGGCCCGCATACCGCAAAAAAAAAACACCAAAAACAAACAACAAAAAACCCACAATGAGATATCACTTCACACCTGTTAGGATGTCAAATCAAAAAGACAAGCAATAACTACTGCTGGCAAGGAGAAAAGTAAATGTCTGTACTGTTGGTGCGAACATAAACTGGTACAGCCGCTATGGAAAACAGTATGGAAGTTCCTCAAAAAATTAAAAATATAACTGTCATATGATCCAGCAATTCCACTTCTGGGTATATATCCATAAAAAGCAAAATCACTATCTGGAAGAGATATGTGTACCCCTATGTTCATTGCAGCATTACTCACAATAGCCAATATATGGAAACAAACTAAGTGTCCATCAATGGCTGAATGGATATACAATAGAATATTACTCAGCCTTAAAAACAAAAAAGGAAATCCTGCCATTTGTGAAAACAAGGATGAATCTTGAGGGCAGTATGCTAAGTGAAGTAAGCCAGATAAAGAAAGACAAATACTGCATGGTATCACTTATACGTGGAATCTAAAAAAGCTGAGCTCATAGAAACAGAGAGTAGAAAGTTGTTGCTGAGCCTGAAGGGTGGGGGAAATAGAGAGAGGTTAGTGAAAGGGTACAAACTTTCAGTTATAAGATGAATAAGGTTTGAGGATATAATGTAAAGTGTGGTGACTATAGTGATAACATTATATTGTATAACTGAAATTTGTTAAGAGAGTAGAACTTACATGTTCTCACCAAAAAAAAAAAAAAAAAGGTAAACATGTGAGATGATGAATGTGTTAATTAACTTGATGGAGGGAATCCTTTCAAAGGTACACATATATCAAATCATCATGTACACTTTAAATAACTTACAAATATTATGTGTAAATTATACCTTAATAAAGCTGAAAAAATTTAAATGAATAAATAAATTATCCTAGCTATAATATGCCATGGGAGGATAGAGGGAAGAGTGACTCTTGGAGATGATAGGAAAATTCATCAAAGATTGGATAACGTTAAGGTCAGTCTTAAAGGATGCGTATGAGTTTGAAAGGCAGAAGGGAAGAACTCATCAGTAGAAAGAAAAACGAGCAAAACTGCAGAGGCATTAACGTGTACCAGTATTTGGAGAATGCCAAGCAAGTCCATGCGATTGGAATTTTCAGTGGGTAGGGAGAAAAGCACTGAAGGTCATGTAGGCTACAGTCTTCAAACTAGCCTGTGGCTACAGAAGAAAATTTCCCAAAGGTGAACTGGCATGGGTGACCTTTTTGGTAATCAATTTTTAGATACTTTTTTGCTAACGTGTTTTTAATTACTTGCCGTTTTAGCCTAAGTATTTTTTTTTTTTTTTGGCCAAGTGATGTGGCATATAGGATCCTAGTTCCCCGACCAGGGATCGAACTCACACCCCCTGCAGTGGGAATGTAGAGTCTTAACCATTGGACCTCCAAGGAAGTCCCAATTTCTAGAAACTTTACTTAACTCCTAAACATACTCTTCTAAAACTCCTTCAGAATGTCTCTGTTTTTTAGAAGTCATGCCTAATTTTCTTTCTCATCTTCCTTTTACAATAGACCTTCTCCCACTTTACAAAGGAGAGGCATATCTCTTACACAGTTTACACAGTTTACTTCAGTTTACACAGTAAACTGAATTTTACTGTGGCTAACTTCCCAGGGGTACAAATCCACTGGTCACTGAACAAAGAGACTATATATATATGATGTGTGTGTGTAAATAAAAATGCTGTATTCTTGTCAATGCTGAGATGTTCAGCGTTTTGGGTGAGGCAGGATTACTTAATTTTTATTTAATGACTTTATCTTATCCGTCTCTGGATGATTATGAAAGAAAGCATGGCTTCAGAGACTGTGTCTCATGAGAGTAAAGCAAAGATTTTATTATAAGAAATGCTGAAGGTTGTGATGCTTTATTTTATCCAAATGACACACTGGTAGCAAGACTGATCTATTTATCTATCTGTCCACTTATCCTTCCATTTATCACTTATCTCTCATGCAACTATCTTAGAATTCAGAAGGGAGATGATTACGGTAAAAATACAAATTTATATGTTTATTTGAATTGAAAAATAAAGACAGGATTTCTTACAGAAAGTCTGATTTGACAATGAGGGCTGGCTTTTCTAATTAGGTCATATGGTAGACATTTACCATAAACTGAATGAGCTAAGTCTGTAACTCCAAAGTTCTGACAAAGACATATTTAAGATACATCAGATTAAAGCACTTTATCAAAATTTATTGTAAGGGCCAAGTTTTATTAAAATTAGCGATAGTTAAATTTTCCCAAACCTTTCTGTTTAACTAAGTGCCTCTAAGTGAAAGAGTAAGAGAATTAGTAATTGTCACTGAATAAGTTTGGGTAAAATCTATTTTTCATATGTTCCAGAAACTGAAAAGTGAAGAAGGACTCTGTGTGATAGCCATGTAAACAGCAGCTAATTGTGCCGTGTAGATCTCCTTCCAAGAGCGGACCTGCTGTGAGCAGTGTAGTTAGTAGATGCCTCCAGCTGCCACATCTCCATTTCTACCGTGATGTTCACAAGATGCTTTCCCTAGGCTGCTCACAGCCAGTGACTGAGCCTGGCAGAGTGACTAGAGCTGGGCCATTTCTGCCAACACCAGACTCTCCCAACAGTCATCTTTGCTCTGGGGCTGCCTTCTGACCTAAGACTTTTTCAGGGCTGTTCTGTATCCTGAGGCCCTTCAAACCCAGTTTCCTTTCCTTCCACCTCTTAGGTTTAGATCTGCATTGTAGTCTGAAGCCTTTCTCTGTTCCTCGCTCCTCTATCTCTTGTAGGTATATCCTATATAAATCTTTGACGTTTCTAATGTTGTCTTGGTGTCTGTGTCCTTATCTGACCAACTCTAATACTAGGGCATCAAATTCTTTTCAGATTCTTTGCTTTCAAAAAAATTTGAGAGAGGACCTAATCAAATTGTCCACTCCCCAATAAGTGAAAAATAAATTTTGTTAATAAATCTGGGATTGGGCTAATCGGCATTAAGAGTAATCTCATACCCCGTTTGGGATGAATTCAGGAATTCAGACCAAGGTCAATTGTTGCATAACTAAACAGACACAGGGTTTGGTCCAAGATGGGCATACATTCCAATCTGGAGAAATGATACACAAGGAGAAGTTTGTTGGGTAGTCTGGGAAAGAGTTTTCCTGTTCTTAAAAATAGATAACTACTGGAAGACAGTTCCTAGTATCCTCCGGATGCTCTGTATGTGGATATGAAACCAAAAATCATCATTTTCACTCGGTGAGGAAAGCAAGCAGAGGAAAGGCCAGCAAGTGAAGTGCTCAACGAACAAGGGAACTGCAGGGGGGCAGAGGTGGGGTGATCTGAATAAGTAAGTTGATCCTAAAGCCCTCCCCTTCTTCTGGACCTCCTAATTAAGGGAGGATATGTTTCCTCTCTGATTAAACCTCTTAGGGTCAATTTTCCTATGTATTATCATCAATGTGTCCTACTTCCTTTGTCAATGTTAGCCTCCCATTCCTCTACTTAACATCGGAACCTGTCCTGAATCCAATGTGGGCCAGTCCCCTCCCACGTGGAGTGGATCCTGTTCTGCATCCCCAGTTCCTTGGGCTGCTCTCCTGAAAATGGCATGCAGTTATTTTTCTAGCCTTTGGGCACTGCCTCTGTCTGAAGCCTCCCACTTCTAATCTTTTTCTAGAATGAGACCAATTTGGATGTGGATACCAGCCTGAATCAAAGCCAACTTTGTGACTGTTTGCTGCATTTTCTGCTGCAGAGTTCATTTCCCCAGCTACACCTGTCTCTAGCCTCTACAACTTCCATATCAGCCAACACCTTGAGTTTCAGTGGATGGCTAAGATTTCAGAGATTATGGCTCCAACAGGAATATAAAATAAGTAACTTTTAAGCTTATTCTCCTAGGTAATTTTCACAAATATATAGTTGTGTACAAACACATATTATGCAACCTCTCTCTATATGCACATAAATATGTATCTCTCTATATTTATCATATGTGAACCTTTCTTACTAGGATATGCCCAGTACGTTATGGGTAGACCAATCAGAATGGAGAACAGTAAGCAACAGAGTGAATGCAGGTAACTTCCAGGCCCCAACTATCTCTTGAGCTAACACTTTCACTTCTGAAATGTGGAGGCAGTCTAGGAAAGGTTCCAGGAGAGAGGCCAGCAAGGTGATTGGAGGCCTATGGCAGGGGCTATTACCAATTGTTATCAAAGTAATCAAATATTATAATGGCCAGTATGGCTGGATTAGTTCAAATCATCCTGAATATCAACTCTGGTTATGACAATTTGCAGGCTTTTCTTCAAGTTGTGAACAATTCCACTGATGTTGTTATTTATACTCCAGGCTTTTCCTTCTCCCTGTTCTTCTGCTATTCCTAGCTTGCAAACATCCTCCAGTGTCCTCACCTTTTTCACTTACTATCAAGGAAGTCATAAAACCATACTGATTACATCCTTAATAAGTTCATGCTATCTAACCTCAATCTGTTCTGGTAATTGCTCACAATTCCTAAAAAACAAAAATTGGATAAAGTTAAACTACTTATCTTGAGACCTTTTCTCTCATTCACTGTACTCCAGACACCCTGGCTGTCTTTAACTTCTTTTTGTGCATCAAGTTTTTCCCACCTCAGGACCTTTGCATGTGCTGCTTCACTCAGCTGCATCTACTCCCCTTTGCCTACTTGGCTAATTCTTATTTTCTGGGTCTTCAGTAGTCCTTCCCTGTTTACTCAACTTAAAATAGAGGCTCCACGTTATTCTCTCTATTGGTGGTTATGCTACATCATAGCACTTGTCGCTGTTTGTAATTGTGCATTGTTATGGGTTGAATTTTGTCCCCCACCAAAGAAGGTAGGTTGAAGTCCTAACCCCCACTACCTCAGACTGTGCCTTTATTTTAAAATAGGGTCATTATAGAGGTAATCAAATTAAAATGAAGTCATTAGGGTGGGCCCTAATCCAGTATGACTAGTGTACTTGTGAAAAGAGGAAATTTGGACTCAGAGACACTAATGAGGGAAAACTATATGAAGACACACAGAAAGAAGATAGCCCAGTGACTGCAGTGGCACATCTACAATCCAAGGAACACCAAGGATGGCCAGCAGCAGAAGCTAGAAGAGGCAAGGAAGGATTCTCCCCTAGAGCCATCAGGGAGAGGACAGCCCTGGTGACACCTTGATTTCAGACTTCCACCCCCCAGAACTGAAAGACTAACAATTTCTATTGTTTTAAGCCACCTAGTTTTTGATACTTTATTATGGCAGCCCTAGAGCCTAACACACGCATTAAATGGAGATTTAATTTTTACTTATGTATGATGTCTACCTCCTCATTAGACTTTTAGCTTACTGAAGGCAGGTTATGTTTATTTTATTTAGCATTACCATTTACAACAGCACAGATGATGGTATCTGGCACCTATGAACAGTGGAATATTTGTGGAATTAGTGAATTACTGTTATGACTGGATGCACAGATGATGGATATTTGAATGCAAAGTGTTTCAAAAGATTTGAGAATCTCAGATTGCTTAAATAAACCACTTAGAAGCAATAATAATTTAACCTTAAAATCAGTAATCATAATACTTCAAGTAGGAAGAGAAAATTGTTTTTGCATAATTAACAAATGCCTAATTTAACCAGCTCTGATTAGCTCTTTAATTGCATGTTCTGGGATGATTTGCCTTAAAATGAGAAAGCATTGTTCTTCTGATCTTACCGAAACATTACCCTAACTGTCATGTTTAGAATAAAAAATACCAACAGTGTCTCCGATCTCCATGACTTACATTAAGAGAAATATAAACAGGAACTGTGGACATTCAATTTTTCTGTTTTGAACATATATAATTATAGCCTTAAAGAACTGCACTAGCCAAAGTGGTGGTAAACACACACAAATACCTGTCCTATTTTAAAGGATCTCATCGCTCAAGAACCTTTTGAACATGAACATAAATACATTTTCAAACCTGGGGAAAGTGTAATACATGAAAAGAAGGGAGGAAGATAAGCAATAGTATGCATGCAGTTGGCTTCTGCTCCAATGATTTTTAATTCATATGTCTTTCCACTAATTACCATACACATTCACACACTACACATGTGTATGCACACATCCACACACACACACATCCGTGTACATAAGTACAACCTTAAATGTGTATCCATATCTATCTATATTCACACGCATACATCATATTATGAACCTCTCTTAATACACCTTAGTAACTATGACCATTAGCATGCTTTATCTCAGGATATCCTGAATTCATGGATGGACTGAAAGTTTCAAGTATTTGGGCAAGTAACAAAGGAAAGCTGATGTAGAATTTAGTATTTTTTTAAAGTAAGTAGTCAAAGTCAGCTGTGTATGATTTATTCTAGTACTTCCCAGCAATGTAGATCTGGCACGTTAATTCCCCCTTTCCACAGATGGGAAACTGGGGCCTAGAATACTTAACTAACAAGCTCAGAATTTTAAATGCTAAAATGCTTCTTCTTCTTCTTCTTTTTCTTTTTTACAGTATGCTCAGTACTTAATTCTACCTCTAACAACTCTAAGAGTTTATCCAAAGCCGTTATTAACACAAAAGAACATTATTTCTACATTTGTAAGCTAGACGTCAGATTTGGGTTGCCAGAAAAAAATCTGTTTCCAGACAACTTCTATTTCTCTCTGAAGTTAGGCTGTTCATGGTTCACGTTGCTATACCCCTACATCTGATGTGTAAAAGCTAGAAATTAGGAAACTTTTCTTGATTGTTATATTATCTATGAGTTGATCAGTACCTAATTGTTGCATGTTTCTATTTCACATTATGTAGCGATCAAATTGATTCTTCCATTTAGGAAAGAAGCCTATGCTGTAAGGTAGGTCTCTCTGGGAAAAGTCCTAAGATCCGGTTTCTATCTTTTATGTTTAACGTGTGCACTTAATATATACAGACCTTTACATAAATTATTTTATGCAGTACTATGTTAGTAAAGTACTATTATTAGTCTTTTTATAGAACAGGTAAAGCAGGGTGGATCAGGGCACAGATTCTGGACTTCTGGTTTTCACCAACCAGTGCAATTTCAAACGAACTACAGGGAGATGAAATGATGGCGTATTAGTCAGGGCTCTCCAGAGAAACATAACCAATAGGATGTGTGTGTGTATAATTTATTATATATAATAAAGGTATCATAAAATTTATATTATATCATAAATATTATATATAATAAATATACAATTATTATAAGGAATTGGCTCACACAATTATGGAGGCTGACAAGTCCCAATATCTTCAGTCAGCAACCTGGAGACCCAGGAGAACTGATGGTGTAGTTCCAGTTCGAAGGTCAGCAGGCTCAACTTCACCAGTCCCAAAATCTGGGAAAGCTATAGACGAAGGAAGAGTTAGTGTTTCAGTTCAAGTCCAAAGCCAGAAAAATAGCCAGTGTCCTAGTTCAAAGGCAATGAGGCAGCAGGAGTTTCCACTTTTTTGTTCTATCCAGGCATTCAGCTGATTGCATGAGGTCACCCACATTAGGAAGGGCAATCTGCTTTACTCAGTGTATGGATTTAAACGCTAATCTCATCTGAAACACCCTCATGAAAACACCCAGAATAATGTTTGACCAAATATCTATCTGGCCACCCTGTGGCCCAGTCAAGTTAACACATAAAATACAATTAAATTTTATTTTAATAAGTACGGACATTTCAATTATCATTACCTCATAAAGGAAGCATATTCATGACTTTAAATAGGACACAATTTCAAAACAATTCATAAAGAGAATTAAGTTTGGCTATATGAAAACTACAGTAATTATCTTTCATTTTCTCATTTTAATGTGGACCAATAAAACTGCCAAGATGAAATGAGTCAGAAAATCGAGATTTGGAGGCTACAGGGAGTATGCAAGGGAGTGAAATATTGAGGGGGATGTCCACTGAAATCCAGGGCTGCTGTGACAAAGACCTGCTTTTCTGCAGTTGAGAGTACAAAAGGAGTGATGAAATGGAGAGGGCAACCAGCTAAGAGTCATTAGGCCCCTTTGAACTTTTCTTTCTCACATGACAAAGGCTGACTGAGATACTGTTAAGAACTGGTTGTCAAATGCCCTGATTCTAGATGTTCAACCTAAGTAGATCTGTGAAATGACAGAAATAAAACAATTTGTCAAAAGCTTAAACCTCAGAGATCTGATGCAATGTGGTGCTGTGGACAGAAAATTTGGAAGTCATACTGTGCTTACCAGGTGGCTCTAGTCATTCTACAGTTGTATGAATTTCATGATTTGTTCCTTTCATTTTCAGAAGAAAAAAAGGACTAATCCTATTTAAAAACAAAGCAACATAAAATAAAACAGCAAATTAAATCCTTTGTAAAATACCTGTGGAGAAGGGAACAAATAGGCCTAATTCTACTGCTTTAACTGTGAATGCTTTTTCGGTACTGTTTGTATGTGAAAGTTTCACTTGAGATGTTATGAAAAAAGTAGCTGCCTTTCAAATGAACATTCTCTGTCACAGGTGTCAGAATTAAGAGGTGCACTGCTAAAGTGAGTCAGCATATAACATGGTAGAGGAGTCCAGGAACCGACTGATCAACAACAAGATCAATTAAGGGCATGGTGGCGTCCAGAGCACCTCCTTCTAGGCTGGTCTGGGAGCTGTGGGAAGATCAAGGTAGCCAGGCCCCAGGAGGCAGGGGTTGAAAAGCCTCTCCCCCAGTGCAGATTTATATATATATTTTTTTCCTTCACTGTCAGGTGGAAACACAAATAAAATTGAAAAGAAAATACCGGGGACAAATGGATACATTAATATGATTCTGTTTGTGAAGATTAAAAACTTTCTAGTGACCTGTGTATCAGTTCTAAATAAATTACTGGGTAGCACTGTTTGGGGAGGGAAGTCCCTGCCATCCTTGTTTAGTCTCTATTAAGGAAATCTGTGTCTTTTTAATATTCTTGTGATGTTTTAAGAGCTATAGGTCTCTTCTTGCATGTTCCACAGTAATGTGTTTGTGGGTTTTACTTTTGAATGCTTGCTTTTAGAGAGAAAAGGACATTACCCCTTACCCTTTTCCTCGATTCTTGACAACCCCAAGGGGGATGATTTAAAGGGAAGGGGTGGGGAAACACCAAAAATGAATTTATTTTATCTAAGCTCTGTAGCAGGATTCATGTTGTCCCTCTGGCAGTTCTTTCTCTTTCCTGTATATGCAATAACAAGGTTTTAAAAAAAAATGATAAAGAAGCTAGACTATTAGACAAAGTATTTATGTAATTATTTGATAACTCTTGTAAATAGGTGGAATATGAATGCTCGGAATATTAAACTTTAATTTATTGACATTGTACATCACTCTGTGTAAACAGGATTGCCGCTGTCAGGTTTTGTGGGTTTGTTTTCCTATAGTCAGTTTTATTTCAGGGTCACAGGATCGCTTTTGAAAGTAGAAAACACACTTTCTGCACCGACATCATCACACTTTTCAAAAGAGTTGTCTGCAAAGAAATTTTTTTTTCTTTTTTAATGTCCAAAAGTGGGGAAAAGTGCTATTGCCTAATTTACCAAAACTTGGGAAGGTTGAAATTTCTAAGAGTGGTTCTGAGATTGCTTGGGGCAGAGGGTGGGGAGTGCAGAGGCTGTGGTAGGACTTTCTAATTTTTCTTTTGTATTTGTATTTGCTAGTCTCTGATTTCTTCAAAACGAAGTGGAATTGACTACTTACTGTCTTCAGTATTGATGGTGTTTTGAATTGGTGCCTATAGAGATGTATATTCAGAGTTCAAAAGTCAGGTGCTGAGAGCTGGTTTAAAGACAAAAATTCATGAAGGTATATTTTGTGTTATAATTTTTGATGAGTTCTTTGGTTTTCTGTATTTTTGCCCCCTCTCTTTAAAATATCATTGAAATTTCAATAAATTTTTATTGAAATGTCAAAAAAAAAATTATGGGCATGGGCACTTCAATTTAAATTAAAGGTGTTTAAATGCCATTTTTCACATGCTAACCTGGCTTAAGAGACCTGGAAATCTCCACATCATAGACTAAGTTCATTATTCTTAACTTTCAAATCTTCATGAAACAGTGAGAATACTGAACTTGATCTTTAAGGAAACTGGGTGCAGCAGTCCCTCATTACTCCATTCACGTTACAGTATTCATATAGTTGGTTAAACATATTTGTAAAAGAAAGGATCACAGCTTTGTCATTCAATATATCCTTCACATCAGTGTGCTCTGATGGAATCTCAATGTAGTATTTCAATACAGGAATATATTTTATACACTGGGCTCAGTCAAATCTAATGTAAAGGTTGTATTTTCAGTACAGATGTGTGCACTGTCAACTCTAATTTCACAGTCTTGTGCTATTTCTTAGCCAATAAAATTATGATTGACTTCCTATGTAATTATATGTGCTGGACTAATGGTTTATTTATACTTGTAATCTCTAATCCACATTCCTTCAAGAGCTATTTTTACGTTGGTCCTTTCTTGTTGAAGAATTCTAGGCATAAGAACAGAATATGGTTAATTATATAAGTGTATAGAACTTATACCATCTAAATGAATAAAAATGTAAGCTCATTTTAAAATTATACTGTGGACATAATTACTCTGTCTTCCCCCAACTTCTTCTTTCTTTTGCATAAAGCAGCCCTCTTTGTTTGGAGGATGAACATCTAACATGGGGTCTGAATGAAAGCTGCCATCTTCCTTTGGCAGTAACCTCCCTGCCTGCTGTAATTTGTATAAAAGTGAGAACCTGACCTAGAGTATACTGATAATAGCACCCTGGCTCCATATACTGATAATAGCACCCTGGCTCCCAGCTGCGAAGATTGGCCTGGGGCAGGGATGTGGGGAAGAGGGAGTTGGCTGTATCCCAACCCACTTTCCTGGGGTTTTTCAAATGAATTGAAGCTGGAAGGGAAGAGCTTTTCCCTTCCTAGCAGCAGAGCTGGGGACTCGTGAGCCAGGAATTACTAGGAGACATTAATCTAGCCCATGATTCCCCAACTTCAGCAACCTTGCATTTTGGGTCAGACAGTCCTTTGTCGTCGGGGGCTGTCCTGTTTATTTTAAGATATTTAGCAGCATCCCTGACCTTTATCAACTAGATGCCAGTGGTACCTTTACCCATAATGTGGTTTCAAAAAATATCTCCAGACTCTATTAAATGGCCCCCATCTGAGAACCACAGAATGAGTCTCATGTACGAGCAGGACTAGGTGGAAGTGAGGTCAACCTATTCGAACAAAGTAGGAGATAAAGACAGAAGCAGAAATAAACCTGCTCAGAACCAGGTATGCCCAAGTGTACCCTTTTCCTTTTTGGTTATATAAGTCCATCATTTCCCATTTTTCTAAAGTAGTTTCTTTCTTTTGTCAGGTGGAATAAGAATTCTGAAACAATATCAGAAAAAGAGATGGGAAAACTGGGCCAAAGGCAATAAAAATAATCAATCAATAATAGGGTTTGATCAAGGCATAGATTTAACTGTGAGTTTTGAAAAAAAAATAAGAACTTATAAACCTGTTTAAAGTAAAGAAATTGATTATGAAACAGATGGTCAACAGCACGAGTAGAATCCTAAGAGTTCCAGAGTAATATAAAATTATCTTCAAGGTAGTAGTCTTGGGATGAGGCATAAGAAATGGGGAAAACACATTTATTTGCATCTTCTTGAGATTATACACATGTCCAGTGATAATTTCCTATTTAAAGTGTGTGTCTGTGTGTGGTTCTCTAAAAAAGGAGCACATACTGTTTTCTAGTCAATCAACTGCCAATAATAAAAAGAGAGAAGGGAAAGTACAAACTGTGAACCAGACACGTTAAGTAACATCCCCCAAAATATCTTAAACCTGAACCCACTGACTCTAAAATTCACATGAGTCAACCTCTATGATGATGACTTTCACCCAAGTACAACACAGGAAATAAGTTTCTTTCTTCCTAGGACTTTAGGTCAAAACAACAGAGAAATTCATCATTAATGTTTCCCCTTTGAATAGCCAGTTGAGGCAAAAAGATTTCAAATTCCCCTCCAGGTAACTGGAATGAAAGGAGGGAGTGGAATCCTTAGAAAGAAAGAAACAGTATTACCTGGTTAGAAGCAATTGTACAAGATGGACTTGAACTATTTTTAAAATGTGCCAAGTCTATCACCAATTCCATATAGCAGCTACTGGCCTGTCTCACTTGAAATCCTTGTCTTTTTGTAAAGGCTATGTACCAGGGGGGAAGGTAACTGAACAGCAGGAAATCTGGTTTTTTGGGAAGCAGTTATTGAAAGAAGGCACGTGTGGAATGAAAAGTACCTATAAACTTTAGGGTAGATCTTTCCTTTAAGTAAAAGTCAAATATGTTATTTTGTTGTTGTTAAATCTTTTTTTATGCTAAGGTATCCAGTAATCATATTTTCATATCACTAACAACCCAACCACCACCTCAGCACACATCACAACAACCAGTTCAAGAAAGCTACACCAGGAGTTCCACTTCCATGATGACAATACAAGGAGCTCCGAGGACCCATTCCCCAGCAGTGAAAATTATAAGACATAGTCTCTTCAGCAAATAGTACTAAGACAACCGTATATCCTCATGTAAAAGAATGAAATTGGGCCCTTTCCACACATCATATGCAGTAATTGACTGAAATTGGCATCAAAGGCCTACATCTAAAAGTTAAAACTCTCTTTAGAAGAAAACATAGATCTGCATAACCTCTGATCTGGCAATGGCTTCTTGGATATGATATCAAAAGGATAAGCAACAAAAGAAAAAAGACACTAAACTTCACCAAAATTTAAAACTTCTATGCTTCAAAGTGCATTATCAAGAAAGTAAAAAGAAATATTTGCAAATCATAATCTGATAAGGAATTTGTATGTAGAACATATAAATAACTTTTACAACTCAATTATTAAAAATGGGCAAAGGATCTGAACAGACATTTCTCCAAAGGATATATATAAATGGCCAACACACCCACAACAAAAGATGCAACAGGAAATGCAAATCAAAACAAGACACCTCTTCATCCATTAGGATGACTACAATAAAATAAAATAAAATTTAATTTAAAAAATAATAAGTGCTGGTGAGGATGTGAAGAAATTAGAACTCTCATACACTGCTGGTAGGAATGTAAAATGGTGCAGTCACTTTGGAAAACAGTCTGGCAGCTCCTTAAATGGTCAAATACAGTTGTGATATGACTCAACAATTCCACTCCTAGGTATAGGCCCAAGAGAAATTAAAACATATGTTCACACAAAAATTTACATACCAATTTTTATAGCAGGATTATTTATAATAGCCAAAGCTGAAAACAACCCAAATGTCTATCAGTGAAAGAATAAACAGATAAATGGACACACACACACACACACACACACACACACACACACACCCCAGAATATTTTTGGCCATAAAAAAGAATAAAGTACTGACAAATGCTACAACAGGAATGAACCTTGAAAACATTATGTTAAGTGATAGAAGACAGTCACAAAAAATCACATATTATATGATTCCATTAACATGAACTACTATCTAGAATAGGCAAATCTATAGAGACAGAAAGCTGATTAGTGGTTCCTCAGGCCTGGGGACATGCGGGAAGGGGTTATGGATATGGAGTGTTAACCAAAAGGTATGGGGTTTCTTTATGAGTTGAGATGATGAAAAACCAGAAGCAAAGTAAGTAACTATAAACAAGAAAATGGCTGCACAAATCACTACAGATTCAGACTATGAAGTACTGTGCAGCCGTTTAAAAATGTATAAGAGCTATTCTTGACTTTGAAGGATTTCCACAAGATATTGTGAAGTGAGGAAACAAAAGGCAAAATAGTATGTATAATATGACTTCATTTTTATAAAACAAAGCTAAAAACTGTGTGTGAGGGAGTGTGTATGTGTGTAAGTCTGTATAGGATACTATGAGCATAGAGCAATGTAAGAAAGGATACGTATTAGTTAACATGTGTAGCCTGTGTGTGTGTGTGGTGTATACGTGGGATAGCAGTCGTGGATAGAAAGGGGGAGAGAAGCGAGGAAAGGCATACAAAGCTAAAGTTTTGTTGAGATATAATTGATATATAACATTTAAATGTTTAAGGTGTACAACATAACGATCTGGTTTATATATCGCAAAATGATTACCATAATAAGATTAGTTAACATCCATCACCTCACAGATACAACCAAAACCTTGACAAGAACTTTTAAGATCCATTCTCTTGTCAACTTCAAACACGCAACGGTATTAACTATCTTCATCATGTTGCACATTACATCCCCAGGCCTTATTTATCTTATAACTGGAAGTTTGTACCTTTTGACCACCTTCACCTAATTCCTCTACTCCCACCACCACTTCCCTCTGGCAGGTGTTCTAAGTTTCTGTATCATTTAACAACCTGTGAGTTGGAAATTATTATCTCTACTTATTATCTCCATTTGAGTTCAAGATTATTATCTCCAGATGGGGAAATGGAATTTGGAGTGGTTAAATGGCTTGGAAAACAATACGGTTGGGGCCATCCTGATAGGAAGGACTCTCACCCAAAATTTGTTTTGTATGTCAAGACCGGTGACGCCATGAACACACCAACAGGGTATGAAAAGGTTTATCACTCATGAGGCTTCCTGGGGAGAGCAGGGCTGGCCTCTCAGGCTGTTTGAAAATGTCTTGAGACCTGGGAAAGGAGACTGGCTTGGGGTTTTTATGATGGTTAGAGGGTGAGCCACTGCGTGCTGGGAGGAGGCTGTATGGTTTGAACTTCCTGTGAGTGCCGAAAGAGGGAGCACTCTTTTGGCCTTAGCAGCTTGTCCAGACACGGGGCAGGAGAGGAAAAGGGAGGTGAGGCTTAAAAGCTGTCAGCAGGGTGGTGGCGCAGTGGTTGAGAGTCCGCCTGCCGATGCAGAGTACACGGGTTCGTGCCCCGGTCCGGGAAGATCCCACATGCCGCGGAGCAGCTGGGCCCGTGAGCCATGGCCGCTGAGCCTGCGCGTCCGGAGCCTGTGCTCCGCAACGAGAGAAGCCCCAGCAGTGAGAGGCCCGCGTACCGCAAAAAGAGAAAACAAAAAAAAAGCTGTCAGCAGTCAAACATCAAAAAATGAAACCAGGGCTTCCCTGGTGGCGCAGTGGTTGCGAGTCCCTGTCGCACGGTCGCACGGGTTCGTGCCCCGGTCCGGGAGGATCCCACATGCCGCGGAGCTGCTGGGCGTGTGAGCCATGGCGGCTGAGCCTGCGCGTCCGGAGCCTGTGCTCCGCAACAGGAGAGGCCGAGGCCACAACAGTGAGAGGCCCACGTACCGCAAAAAAGCCAGATTCTTTATCACAAATGGTTTAAAAATTGTACATGCCACTATTTAAGAAAAATGTTTAGTTTTATATTTATATAGGTGTTTGTGTATCTCTTGTTTTAGTTAAGATAATCTAAATGTCTAGTTTGTGTGTGTGAGATACTTATTTAAGAGCTAATAACCAAATGGTACTTAAAGTCATACATGTAACAGGCATGACTAAATACCTCAAACTTTACTCAAAGTCTTGAGAAATATATATTTCCAAAAATTGCCAAATATTAGGATAACCAATACATTCAATTTTTAAATGCAGCCATAAAATGAATATAAAATTACTCTGTATGATAAATATTACTAGAATGTAAGCCTGGAGAATGAAGTGAGTGTAATGTGTCTTTATCATTATCATCATAAGCACCTGCAATTGTGCCTTACAAAGAGTAGACCCTTAACAAATAAATGGGAGAACAAATTTGATAAACACTGTGTACATTAAAAAATAAATCTAGATGTGAATTGTGAAGAGTATGTAAAAAAAAAATACCAAAAAAAAGAATAAATTTACTAGTGGGAAAATGACTGTATAAGGAATTTTAAATAGTAACTCAAAAAATAATTTAAATTTATCTTGGTAATCTTTAAACAGTTACTTAACTTTTAATAAACCAACTTTTGAAGTTATCATTAATGTTTAATAATATTTAATCATTTTTGCATATTCACTTTGAGTTCCTAATATCAAAGTAAATAGCATTTCAGAGAAAATTATGATGAAATAATGGTGAATACATAGGATAGTTGTTAACATACATTGGATTCATATCAGAATCTGCTTCAGAGGCTTGAGCTACTAGTAGAAAAAGAACACACACAAGTCATTTCATATTAAACTTTTTATTAAAACTGAGTCTTTACACAGACAAATATTTAAGAAAAAAACTTTTTAATGTATAATTATTGGTATACAAATTTAAGAACATAGTTAAAACTAAGCTAAATATTTATATGTATATATATGTATATATATATCCAAATTCATATGAATGCTCTGGAACACCTGAGTTTTAAGTTGTTGGTTTTCCAGATAGTGTGAAACACTTTTCGTTCCCTTTAGAAAGGACCCAGCCCATCCAGAAAGAATAACTTTGGTTAACCTTGGTTATCTCCCAAAGATCACAGAGAAGTCTTCAATGCGATTACGATTTATCTTCAGAGGCTTCTTCCAAGTGGAGATCTGTCTGTGATGTAAGGAAGGATTCCCATGTAGCAAGGCACTAAATAATGGAAACACACCATGAGGAGGTCAACAGTAGTTCACTTTCACTGTTAGAAGGATTAATAAATCCTTACGTATCTGTTCCTATAGCAATCTGCCCTACTCCTCTCTCCCACAGGCTTGCCAGGATCCCTGTCATTTTCTACATATTTTAATTCTTAATGAGGGAAACTGTTGCTAAATAAGAGGAAACCATAAGAGGTTAAAAAATTAGCATGGATTAGTTTGCTGAAATAATCCACTATTCCCCCATTGTCAGGATAGAAAACAGATCTATAATAAACTGTAGAGGGAAAGATGGACCATTTGGATCTGAGGGGGCAGGCATTAAGCATCTAGACAGAGGAGTAGTGATACAAGCATGGTTTAATCAGATTTGAATCCTACTATATCAAGTGTGAGTTTGTGCAAATTGATTAATATCTATTATAGTTTCTTCAGCTATAAATTAGGTTAATGACAATACTTACCAGTAAAGCAATCGTGAAAATTAAATTTACATAACCTGTACAAATTTCTATGCAGAATGCCTGGCTCAAAGTAAGTATTCAAAAAATTAGCAATGATTATATTACGATGGTCTGCTGGGACTAGGTGGTGAGATAGTCATTAATGTGCCCAGGAAATGAATCAAGGTGACCTAATTGATATCTACAGAACAAAAGAGAATATGTATTTTTTTCCATGTGCATATAAAACATTTACCAAAACACAACATATTCCAGGTTATACAAGACATCTCAATAAATTTAAAAAGAATTAAGTTATATGAGGTTTGTTCTCTGAACATAATGAAATTAACTTAGAAATCAGCAATTGAAAGATATCTGAAAAATCCCCAAATATTTGAGATCTAAACAGGACACTTATAAATAAGCCCTGTGTCAAAGAAGAAATCAAAAGGTAATCTAGAAAGTATTTTATTTTAAACTGAATGAAAATACAATGTATAAGAAATTTTGGAATGCCACTGAAGTAGCACATAAAGAGAAATTTATACCACTAAACACCTTCATTAGAAAAGAAGAAAGGGTCTTAAATGACTTCAGTTTCCACCTTAAAAACTAAAAAAGAACAAATTATAACCAAAGTAAGCAGCAGAAGAAAAAAACCAGAAAAGATAGAAGTGTGACTCAATGAAAGAGAAAAACAATGAAACCAAACATTGAATCTTTGAGAAGATTAATAAAATTGATAAACTTTTAGCCAGACTGTTCATAAAAGAAGAAAGATGACACAAATTACCAACTGTTAGGAATGAGAGAGGTGACATCCCTTTAAATTCTACTGAAGGAAAAAAAGAAAATATTATTGAAAACTTTATACCTATACATTTGAGAACTTAAATGAAACCAATGAAAAGATACAAACTACCAAAACTCACTCTAGAAAAAACAGGTAATTCAAATGAATTTGAATTTGTTGTTAAATATCTTTCCACAAAGAACACTTCAGGCCCAAATGGCTTCACCAGTGAATTCTACCAAAAATTTAAGGAAGAATCATATTAATTCTAACACAAACTCTTCCAGAGAACTGAAGAGAAAGGAATGCTTTCCAACTTACCAAAGACATTACAAAAGAACAAAACTACAGACCACTATCCCTCATAAACATAGATGCAAAAATTATAAACAAAATTTTAGCAAATCAAATCCAGCAATCTATAGAAAGAATTATATTTCAGGACCAAATGGAGTTTATCCCAGGAGTGTAAGATTGGATTAATGTTCAACTATCAATCAATGTAACTGACTGTATTAAATGTAATTTATTATCATCTCAATAGACATGGAAAGACATTTGTCAAATTACAATGTTCATTTCTTACTTTAAAAATAAAATTCTCAACAAATTAGGAACAGATGGGAATTTCTACAACTTGAGGAAGAACATCTACAAAATACCTACAATTAACATCATATGGAGAAATGCATTAAATATTAGCAGTTATTAGTATTTTATTTCTTTTCAATGCCAGGAAAACAATTTTTAATTCAGCTTTATAGATACTCAAAAATCTCCTTCACCAAATTTTGAGTATAAAAAAGAAGGAAATACAAAAATACCTAAATACAGATAATGTTTAAAAATCTATCCACAACATTTACAAAACAATGAAAACTATGAACTGGGATTGAAGGGCCCATAGAGAACCATGGTTCACCTTTGGAAAGAGTCCTGTTTCCCTTGCGAACCTGATTTCTGGCCTCTTCTGCAAATCCATACGTTATCTACTATGTGGTAACACTGCAGGGCAGGCCAAAGCAATTACTGCTTTCAGGAGATACTCTGCCAGACTATCATTTAAAAAATCTTTGAACATATGCAAGGTAAAATTCAAAATAAAAATCTGAGCAGTCTGCTGTATTTAGAATTCCTGTCAAATAAGGGATCCAAATTGCACGAAAGATGGTATTAATCCTAATGTGATGAAACTTCTATCACTGTCATATTCTTCAACTCTCCTAGTTTAGTAAATGTCTAAGGAAGATCAGCCCTCCATGCTGATTAGTGTTGTGAATTAACATTTTCATTTCTAAAGCAAATCCTAAAAATGACAGTGAGACATGGTAAAAGAAACAAATTAGCTACTTAACTATCTCCCTACCATCCACCATACGAAAGGCAGAAAAACAATTTACGTATTTTGAAATACAGATTATAGAACACTAGCACAGAAAATCAAGAGAAGTATCATGACAACGGCTGAATATCTATATGAATACTTGGTCAGGCATTGTAATGGTTGTTTTATCACATATTACCTTCTTTAAACCTCACAGTGACTACTATGAATCTTATTTTATAGATGAGAAAGCTGAGGATCAAACGGTTAAGTATGTCTGTGATATTACAAACCTGGTAAGAGGTATAGCCATTCATTAGCAAATGGAAAATAACCAATCTCTTGAATGACCACCTACATGGATACATTTAATAAGTCACTGGCCCATCAAGATGAGACACCTTTTTTTTTTTTTTTTTTTGAGACACCTTTCTTTTACATAGTGGAAGAAGGACCATTTTGGAGGGCAGGTGAGTAAAAAAAAAAAGCATAATTGCAGGGGGATCAACTTTTTTTAAAAAATAAATTTCTTTGTTTATTTTGGTTGCATTGGGTCTTTGGTGCTGCGCGCGGTCTTACTCTAGTTGTGGCGAGCAGGGGCTACTCTTTGTTGAGGTGTGCGGGCTTCTCATTGCGGTGGCTTCTCTTGTTGCAAGGCACGGGCTCTAGGTGCATGGGCTTCAGTAGTTGTGGCATGCGAGCACACTGGTTGTAGCACACAGGCTTAGTTGCTCCGCTGAATGTGGGATCTTCCCAGATCAGGGATCGAACCGGTGTCCCCTGCACTGGCAGGCAGATTCTTATTCACTGTGCCACCAGGGAAGTCCCAAGGGGATCAACTTTTAGGAAAGAGTATATATGCAGGTTGAGTGTGTAGAAATTGATTCCTTACATACCTCTTGGGAATTTTTATGTATTTCCAGGAGTATGTATACCCTTTGAAGATGACTGAGTTAATACATGCCAGGAATATAGTAAGTGCTCAGTAAATGCAAAGACCATAGAGAAGAAATGTACTTTACTACTGATGCAAATATGCTGCTCATCATAAACACTGCATTTTTCAATCTGAATATTCATCAACTGACATCCTGGCTTCTATTGATCCCTAAATTTGTTAATGTTAGGTTTTGCTATAAAAGCCTGATTCCCCACTCATGTTGCTGACCGTCAGATTTCTGGATCTACAAAGCTGAGGACATGCTCTGAACTGTGTAGCTCCTGAAGCTACCAATCTTCTTTTGGAATTTTGATAGCAGATTATTTTTACTAACTAAATATGTTAACTGCCTCCTCCTGCCAATGTTTAATATTAACCTATTACCTGATATGTTGCTCATTTACCCAGTTAATGTACATAAATCTATTTTAAAATAATGAATGATAATCTCTACGACTCCTTAAATCTTTTTAGTCTTTCTTGTTTTTCTTGGATTTCTGAGTATGAAAAACTAAGTAAAAACTCAAGAAATGGATTATTTATACCACATAAATAGTTTAGTTCAGTATTCACTGCATCCAGGACTGTCATAATTGGAGGATATAAAGAATCATCAAAATGACAACAACAGAAAATCTCAAAATCTAGTGTGAAACTTCCTTATAATTGTAAATTTTATATATATATATATATATATATATATATATATATTTTGCAGAACGCGGGCCTCTCACTGCTGTGCCCTCTCCCGTTGCGAAGCACAAGCTCCAGACGCACAGGCTCAGTGGCCATGGCTCACGGGCCCAGCCGCTCCGCGGCATGTGGGATCTTCCCGGACTGGGGCACGAACCTGTGTCCCCTGCATCGGCAGGCAGACTCTCAACCACTGTGCCACCAGGGAAGCCCGTAAACTATATTTTTAAAAAATGTATTTCTGCAGACTTCCCTGGTGGTGCAGTGGTTAAGAATCTGCCTGCCAATGCAGGGGACATGGGTTCAATCCCTGGTCTGGGAAGATCCCTCGTGCCATGGAGCAACTAAGTCTGTATGCCACAACTGCTGAGCCTGCGCTCTAGAGCCTGCGAGCCATAACTACTGAGCCTACTTGCCACAACTACTGAAGCCCGTGTGCCTAGAGCCCGTGCTCTGCAACAAGAGAAGCCACCGCAATGAGAAGCCCACACACTGCAACAAAGAGTAGCCCCGGCTCACTGCAACTAGAGAAAGCCCATGTGCAGCAATGAAGACCCAACGCAGCCAAAAATAAATAAATAAAATGAATAAATTTATTTAAAAAAAAGAAAAAGATGTTAAAACAATTATTTGAAAAAAATATATTTCTGTTATTTGGCTTCTCACTGTTTTCTATCAAGAAATTGATTTTTCCCCACTTTTAAATCATTATAATTAGTAAAGCAAACTAATATCAAAATTAGAGTAACAATCAAAAATACCCAGTGTCACGGGTGGCCTGACCTTCAATCATACCCATCAGCTTATTCTAGTTTTAGATTCTCATATTGTCATAAGAGAATCAACAACAATTCCCCTTCTAGTTGAATAATGTGTCATGATTTTCCATACACATTATTTTATTTGATACAACAATACTTTGACAAACTCAAGTAATTGCATCTTATAGTTAAGGGAACTGTGATCCACTGAGTCCAGCACTCTTTTCTAGTGCCCCACGCTTCCACTGCAGTAAAAGTAAGTCCATAAATATGTTGAACATATTTATTGGCAGGATGTTGGGTGACCAGAAAGCAAGTTGATCACAAATCCTCGTTAACTGAGAATGCAGTGCACACTTTTTTCCAGGTGGCTCCAGTTTTTAGACAAAGACCAAAAACTGTAGCTTCTCTATAAAGGGCAGGACTGGGAAAGAGGCTGTACCGTTAGAAAAGTGAGCCAGAACTAGGGTAAACAGGTCTGACAGGTAAACAAAAGCCCTTTTGTCCCAAACCACATTCTTAAATACTTCTCAAATACACAGACAGAATAGAAAATAAGTTTTAATTCCAAAACTCTTCTTGAAAGTAAATCTCTTGCTACCCCAGTAAAGTAGTGATGACATTTTGCCATTAGATAAGGTAAATGTCTCTTTAGTTCTCGTAAGTAGGTAGTGATCACACAAGCAGATATGATCAAGTGTTCTAAAGAATGAATGATAACAAAAATGGTGTTTCTGTAGATATAGCTTCCAATGAAAACTTCCACATTTAAGAATCAATATTTTCTCAAGATGGTGGGATATGAAGAGGTTCTGTTCCACAGTCTGACTTCAGGCAAATCTTTTCATTTCTCTGGGCCTATTCGCCCATTGATAGAATAGGGGGGTTGGACCATGTGTGTCTGTTAACTTTCATCCTAGAACCTAAAGTGGCCAACACACAAATAAACAAATGCAACCTAATTATTAACTTAAAAGCTTTTGCACAGCAAAGGAAACCATAAACAAAACGAAAAGACAACCTACAGAATGGGAGAAAATATTTGCAAATGATGCAACCGACAAGGGAATAATCTCCAAAATATACAAACAGCTCATACAGCTCGATATCAACAAAACAAACAACCAATCAAAAAAGGGGCAGACCGAAGATCTAAATAGATATTTCTCTAAAGAAGACATACAGATCGCCAAAAGGCACATGAAAAGATGCTCATTATCACTAATTATAATTAGAGAAACGCAAATCAAAACTACAGTGAGGTATCACCTCACACCGGTCAGAATGGCTGTCATCAAAAAGTCTACAAATAATAAATGCTGGAGAGGGTGTGGAGAAAAGGGAACCGTCTTACACTGTTGGTGGGAATGTAAATTGGTGTAGCCACTATGGAGAAGAGTATGGAGGTTCCTTAAAAAACTAAAAATAGAGCTACCATATGATCCTGCAATCCCACTCCTGGGCATATATTTGGAGGAAGCCATAATTCAAAAAGATACATGCACCCTAATGTTCACTGCAGCACTGTTTACAAGAGCTAAGACATGGAAGCAACCTAAATGTCCACTGACAGACGAACAGATAACGAAGATGTGGTATATATACACAATGGAATATTACTCAGCCATAAAAAAGAATGAAATAATGCCATATGCAGCAACATGGATGGACCTAGAGATTACCATACTAAGCGAAATAAGTCAGACAGAGAAAGACAAATATCATATGCTATCCCTTATATATGCAATCTTAAAAAAAGATACAAATAAACTTATATACAAAACAGAAATAGACCCACAGACATAGAAGACCAACTTATGGTTACCAAAGGGGAAAGCGGTTGGGGGGTTGGATAAATTAGGAGTTTGGGAATAACATACACACATTACCATATATAAAATAGATAACCAGCAAGGACCTACTGCATAGTACAGGAAACTAGACTCAATATTTTGTAATGGCCTATAAGGGAAAATAATCTGAAAAAAAAAATATATGTATGTATAACAATCACTTTGAATCACCTGAAACTAACACAACATTGTAAATCAACTATACTTAAATAAAAATTTAAAAAATGAAAAAAAAAGTTGGCAAATGAGATCACATACAATTTGTAAATATGCCTTGTTCTATTTGGCTTGACACAGTGTGGAAAGGCATGAAACTTAACATTTTACCTCTCCCCTCTGTATTTGATATTTATAAGGTAATTGTCACTATAAATAATTTCCAAAGGTAAGATTCAGAAATACATGAGAAATATTTTCAATTACTACTACTGCTACTATTACTACTAATAGTCTACATTTATCAAAACCTTATTATGTGCTAGGCATTGCATTAAGAACTTAACATATATTTTACTTATTTATTTACTTATCTATCCAGCAGCTTTCAAACATATTTTCTATATTGGCTATTTCGGGCTCAAGTAAAATAAGTAGTGACTTAAGGGATAAACTAGTTGAGACTCCTGGAAAAGTATTTATGAGTATAAAAGTTTCAAAATGATTTACTTTTAGTGACTCACTGGGAATATTGAATTTTGCTTCTAAGACTTTCCTTTCATCTTTCTTTATTCCATTATATACATACAAACATATGTGTACATATATATTTTAATACCAAATAAAGCTGATGTATATACTATTATTTTTAGCACTTTATAGATAAGGATGCTGAGGTCCACTGAAATAAAAAAAAGTCTTCAAGGTCTCTGAGCTTAAAAGTCACAAGTTATGCCTGTCCAAAGCCCATGCTCTTAGCCACCAGATGATAATGCCAACATAAAGTTTGGTATTTCCATAGGTAATGCTACCACACTGTTCATGGAACAGCTAACAGAAAACCTAGTCTCATCCAAATTATCACATAAGTCAAATTAATAAAATATTATCTATATATCTCTGCTAATAAAGTAAAATAACCATATATTTGCCTAAAACAATAACAATGATATCTATTATTGTAAAATGTAATAAAAGCCAAACCTTACCATGTACCTCTTTTTAAACCAGAAATTTCCATATTAAGTCAAAGTTGTTGTGCTTCTAGTTTTCCTACTAATCTAAAAGTATCTTTTAGACAGTGGCATAATAATTGCATCTCTCTTAATAAACAAAAACTGAGAAATATGACTGAGTGTCCTTTACGTACTTTAATGCTGTCTCAAATGATCTTGGGCACAGACGACATCACCTACATTTGAGGAAACACTGAAGCTCAAATATGTAAACATCTCCATACTAGGCCAATATCACTGCAAAATAAATTACATTATAAAAATTGTAGGCCATGCCTAAAATGAGGGCAATGGAGTGTGTAACATTTTAGTAATTGTTTTTTTTTATCATCTAAACCTAAGATCCAAACAGTAATGAAAACTTTCAGGAGCTGCATATTTAAACATTTTTCTGAAATGTAATCAATCCAGAAAGAAATTAGAGATTATGTTACAAATGGAAAGCGACTTCTATTATTTTGCAATGGCTCAAAATTATTCATTAAATTTCATTTTTGAAAAAGTCTAAATTCAGAATAACCTGCCAACTTATAATTTGAGAAATGTCAATAACTTCAAAATAACAAGACTTGCATACTTTTTTCTAAAATTACTTTTACATATCTCTCAAGAACATAAGTAATAAGTTTGGATTTGTAAATACTACAAATACTTCAATGACTGCAACAGAGTTAACACAAAAAACTCATTAGCTACAAACGCCATCTTGTGGTCCATTTAAAAACTAATTTTGTAGTATTAGTCTGTAGATCTCTAACTCAAGATCTGCTAAAGATAGAAAAAGCCTTAGATACGAATAACTCCACTTCTGTCATTGTTACATGTGGAAAAATTGGGGCTCCAAAAGATCTAATACATTGGAAATCTTTATAGAAAGAATATGAGAGCCAAATTTTCGTATCTTTTCAACTCATACTTTTCTATACCATATCATCATTGTTTTTTAGCAATAACAAACCAATTACATGAAGTTTGTCCAGTTTAGTACCCCAGACATTTCAAACACCAAGCTTATCTGTGTTTGCTTATCAAACATGGAAATACAACAAACTAAAAAAAAGAGCACATTTATTTTCGGATTACTGGAAAACTATCAAGGCAGAGCTATGATGTTTAACTACATTATTTTAAAGCATTTCACACATGTCTTCTAATTTTATTCTCCTAAAGACCTGTGAGGGATGTGTGTGGATAGGGTGTGGAGGAAGAGGAGGACCATCAGTACCACTTTTTTTTTTTTTTGCTGTACGCGGACCTCTCACTGCTGTGGCCTCTCCCACTGTGGAGCACAGGCTCCGGACGGGCAGGCTCACGGGCCCAGCTGCTCTGCGGCATGTGGGATCTTCCCGGACCGGGGCACGAACCTGTGTCCCCTGCATTGGCAGGCGGACTCTCAACCACCGCACCACCAGGGAAGCCCGGTACCACTTTTTGACAGATTAGAAAACTGGGTATAGAGAAAATATGATGAAGATTTTACAATTAGTGGCAGGCACTCTGATATCCAATTTTAATTTTTTTCATTAGTAAACCCACCTTCTTTTTTCAAGATGTTACATCATGCAGTGTGTGCATGTGTGTTTTAAATCATTTCTTCCTTTTCTTTGCAGGAACTATATATTGGTCCATAGTATATAGTCTGCCATTTATGAAGAACAATAAGAAGAAAATTCTTGATTCAGAATCTAGATAATTTTAGAAATTATTTAATTATCATATATAATCACCTATTCAAGTATTTGATAAACTTAACTACAGAAAAAGTTATCCAATCCAAAGGGTGGGAAGAGGCACAGACTGTCTATGCTATGGCATAACTGTCCCTTTTACATCTAAGCTCATATTCGCTTGTACAGATAATTGAGAAATAACTATCTCACAGAATGAGACTGGTGAAAATGTTTTTAATACAAGTTTTTAAGAAAGCAGAAACCTGCAAAACAACAAAAGCTTTAAAATTACATGAACTATAATAAAAGATGCACACAGTTATGTGAAAACATGAGCTATAGCTATGGCTTTGGAATATGCAATTCAGAACAGAAATCATCACTTAATAAAACAACAAAATAGTTAATTACATAATACTTTAGAATTCTAAAAATGATAAACACTCGATTTTTAAGATATCCTTAGAAGTAAATAAAAGTCAGACCCTGGTGCATTTAAACTGAATTCTATAATTAACTGTGCTTTATATACATTATAATACTTGAATATTAATCAGATTATAAATGTTTAAATGAGAAAAGACACTACCTATGTTAAGTGTAGGAGATGAACAGACTTTTAGAAAACAGAAGAAACTTTAGAGCAGCGTTTCTCAAACTATCTGCGATGATGAATTAGTCTTTTTCTTTCAATCTGCTGAGGACCATTAAGTGAACCTACTGAGCTGACTAGTTTGCACTTCATGCCACAAGAAATCACCACAAAAGCTGGATAATACTCGAATTGGCCTATACCTTACTTAACAAAAGTCTAATAATCACCCACTTGGATGTCATGACAATGTCTAATTACTATAGAAGATTTCAACTGATTACATTTAGTTTCTGAATCTATCATGTTATAAATCTGTAATTAACAATTTATGAATTGGACATTAGTCCACAGTTTAAGTAGCATCACTTTAGAGATCAACATAATTACCTGAAGTTTCCTAAATTGTGTTCCATGACAGGCTAATCCTATAAGAAGAAATGCTGACCTAGTCAAACAAATTATGTCTTCAGATTCATAAACCATATAAGCACATAAAAGACTCTGAGAACTTTAGTAAAAACGCCTGTTTAACTTTAACTCAAACTTATTTGACTACAGAACCTATCTTTTCTTTCACGATTAACACCCATTAACATTACAAAAACTAATTTCCTATAAAATGCATTGAGAAATTCTAGTACAGACAGAATTTCTGATGTACATTATTCAACAATTGCTTAAAAACTCCCAGTGGCAGAGAACTTATTTCTTTGCATTGCAATTTAACGTAATTTAGAGAATTTTAATACATAGGAAATAACTCCTTCTGTGAATTCAAATTATACAATTTCCAAAAGTTGGTGCTAGATATGTTTTCTGAAGCAACAATAAAACATGTACTCCTTCCATGACTGCCCTCCAAATACCTTTCTTCTTTTCCAATTCCTTGAATGAAGATGCATTTCTTAGACCACTATCACCATGATAACCTTATTCTCACTACATCTTAGTTTGCTAATATTACTATCAAAATGCATCATCAAGTCTGAATTCAGTATTTTGAATAGCTACTAAATAATGGAGATCATTATTTTGTTCTAATTTTTTTTTAAGTCAAAAGTGTCTTCTAATATAAAAAGACCTCAATATGCCTCTTATGAAAGTTAAGTTTTGAAAAAAGCAAATTTCAGTGTGGTCACCAAGATAAAGACCCAGTAAATTAAATGACTTAACGTCTGCAAAGTATACTATCATTCTACATGCTGAAGATAATCTTATTGCAAAGTAATTTTGGCTTGAGTATAAGGATTCCTTGTGGTGGGTGGTGGTAGAAGTAGTTAGAAGTAGATTTACTACTTGGAATACGACCTTGTCATCAATGTAGAGGATAACAATTAACCTTATCTGCTATGACAGAGGAGCATTCATTTGTATCACTGAAAAGCTGTATCAAATTATTGAGGTGTAAGTTTAAAAGGTCAGTTGGCTACAACAGAACAGTATTTTAAGCCAAGTGGAACTGAAATTTACTGTCAAGAGCTCATATTTACCTAAACTTCTTCAGATGGTTTTACAATAAAAGCTCTAATGAACATTTTTACCAGTTTCCTAAGTATTTTCTAGAGACTATTTCAGACATTAATTTCATAAATGACTTCGGTGAACAAATAAATCTGAGATCTTAAACAAAGGTGAACAGATGTTTTTCCTAGGGAGTTTCTTAGAAACTTTAATGTGCTAAGATGCATTGCCAAACTTCTCCATAAAGTGAAACAGTATAACCTAAAAGGAAGACACTTGGCTATGAAGTTGTCATATCCAATGACAGCCAAAGTAAAATCAATAGAAGCAAATGATTGTGTGATCAAGTATGTCCTTAAATATACAACAATTAGAGACCCAAAGAACTATGCCCTGGGACTTCCTCTGCCATTTGTAATAGTTGATTTAAAAAATTTATAAAATGTCTTTAATGTAGAGTTCCCTCAGCTCAATTTATAATTCTCACCTCTTCACTCATCCAGGATTCCTGGTACAATCTATCAAACTGAGAAGGCAGCTCTGCAGCCTCTGTAATGGCTATTCTCCATAGATGCCTCCTCCGCAACCAATCGACCATAATAGAGGACCATAATAGCCTCCCATGAACAATCCAAGCAAGTGTTTTATTGATGAGCTTGTTTCCATAATCGATGGTGAAGCTTCTCATCAGACAGTGAGAATAAAACGTTTTAGCCTTAGGATGACACAAGGTTATTCCATCTGTTTCCATTGTTCTCGTCATTATTACCGTGTACCTTTAGATTCTATTTGAAATAGGAATTGATTGCTCCCCCCAAAAATGATCTCCATAGGATAAATGGTAAAGAGGACAAGATTAATCATTAAACAATCAATAGTGTTGGTCTCTTTACTCAAAATACAAAGGGAAAAACTCCTAGGTATTCAATGGATTGTCATTTAACAGCATTAAGAAGATGAAAACTTGGTGTTTTTCTTTTGATGAAGATGACCATCCCTAAATGAATTGGATGGTGCATAGAAGAGTAGTGTAATGCCGCCTGAATTTGCTAATCCAGACATTCAGGCTTCTAATGAGTACCTCCCATTGAGTAAAAAAGTAAATAATGTGGACACAAGAACGTAATGAACTGGAAAATTTAGCTGGCGTAAAAATGGTCAGGTTGAGTAAATATCTAAGCATCTTAGCCTCTCAAGCTGGTGGTGTGTTTACTTTCCAGGAAATCTATCCTACCCATTAATGGAAACCTACTGAATCCCCTAGGGTATATAATATAGTTCTGAAACATTCTTCAAATAGTTCCAAAGATAGACTGCTATTTTCTGAAGGGCTGTTTTAGCACCATCAGATCTGTCTTCCTCGGTCCTAGGGATTAGGTCAGGTACCGGCTTTAGTAAATGTTATGACGCATGACTGTAAAAAGAAAAGTACCCTGATATGGATTCAAAAATCCCTGTCCTAGATAACTTTGAATTATTCCAGCTCTAGCTAAATTCTTTATTCTTATGATTTGGAAAGCGAGTTGAGACACATTAACCTTAAAGAAAGTATCTGTTTACTCCGTTTCATCCTAAGAGACTGTCAATATAAAAATATAATTTAAATGGTTCAACATAGACCAACTTTTATGCCTCTCTCCCAATATTTAAAAGGAAAACTCAAAAACTACAGGTCATTCCTTAGGACCAAAATGATACTAAACAACTACAGCTGGTTAAATCCTTAATCACTTCCATCCTTCTCTTTACAAGAAAGGCTGTTACAAAGAGTTGAGCAGTATGAGGTGATTGTGTATGGTAGAAATTGTGTATGGTAGAAAGATGTGTATGGTAGAAATTACAGAGGTTAACTATTTTGGAAACAGGTGTCATTGTTTCAGTATTTCCCAAAACCTTCTCTGGAGCTAATCTGAGTATTCACCTAGGAAAGAAAAGTAGCCTGCATTTCTCCTGGGTGAGCAGAAGTCTGTCGATCTTTCTCTACGTAAATCAGTTTAGAATTAAAGGTTTCATATA